>NC_134704.1:131722624-132066124 GCF_043290135.1 Rhipicephalus microplus
AAGATCGCTTTTCTGTTTTTTTTTTCTTTATAATCAGGTTAAGAACAATGAGCTTAGGAATCGGACATGAGCTACGAGAAGCGCCAAAAATAAGCATTTTCTTGACGTAAATCTCACACGACAGATGATTGCGAATCGCGTGTAAACACAGCGATTAAAAACGAGAGAAACGAGAGAAACGAGAATGCAGCCACATGCGTGTAGAACTACAAAAGTGCACCCTCTCCTTATACAGAAAATGTGCTAATATTTCTTAGTATACTAATTTACATTTGACTGATTCCAGCCAATTTTAGTTTTATGTTAGCCGTAGACACTCTTTGAAGAGGTATGACAAGCATGACCTTATGGGCAGTGTGTCAACCGTAACTATGACGCCTAGAGGTGGCCCTTCTCGTCACTGTCGGGTAACACTCCTCCGGAATTTTTTCCCGTACACTCGCTCCTTCAACGCGATAGCTTTGAAGAGCTTGTTTTGCAGAAACTCTGGTGTCAGCTTTGGTGTCGTTACTTGGGATCAAAGAAAATGAAGAGAGATACAATTAAAACGAACAATGAAAAGCTTTGTATTCAAGTAAGAACTAAACCCAGGCCGTCTGCGTGGCAAGCAGATGTTCTACCACAGCGTCACACTAGTTCTTGAAACTTCTTCGTAAAAGAACACTATGTATGAAATTCATGTGCTGGAAGGAGTCTGCTTAACGCATGTAATATTGCATGGCCGAAGCGTAGAAACGCACTAGGGCGTCAAAACTTGTCAGTTGTGCTACGAGTAGCCGTATCAAAGACCCACTCATTTGGAAGGGCTCAGACATATTTATCATCATTATATGCACAAGAATTAACCGAGTGAGCACCTGCGTACGTTTGCCTGTTGCCTTAGGCACGTGCAGTGGGTCCTCCTTGACTTTTTTAAAGGAAGAGCTAAGGCGTAGGGGGCACTTAACAACTATGCTCGCAGTAGGCATTCTGGGATAGTTTTAATGGGCCAATTACACGCAGACAGATGTTCACTACCTTAGGGCATGGTTCAAGCATTCAGAAAGCACTGAAGTTAGGATAGCAGTTCAGGCTGCGGTGTGCACGGGGCCCGATTACGCTGTCGCATTCTGCTATTGAAGGTTAAGCTCAAGCATAGTCCATGTTTGTGTACGCTTTTTTCTACTAAAGAGGATTTCGTGCATCTAATGTACCCGAAGAGTATGCAAATATACTCCTGCAAGCACTCGCAACATACTCCGTTGCCAAGATTCTTTTGCCACGATGTTCTCTTCTTCTTGTCATCATATTTACTCTGTCTTTGTCGAACCCTAAAGGCGTAGAGCCGCAACACCATGACTCAAACATCAAGAAGCAGTGAAAGTAGTTCATATAGGCAGGGCAACAATTAGGTGTGAACTCTGAACTGATAACGTGATAGTGTAGGCCCGGCACTACTCAACCTTTCTTCGCCTTTTCTTATCTTCTACTTCTGCATCGTTCGGGCTTCGCGCATTACGAAAGAAGCCGGAGAAGAGCAAAAAATGACTGAAAGAACCTTCATTGGGAGCTCGGTGTTTCCACTGGCTTCTCCTTGAAAATGTGTTCCCGCTTGCTTCGTACGTGCTTCGACAAAGAGCTTCCTCTGCCACTGGGTATCGCAAGGTCACTGTGGCTTCCCCGACACGTCGGCATGTTTCAGAAATCCCAAGGACAACGTTACTACACAGTGTACTGAATAAAGTATTGGGTTACGAAATGTCCTCTTTGTACAATACGTCTTCCTCATACGCTGATTGAAAATATGCTGCTGCTGCAGCCCTCTGAGCACCTTTATATAACACACTTGCCTCGGTAACATGATACATCGTAATTAACACTAGTAAAAGTAGAAAAATTAAAAACATGAATGAATGTTTGATCGCGCCCTTAAAGGACTGGGCACTTTCTGAATGAATTATGGTGCCTTAAAGTCGCTTGGACAGTTTTCCTCTTTCAGCCGTCGAAACATATCACTGCTAAACTATTCGCATATACTGGTTCATGGATCTACTCATTTATTTTAATAAGCACCCATATCGTCCAAAGCATTAATATGGGAGTAAAAAATAAAATAAGAAAAGAAATATTAGCTCACCCTAATATTCACTTAACGGAGTAACGATATCGTTTGGAAGCACACCAAAAGGAACAATTTTCGTTTTCATGATATGCAGTATCAACGCTTTCCACAAACCGGAGCCAGACTACGCGTATAAATGTATTACTTAGGTGCTTGAGTTTTCGTTATCCAGCATCTCCGGTCCTGCCCATACGCAATGGAGATTATCATGACGATCAACACAGTTCGTTGGCTTTACGTAGGCTGCATGCTGCTGCAGCCTAAGTCACCTAAATCAATGTGGGAGTCGCTGAATGGCAATTCTGTCATCGTTATTTATGAGAACTACGTGCCATTGACCTTTTATGACAGAGTTGATGCTAGCTGTTCGCAAGATGCAGCCTTCCTGTGGTGCCACACTTGGGCTTACATGTCATTATTGCCCAACCATCGTCTCTATAATAAAAGCAAAGGTACATTTTCAGGATAGGAATAAAAAAATATGTACTATGCATTCTCACGCACCACCCTATCGAAAAAAAACAGCATTTCTAGTGTCTCCCAGTGCGTTTCAACGCGCTGGACAACACTGAAAACGCTGCACAATATGTCCCCGTGTACTACAGCGCACTGGGAGGCACTGGAACACACTGTACAGCGTGGCCATTGTCTTGAAGTGCGCTGGGAAGCACTGGTCACGCTGTACAGTCTCAACCACACACTTAGAACATTAGCGGCACATTGGAAGAAATTAGGTGCATTGGCGCACTTTCTGTAACACTTCATATTGCCACGTTACTTTCCTCAAGTTTTGTTATCACATCGTTACACTATGTTCAGCGCAAACTACGCCTACGGTGTTAAAGAAGCTTCGAGGCTGTAGTAGATCGTTCTGTTATGATCACGCCCACTTCGTGAACCTTTCATATTGTTCTGAAACCTAGGTCGCCGCTAGCGATAACGCTAGAATGTTCGATGCCAAGTGCATAAATGCCGACACGCTTCACTGCTTCCCAGTTGGTCGACTGCTGATGCTCTGCCCGCCGCTATCAGTGCCAGTGTCTTGCTGTAATCTGACTTTTCTTTTACGCGGCCACAAGATCGGCCAATTAAACAAACACTTTTCATTTGGACAAGTCGTCTTTACATTTGTCAGCGTGACGACTCCGTGACATCTCATCGAGGTGCTTCACGGCCCATGTGCCGAACGCCCCCCTACAGCCGTGAACCAAGCCCACACCGTGGAAAGGACAATGAAGGCAACCTCGATCAGTGAGCTAGCCGCAGGTAGTGAGGGCTACATCCAGAGTACGGGGCTCTACCTGATAACATTCGCAAGCCCAAGGCCACCGCTACTACGGCGACCACTATAACTGCCCCGGTGCCAACGCCCGCAACGATCGTAATGCAGCAGCCGAGAGAGCCACCGACATTTCACGGATCATCATGTGAAGAAGCGGACACCTGGCTGGAGACACACGACCAAGTGACCGCCATAAACCAGTGAAACTTGGAATAAAAGCTGCGCTGCGTCTACTATTACCTGGAAGACGCGGTGAGGACCTGGTTTGAGAACCGCCCAGCCTGGGTGGTCTAGGGGCTAAGGTACTCGTCTGCTGACTCGACCGTAAGTCGCGGGATCAAATCCCGGCTGCATCGGCTGCATTTTCGATGGCGGCGGAAATGTTGTAGGCCCGTGTGCCCAGATTTGGGTGCACGTTAAAGAATCCCAGGTCGTCGAAATTTTCGGAGCCCTCCACTACGTCGTCTGTCATAATCATATGGTGGTTTGAGACGTTAAACCCCACATATCAATCAATCAATCTGGTTGGAGAACCACGAGTCGTCACTTCAAACCTGGGATCTGTTCTAGGGCGCATTCTTGAAAACGTTCACTAGTGTCGCCCGAAAAGAAAGGGCCGTTGCTGTGCTGGAAAGACGGGCGCAGCTTCCGAACGAAAGCGCCACAATCTTCACAGAAGAAATTATTCGCCTGTTCCGACTCATCGAGCCTGACATAATCAAAGATGAGAAGGTCCGTTTGCTCATGCAAGGGCTAAAGCAAGACCTCTTCGTTGGGCTGGTGCAGAACCCACCCAAATCAGTTGCAGAGTTTGTTTCGGAGGTTGCATAGTGGGAGTTGCATAATGCGTTGCATGATACAGGTTGTAATAATAGGATACTTCAACTGTTTGCTTTCTGCTCATGACAAGACCAGCACTGCACCGTATAGGGATCTGAGTACGGCAGCCCTTAGCAATATTATAGACTGATATAGCCTTGAAGATGTGGCCGAATGTCTTGATGCAAGGAAAAGCATTCAGTTGACGCACTTTCGAAATTCCAGTCACGCTCGTCTGGACAGAGCTTATCTAACCACGAGTATAATTTCAACGTGTTACAAATATGCAGTCGAACCAGTCTTCTTACGGATCACTGCTTAATCAGTTTTAATATCTGTTGTGGCGGCGATAGACAAAATAAGTTTTCCTTGGACCTTTGGAGGGTGAATTCGCAGCTACTGAAGGATGACATTTTTATAGAGAAAGTACTATAACATGTCAATAAAATTAACGAAATCAGTGAAATAACTATCGGTGCTCAGTGGGAATACTTTAAAAGTGATATGTATGTATGTATATATATATATATATATATATATATATATATATATATATATATATATATATGATGGCATGGAAAGAGCCGGTGCAATTAAACGAGCGAAGAGAAAGGAGGGAGAACTGCTAAAACATAATTTTGCTGCTAGAAGAAGAGGCAAAGTCAACAGGAACATTCACGGAAGATATTCGCAAGGCTAGGCATAAGCTGGAAGTTTTTGACATAGAGCGATACAGAGGGACAATAATTCGCGCTCGTGCTGAAAAGTTGATGGTTGGCAAAACATCACGAAGCAGTAACTGGGTGAAGAGAAGAGATATGGCCGCAAAAATACCATAGCAGAAATATATCATAATGAAGTCGTTTAAACAGATAATAAGGGAATAGAAAACGTTTTTTTTTAAACTACTATCGAGATCTGTTTAAGCGATCGGAGGTTGACATAGGATTGTTTAGATAGAAATTCCTATTATTGATGTCAAAAATGCCTGAAAGTCTTGTTGTAGCGTTGGAACTGCTTATTTCAAATTTGAAAGTTGAAAGAGCTATCGAACGGCTGAACCCAACAAAGTAACCTGGACGAGATGGGTTGAGTGCGGCCTTTCACAAAACGTTTATATCCAATTTTTCCTCAATTTCTGCTTGTATTACCTGTGAAGCTTACAAGTATAAGATGTTGCCTCCCAGCTTACTGATGGCGCACCCTATGCTAATCCCCAAAAAAGAGAATGAATCTAAACTCCGCTTTATAAAGTCATAATGCCCCATTAGCTTAACGATTGTATATTACAAGGTCTTTGTAAAAATATTGTCTAAGCGATTGCAGGGTGTAATAAAGGAAATAGTAGGTCCACACTAGACGTTCGGAATCAAAAGACGCACAATTGTGACTAACATACATAAGCCAGAGCTTTTCTGGAGTGCTGCAACACGACTGATACATGTATAGCATTGCTTCCGTTGGATTGAGAGAAAGCTTTTTGTGTTACATGATGTTCTGATGAGTGTGTTGGATTTTGTAAACGTAGGCTGCATCATCAAACAGAGGGTGGCTATGACATATAAAGGCTGTACAACGCAAATAATTGTTAATAAGCTGGCGGGGGCGCGCATTAACTTGCAACGCTCCGTGCGTCAGGGCTCCCTTCTTTCACCACTGCTGCTCAGTCTGTTCTTAGAGCCGTTCTGCGTGAGTTTGATTAACAGCAGTGCCGTCCATGGATTCAAACTGCATGAGATTGAACTACGAGTACTTGCATATGCAGATGATATGACAGTTTTCTGTTCAGATCGGGACAGGTTTAACGAAGTAGTCCATATCGCAAAACAGTTTTGTACGGCCAGTGGAGGTTCGGTAAACTGAGAAAAATGCTTGGGATATTGGCATGAAAATCGGCCTTCCACTCCAGACGTTTTGCCGACATGCCATCAGTGAATCAGCCTGCGAAATATTTGGGTGTACCACTATAACTTTATCGTGACAGTGAGCCGTACTGGCGGCGGCACGCCACTGAAATGCGTGAAAAAGTAGAAGAAATTGAGGATGCGACTTTTCAATTTTCACGCGGGACACCACACGTAATCTTTTCTTTGTCTCTAAACTGTGGCACACATTACAAGTTTCGCATTGTTCGCCGAAGTATTAACGTGCCAAAGGTGCACCGTGTGTTTGCAGTATTTATACGGGGGTCACTGTGGGAATGGTCCAGTCGCACTAATTTTTTTTTGCCGTGTTCAATTCAGTGGTCTCAGTCTGTCACATTTGTTTTTAAGACAGATTGTCAGTCCTTTTATGTTTCTGCGAGACACAAGAGAATCGTTTCTACGTGCAGTTATTCAGCTGAGGCTTGGCAACGTTCTACCTTAACTCGTTGTATCCTCAGGCTACGCGCGTGGGGCGCTTTATGGCTTTTTAAAAGAAATAGTTGGTGCATGCAATTTTTTATTGGCACGTTTTTCCAATGAATACCTAGTGGGAGTAAAATGACAAAGCTTGTATAGAGACATTATTGACATTGTTTTATCGGTACCACTTTACAGGAGCTTGTATCCTGCTAGAAATGACCAGAATGTACTGCCCTGTGTTAAAAAAAAGAAGGCTGTACCATCTACTTCAAAATAATTCTTTTTTAAGCTCTATACTGGAACTCTAGAAGTTAAAACGTGGATTCAAGAGAGAAGACTGTTTGTGCCATGGGGATAGCACTGTTTCCTCTATCGCGAAGTTGAAACCATCAAACAAATCGTACCTAATTGTTAGGATGGGGTGTTCTTTTGGGACATTCTGGAAAGAACTATCAAAAACAAAAAAAATATTTACCGATTGATGCCTACGGGATCAGGTTTTTTCCAGTGAATGAAGAAGACGGTGGGGCACCTTATGATATTGTTATGTTGCTTGGCCTTTACAGTATTTGGAAAAAGTAAATAGCAGTCCGCCATGCCGACATCAATACACTGCCCATTCGTGAATATTTCCGCCAAATGATCACGAAGTGTATAGAACAGTGAAACCCTAAAAAACCAATTCCACAGTGGCTCGAACATCTTGAGCCACTTATGAAAAAATTCTAGTCACTATGTAACCATTCTGTTTGTTATCTCCGTATGTACCGCTTATGCACTGTATGATTATTGTATAATGTGCAAAAGTAAGTAATGAAGAGACGAAAGAGTGAGCAGTTAGTTTATTCAAATAAGAAACTTGCTACAAGATGCTGCCTGCCTCAACGTTGCGCGGCGAGAAAAGAAGATGGTAGGGAAGAAAGAGTGTGGGAGGGAACGCGCATGCACAATAAGGGTGGTCACGCCACACCCCAGGTGGAACTGGAACATAAGATGCTTTACATGTGCGGCGGAGTGAGGGGCAGCCTAGGAGCACACAAGTTTTGCCCTCAGGTATAAGATTACCAAGAAACCTCAATTTCTTTTGTTCACTTATACCATGCGAATGTTCCTGTTCGTGCAGTTTTGATAAAACCCTATTACCACAAATAATTTTCATTGTTTTTTCAACCGGTGCATTGGCACTTTTTAGCTATAGCTTAGCTCCGGTACAATATCTATAATAATAAATATTCCACGCCTTTCATCTTTTGAACTGTTTTATTTTATTTTTAAATTAGGGACAGCCCACTTGTTTGTAAACCTGCTGTGTTGTCAGGAGATACAGGAGATAGTGCCAGAAACCGTAAAAACATTGGCAATCAAGATCATGCACGACCATTGAAGTCACAAGAAGAAAATATATGGATCTTTAAGAGACCCTGTAACACTTTTTAGATAGCTATAGTATAGATTCACTGAAAGAGCTCGTTTGCTCGTAAATGTACCGCTGCAAATATTCTTGAATCCTTCCAGTATGAGCGGAGTTAAAAAGATTTGTCGCAAGCTGTGATCGCATGCTCTCTTTTCCCGCCAAGCCGTGTTGGTCGAGCGGTTAAGGTACTCGGCCGCTGACTAGCAGGTTGTGAGATCGATTCCCGGCAGCACCATCTGAATTTTCAATGAAGGCGAAAATGCTGCAGGCCCGTGTGGTCAGATTCAGTGCACGTTAAAAAAACGCCAGGTGGTCGAAATTCCCGGAGCCGCCCACTACGGTGTCTCTCATAATCATGTGGTGGTTTTGGAACGTTAGACCCCACATATCAAATCTATTTTCACGTGCCGACGTAAGCGCTGGAAGGTTAGCAGAGAAGGATGGCACGGTAAAGCGAATATGTCACGCATGCCTAATGAACTTCAGCACTTTTTCTCTTTCTTTTTATTTTCTTCGAATACACAGATTTTCAGTGTGCTCGCGAGCGCGAGTGTGGACAATTGGTGGTCTCCCATGGCGGCCCGAGTGATGACAAAGTGCGCCATGCTCAAATCAATCAATGGCTATTACAGTGACTGTTACGAGGGTTTTTTTTTGAGCTTGTATTGCCATTTCTCAAGAAAAGAGATGCAAATTGTAGCTGACTGATTATTTATTGCGGATTCTAGGCCACGTGCTGCACTATAATATTTGGGTTGCGTTTTCTCTAGAGGCTCGAGTACCGATCGGCAGCGTTTTCTGAACATGCTCGAATAGTGTGCCAGAGCCCCTTTTAGGTAAGTCGATACGTACCTGGGACACTTGCTGAAAAATGGTGTGGTGCAAGCAGTAGGCACAGTGGAAACCCTTTTAGCTGATGACATTGCTAGAGGAAAGGGATGTCCTGAGTGCACGTAAAAATAGCGCATAACCACAGCTCCCATACGAAACAACTACACACCAACTTCATGATCTCACGTGTTCGAATAGATGTGTGCAGTAATCAGGGCAACTACAAATAAAATAGGGTGATGTCGGCGCAGGAAGAACCATTAAAATGACTAAAACCTTCAATTGAGAGTAAACAGTGTATCACGGGTCTCCAAGATCAGTAGACCATAACAGATATATACAGTCGGGGCATATGCATGCTGAAAAACAAGCCAATGTCAATAAAAATAAACAAAAAAGTATTAAAAAGAACAATCGAAGAAGTTCTAACTACGAGTTGTATAAAAATAAGAAAGACCAATTGCGTTTAATGCTGCACCTGTGCGAGGGACACTAACTGAAGAAGAAACTCTAGTTAGGCAGAATAAGCTGGCCGTCAGCAGAGCCCTTGTAGACACTCAACTAAATCTATTTTCTCATATCACTTCATGTCTTTTACAGTAAACAACCCCATTAAGGAATTATCAATGCCAGAAAGGGTAATAATTATCACTAATTTCTGAGGCCTTAAGTTCAATACGTACCATATGCTTATGCGGAACGTGGTACTGGAGGGCTCCGTGAAGATCGACAACATAGGGTTCTTCAACGTGCACATACATGCAAGCACACGGGTATCCATTATTCCCACCTTCACTGAAAATGCGGTAGCAGGCACCGGGATTTCAACCCGTGGCTCAGGTACGCAGTCGAGGACCGTGACCACTGTACTCTCACGGCAGCCAAGAGCATGTGTCATCATGGACAGTAACTCTCATTTCTAAAGGAAAGACACTTTAGGCAAGAAAATGTTTAGGCTTGAGCAAGCTTGAGCAAGCTTGAGCAAGCTTGAGCAAGCTTAATAGCACGTAGGTGTCCCGCGCACCCACAGCTATATACGCGGTGCTCTATTTTAATGACAGGCGACATGCGTACCATGCCGCCAATCGATAGGTATGGCGTCTCGAAACCAGGCAATAAAGTTTACAGATGATTACTAGTGTAGATCCAGTTTGCTGCTGCGTCGTCGTCAAGAAACACAAAAATTGGCGAGTGCATCTTCTCCGCAATTCATGATTGGTCGCAATGAAGAGAAGGTGCCCCAGTGATTAAGCTGCCTTTGCAGACTTGCTACAATGAGGTAGTGCCTCTGCAAGTTAGTGCGTACCGCCACTATAGAAAACGTTTTGTCATATACCACCCAACCCCTAAGCCAGCTTCCACAAATACTCCAGATGTGCGGACAGAAAGATTGAGTGTAACTAATCACGTTGCTTATAGATTGGCCATATACGATACACTATAAGGTACAGCAACTCTTGAAGATCTGTCGAGTAGCATTTGTTCTTTGAGCCAACTCACATAAGTTTCTGATGTTCACGGACAGACAGCTTGAGGGCCGACAGCTGGTGTTGGCTTGGTTTTCCCTTCTTTCGCAGCATTCAGACTCGTCACTCATCAAGCGCATGTGGGCGGTCATGGAAGCAGCCCAGCCCAGCGTGTTCGCCGAGACTAACGAGAAGGGTGTCGAGCGCGTGCTTCGTGGCGGCTACGCCTACCTGATGGAGTCCACGACCATCGAGTACATGGTGCAGAAAAACTGCCAGCTCATGCAAATTGGCGGACTGCTGGACTCTAAGGGATACGGCATAGCCACACCCCCTGGTACGTGACCAGCGTTCCCGTGAGCATGTCCTAAATAAGGAACACTCGTGAAGTCACGCCTACAGACATTGGTCGGCAAACTCAGTAATCAATTGACTCATTCAGAATCAGTTCACTCACCCAAAATTAAGTGCGGAGCACTTGAGGGGACTAGACTTTCGTATAGACACGTGTATAGAACCTGTACAGTTTGAAAACTCGGTGATGCTGTGGGGCGCCGCCGCAAGCAATAGCTGGGAAGAGGCGCTGCTGCTGTAACAGGCTCCCACCAGTTCAGCAACGTGCACCGGTTCGTGCGCCGGCTTTTTGTGCAGCATGGGGTCACATTATGCCCCGTTTTATTGCGATAGCAATTATATGGACACTCTCGGCTGGATTTTGCCGCCGACATCGGCGTCGATGTCATGCTCCGTATATTAATACGTATCTTATATATGAAAACATAAGAAAAAAAATCTAGAAATAAGACTCCAGTGCGCGCACTCGAACGTGGGACCTCCGCGTCGTGAATGCGAGGCGCTATACCACTGAGCCACCGTGACGTTTTTTTTTCTTTATTACCTGTGTTTCTTTACAGGTGTTCACCCAGAAACATGAATGATAAAATACACTTGGACCTATATTTGATCCGAAGTGCTCACATTAAAAATTTTTCAGGTTGCACAATTCCTCTAACATTGTTAGCCAGCTGGGAGGTTCTTCTTGTTGTTTATACACCTCAGTGATATACCGTATATTTGCAATGAATTTCTCTCGGACAGGACGTATGTTCTGGTCAAGATGTCTGTAAGTCATTATGGTCTGCCAGATGCTCTGAAGGCTAATTAACATAACCATGTCGTATGGTATGCCGTCGTCATCATCCACACAGAGAAAACGAATGCCAAGGATGTCCCAATGAAAGGATGACCCTTTTCAAGACGTCCTGTCCGGGTCCTCCACAAAGGTGTTGGGAATAAGACATCACGGAGATCCCTATACAGATTTTTTCGCTTAACAGTGCTGAGCCACCATGACGTACCTTCATGGACGGTCAAACGGCAGTTAGTTGACGTCTCGGGGGGGGGGGGGGGGTGATATTGTGTTTTCAAAGCATTATCAGGCAGATGGCGCAGTTAGCGAACGGCGGCTCTCATATCTCACGCGTACGTTGGTCCGCGTAGAGAATAAGGGGCTGTACGCTCGATCACGCGCCCTTATCTTGCAGTTGGGAGAATCGCTCGTACCCAGTGCACGAAGGTCACTGCAGTCGTTGCACATCCTCCGTTTGCGAAAAAGGCGCGCTTTTCAGACAGGGCGAACAACTGAGACGCTTATTCACGTTCATGTGTACTTGTGAGTACGTTTAGTGCGTCATTTGTGCGTGAGAAACGCGGGGCACGTTTCGATCGGCTTGCCATCCTGCACGTGACCTTCCAATTTGTTCCGATCGCGTTCATTGCTTCGCCTTTGCAACAAAGCTGTGACTTTTTTACAAAAAAAAGGCAGTCAAACGAATCTCGAATTTTCAATGTGCATTTTCTACGCCGATGACATCTTGAGAACGTGTTCCACGTTGTCGATGGGAAAAAAGTTGCCATTGTTCTCGGTAAGCAAGGAGAGCCTTGTACAGAGAAGTGTGCCAAATATTTTGCCAAACTAGCCATCGTATCTTTCGAAGCCACAAAAAAATCAAGATTCCATTGAAGTAAGATAGTCGAAAAAAATGTTTAATGATGTTAAATCATCCTGGGAGTCTGAAACCTGTACGGATAACTCCGACCGCACTTCCGCAAGCGGTGCGTTCAGTTTGAGTGATATTCGTTTGCGAATTAGATCAGCGTTGCCGGATCTGATGAAAACAATAACGTTGTGGCTTTTTATGCAACAACGGCTGAAGAGTGTACACTAGTAATTTGTAAACTCTGCATCGTCGCTGAATATGTCAATGACTGCGCATGGAGGCATGGCAAAGACATTTAAATATCACACTATCACTGCGCTTCGCCCCTATATATGTATGTACTTCGGGTGGGATTTCAAGCCTCTCTTGGCTAAACGACATTGATGCCAAGGCTGAGAAAAAGTATGCGCAGGGTTGCTAAAAAATGAAGGAGGATGCAGCTTTAGTGAATAACAATTGTTGAAGCTTAACGTCTCACAACCATGATATCATTATGAGAGATCCCGTAGTGAAAGACTGAAAAGTTGACCACCTAGGGTTCGTTAGGTGCACCTAAATCTAAGCACATAGCCCTCAAGCTATTTTCGCTGCATCGAAAGTGCGGCTGGGATTAAATCCCGAGACTCGCGGGCTAGTAAACTAACATAACCACTAGACCATGAGCTACTGTCAAGTGTTAACCTAGAGTACATTCTGCACGATATTTTAAGCTCTCAACTCGCGCAGATGAGCCAGCGAGAAAACCCGCTCCCGACTTGGTTTGATCGCTATCGAAGTGTGTCCCAAATACATAACTCAGTCACGCGCTAACGAGGGTTGATTTCTGCGAATGCGCTGTGCCGCATGGTCGACCTAAAACAAACTATAATAGGTAATGCGAACGATGTGAGCAGCATTTACTGCACATTTCGCGTAGCTCAGACATAATTCTATCATTACGTATTTTCACAACACCTACCAGACCCAGTCGAATCTTCTCCGTTAGCTGAAAAAAAAAATAATTCTCCTCAAAGCGACTCGCTTTACTATCAAAAAGCGGACTTAGACAGTGAGCAACACTAAAGCATATCGCGCTGAGCATGACGAGAACCGCAGCGCAACACTGGGTGCTTGCTACAGTTCGTGCAACATAGAACACATACTAACGCGCTTTTAAACATTCTTGCTAATGTATCAAGCCTTCACGACTACCTGAGAGAACACTAGTCATCCTTGTCCTTGACTTTTCAAGCAATACATTTTTTTCCGTGCATAGCAGGTGCACGCGGGGCATTCGCTCGTGCTTCGTCATCTGCTAAGTGGAGCCTGTTGCTACAGTAGCGCCACTCGACCGGAAGTCGGTTATGCGCTGCTTTCAGAGAATGGTGGATGCATAGAGTTAATTTCCTCCTCCTCGACTAGCTTCTACACTAGCTAAGGAGGGAAGATGTTTGGGGTTCGGAAGGGGTCCCCTAGATGACTCGAGTGCACGGTGGCAGCGCGAAGGAAGAGTTGTAGTCCGGTGAAGAGACGCTTTATTGCAGCCTCCGGCGTATGTCCGAGTCCAAGCCCGAACCTCCGCTCCTGAATTACGGCTCAGATTCGCTCCAGTAAATAGTTTGGCTTGCGGCCGGCCCATAATTCCAATTCTCTGGTTCCGCACCGCAGTAACTACCCTGCCTGCTGCTGTCGAGGCTTTCTTCAAAATTGGCGGCCAGCTCCGCAATATCCTTTGCCTTCAACCAGCCCTTCACTTCCTGCTGAATGACCCGTGAGCGAAGATCACTTGGCATTAACTGCTTTAGCCTGTCAGCTATAGGCAACTCTTGAAGACCTTCAAATGTATCCGCCTCTTCACTTCTCACGTAGTACGCAAACATAGTCTCTAGGCGTGCCGTCACTTGGCTCCAAGACTCGCCTGCCTCTCTCTTGATTTTTATGAACATTTGGCGGTACTCGCTCGGAGTCATCCTCAGCTCCCTCAGCACCCTCGATTTTATATCTAAATACGGCATTATCCCAGCTTTTGAGTGATTGGCAACGAACTTACGCATCTTATCGGTTAAGAATGGCAACAGAATCGTGCCCTGAATTTCTTCAGGAATGCTCAATGCCGCAAAAAGAGGGTCCACATTCTTAAACCAAGCTGGAATCATCGGCTTGTTAGTGGGCATGGGTGCTAGGACTGCTTTCAGCTCTTTCGCGAACCGTGCGATACTAGGATGCTGGTTCCAGTTTTCCGGCTCCTCTGACAAGGCACGCGATGACTTCACTTTCTCTAGCTCAAGCTTGAGCTTTAACATTTCAATCTCAAGCTGCAACTCGCGGGTGCGATCCAATTCATTCACACTGTCACCTTCCATCACATCTCACTCTGAATCCGCCATCTCCTAGAGTGTGCCTGAACGCAAGTGCATTCAGTTAAGAAAAATGGGGGCCCCGAGAGTGCACAAAACAGGCCTCACCTTGCAGTCGCGCGTCGCCCGATGGCCACGTTGGTTGGACCTGCGCCCGTCTCGTCGCCAATCCTTGTTGCGACGAATTCTTTGATGCTGCGGGTGCTCCACCAGACCACCCCTGTCGTTGTCTGAAGTCGGCCGCGCCGACTATTCCTGCTGCGCTGCTCTCGTTTGCTGACGCGCAACGCTCTTCCGCTGCCTAACTCCAGGCTCCACTGTTGACTGGCAGGCTCGTACCGAATGTGAATGCTGCTTCTCGCAGCACAACAGCAGGTCCCGAAGCAGCATGCTTCTTGTCAGCTTCCCGGACTTAAGCACCTTCCTCGCTGCGCGCTCTCCACTCCACATCAACTGCGCCAGTTATTTCTTCCCTCCTTAGCCAATGCAGAAGCTAGACAAGGAGGAGGAAATTAACTCATAGAGTTTGGCAACTGAACAGGTTCTATGAAGGTTGTACTATAGTATGCAGTCGCTCTCGCTTGGGGTAACTCTCCATGTGTGAGCGCGTGCTCGCGCCAAAGATATATTCTTCCTTTATTTTTTCTTCTAGCGCCTTGATGAATATGATTCATCTACATCGTCTGCAAGAAGAACAACTAGAGCACTTTGCTTCACGCAGGCGAAAACAGGCATAAAACTAGAAAAGAAGGAAGCAAGTGCGAAGAAGTCTGAGAAAGGAGGAAAATAGAATGAAAATTAGAAGCAGTACGAGAGTTATAGGAATATATAATTAGAGAATGAGAAAAAAATTAGATATGGACAAAAATATAGAAACGGATAAAAATGGCTGCAAATCAATGAAGTGAACGCTGATGATGAAGCGGAGCTCCATTGAAGAAGTGATAGACGGTATATATATGTTTATGAAAATGTTTATAAACCATGCAAACACGTGCTATGTAAGCTCTGTAGACTGTATATCGCACCGATATTTCACACTTGCGCCTCGACGACAACGGTCTAACATCGCGAGTGCCTAAAGAGTTTGACTCCTAAAAACAGAAGAGAGAGGATGAAAGCAAAGATAAAACCAAAAAGAAACAAAGAATGCAGCCCTGCTGATCACTTCCTTCAGGTTTGCTGCCTCCGGAATGAAGCTATTTTAATTTTTGAGCGAGTGTGAGTGAAGGTTAGTGTGATTGAGAAATATATCTCGACGTAGCACTACGAGTGACACCGATAGAGTAAACTTTTGGTGAATTTCAGAGTAATCACTAAGAAAAATAGGTTGAATGTGTGAGTCTGTCTCAACTAAACATTTTTATCTTTTCTCAATGGATCTGGTGTCGGTGGTGCCGTCCACACCTCCACTCCGCGCGCCAACGTCTCGTGTCTTGTGACGGCCCAGGGAGACAGCCGAAAACTGTAGCTTTAGAAGTCATTAAGTGATCAGACATCACCGGCCGTTCAGCAAGCCGAGTATGCGCAGCGGAGGCGCGGACCTCTCTCCCGTATTCCTCTTCCTCGAACCGGGGTGTTCTGAGTATATAAGCGGGGGAGCGTGCGTTCGGAATTCAGTCAAGGGCGTTTTAAAGACGATATTCTTTCTTGGGGATCTTCGACGCAAAAATTTTGGTCTGTCTGTCTCTCTGTCTGTCTGTCTGTCTGTCTGTCTGTCTGTATGTTTGTCCACTTTTACCGGCATCTGGTACTTGAAACGGCCGACCCCATCCGCAGCGCCCACCAATCTTGCTCAAAATTTGGCGTTCATACTTGCGCAATTGTCAATTGAGAAGCAATTATTGCGCATGCCTGGGGCACCATAACAACACGTATATATTCTGCGTGTGCGTCTTTTACTAGAAAAGGCATGCATAAGTAATTTCAAGGACCGTAGCGCTTATCACGCTGCGCTGACGATGCAATGCTTGCACGAAAATGCGAGTGTTTCTAACGCTTTGCAAGGACGAGATGGTGGTGGCACCTACCCGTCGCCTTGCGTTCTACACCTTATCATCTCTGAGACGGGCGCGAATACCTGTCTCAGAGCCACGCGCTTCGTTGTCCAAGAAAACTGCCAGATGACGCTCATATCTCACGTGGGACGTGACTTGACGCACTTGTTCGCCTCCGCTCTAACGCAGCCTCCAGAATACCATTCACCGATTTTCTTGCGCAGAACATCAAATAAATGTTTTATTCAGTCTCTCCACAACGCAAGAAAGACTATCATCTTTCGAAGACATTTGCAGGTTAACATACAGATACGTGGCCAATTTTTACTTGGATTCAGCATGATTTAACGCTTTGCTTGACTTGAGTAGATGCGATGCAAGCAACAGTACCTCAAACCAGTAGTGTGGCATGACCTAACATCAGCGCCCCACAACTCGTTGAAGGCAACGCTTCTTTTTCTTTCAATAAAGCGGAATAATAAAGACGAAATAACAATTAAACACTTCAAAAACATACCCAATTGCGCGATATTTACGCGATACCCCCCCGCCTTTCTGCGAGGCATATTTGCTCGTGTTCCCACTCCGTGGGAAATTGCGGGTGGCTTTTTTCTCTGCCAGTGCCCACAGATAAAAGAAAAAAAAATAACTTACAGATTGTTATGTCTGCCATATTTTTAAAAGGTTGCAGTTATACATTTATAACTTCATCTTCCCTTTGAGTCCCAGTTTGGGCTGATCTAACCAAAGATACGCAAGGGCAAGAGCTTATTATAAGGATGGTGCTTACAGCATGAATTGAAAATTCTGCTAGTGTAAAGTCGTTAGAATTCAGACATAATTCTTACAAGTGAATATCATGAGAATTTCAAAATATTGGGTCGAGTGCCAACTGATTGTGAAAAAAAAAGTAAAAAAAGACTAAAATACTTTCGGCTGACCACAGGAGCTTGGTTCCGACCATCTTTGGCTTTGACTGTTAGCATCTCCCCTCAATGGGTTCGTGACGTACCTAATTCTAGTTTAAAACTAGTCGGGGCACGCTATTCACCGCCATCCATTTTCTCGCCCTGATGGGTTTTCCTTGAGGTCAGGATTTCAAAATACTAAGAACCACAACTTTCGAGCTTAGATGGGAAGCAATGCTGTCGAGCTTTCTTTGTTATCAAATATCTCTGTACGTGATGCACCCGACAGTGAAACATTACATTAATCATTTTTATATTATCGCGGAGTTTTTCTCCGACTTGCACGTTCAAACAAGCACGGGCATCGTCTGTCATGATTCAAATGAAGATAAAGTTCTCGCTTTGAATTCTAAGGGTTGTATTCTGGGCGTGTTTATACTACGAGTGTCGTGTCTACATCTTTAATGTGGGTACTAACGAAATAAAACTTTGCTTTTAGTTGCTGTTTGCCGAAGTCCCTATGTCGACATTATTTTGGGCAAACTGCAAAGTTTTAAAAGTACCTTTACACTTACGAAAGTAAGCATATAGAGCCTCCATTTAAAACAAGCATATACAGATAAACGCGTTTCATTCTGCTTTTGTAACTTCTTTTTCGATAAACAATATTTATTTCTATACCACCAAACCATGATGTCGAAAAAATAAAGAGTAAAAATCAGTACAGGTAAAGAGGCTCCCTATATGCGGACTTTTCTGAAACGTAACCTCAGTAGAAACGAAGGACTGGCGCGTGGTTTTACAGACCTGGTGCACCGTAACTGATGGTGAAGGGCAAACATTTCGGAAACGTCGCGGTGCCTACAGGAGTTTTTTTTTTTTTTACCCGAAAAACGTATGCATATTCACTTAAAGTTTCTGCTGACCCGCAGGGCGCGGGTTCGTATCCCGGCTGCGGCGGCTGCATTTCCGATTGAGGCGGAAATGTTGTAGGCCCGTGTGC
The DNA here is from genome assembly GCF_043290135.1 of Rhipicephalus microplus. Taxonomy (NCBI): domain Eukaryota; kingdom Metazoa; phylum Arthropoda; class Arachnida; order Ixodida; family Ixodidae; genus Rhipicephalus; species Rhipicephalus microplus. Next base: position 131,741,127 of record NC_134704.1, read on the forward strand.
TCAGATTTGGGTGCACGTTAAAGAACCCCAGGTGGTCTAAATTTCCGGAGCCCTCCACTACGGCGTCTCTCATAATCATATAGTGGTTTTGGGACGTTAAACTCCACATATCAAAATCAATTCACTTAAAGTTTCGCTGCGTGTGAGATATTATGTTTTGTCACTTGCTTCGTCAGCAACGGACGCCTCAAAAAAAAAAAAAAAAGCACCAACACGAGAATGATGGCGCTGTTTAGTGAAGTGGAATAAAGATAAAAGTTTACTGTACTTGATTGCCACTACATTTCTTAGAAGACACCCTGAACTCTTCATGGTCTTCTGAGCCTAGTTTAAAACGTGTAAATAATTCGCGTTGTATGTTTGAAAAGGAGTCAGCTGTTTCAAAGAGCATCGTCATTTTAAATGCGAAGGATTTCTTAGCGAGCTACGGCGACTTTGAGCGTATCTATCTATCTATCTATCTATCTATCTATCTATCTATCTATCTATCTATCTATCTATCTATCTATCTATCTATCTATCTATCTATCTATCTATCTATCTATCTATCTATCTATCTATCTATCTATCTATCTATGTATCTATCTATCTATCTATCTATCTATCTATCTATCTATCTATCTATCTATCTATCTAGCCGCCTACGACAGTTAGCTCTCCTGGCAATTTCGATTATGGTATCAATACTAAACTTGGTATGGCATAACATGACTGCATCAAGAACATATTTCACTAGACATCACATGAATATCATGACATGTACGTCGTGAATGTCATGATTTACAGTTCTTGGTCCCGCAGCTCTTGCGGTGGTTTCGTTCGCATATCATGTTGCAAATCTGGTACGATATGAGATGATCGCATGGCGAACACAAACGACAGACCCTAACATGAAAATCATGACATGCGTGTCATATAACAACATGACTACGTTCCATGCTCATGATGCGCTCGCGGCCGTTTCGCTAGCGTCACATATACCAAATTTCGTATTACGGTACGTGAAAGAATTGCGAAGCTATGTGACTGGTGCAAACATGATAATCATGAGATGCGTGTCATGTAACAACATGACTACATGCCACGCTCATGATGCGCTCGCGGTCGTTTCGCTTGCTTCACATGTACCAAATTTGGTATCGCGCGATGCGAACGGACGACATAGGTAAATGACACATTCAAACATGATAATCACGACATGCGTGTCATGTAACAACATGACTATATGCCAAACTCATGATGCGCTCGTGGCCGTTTCGCTAGTTCACATATGCCAAATTCGGTGTTACGTGAGGTGAATGAATGACGAAGGTATGTGACTGGCGCAAAGATGTTAATCATGAGATGCATGTCATGTGAAAACATGACTACGTGCCACAGTCAAGGCGCCAACGCATTTCGACATGACGTGGTGAGCGTGGTCACCGGCCTTCATTTCGTCGCGTCACGCTGGCGTTGCCACGCCAGGCGCCGGTCCTGCCATATACTGGCAGGAGCACGCCGTGCTGCGTTTCTTTGACGCATGCGCGTTTCAGCGCGTCCGGCATCCCTCCGTCACGAAAAGAGGGAGGCGCAGTGTTGTCTGGGTAACGCATCGGCGCGAAATGCAGCATGTCGCATTTCGCACCGGTTGCCGACGGGCCGTGCCGACGGACGCTGGTCGCGCTTGGCGTCAGGCTGTAAATGCTCGCGTTTTGCTAACGTGGCGTCACTGTTCCCAGCGTGTGCGCGCGTCAACGCTACATTGGAGTATATTGGGCCCTTCATGATGCGCTCACGGCCGTTTTGCTAGCTCCACATATACCAAATTTGGTGTTAAGTGACGTTAACGGATGACGAAACATATGTCTGGTGCAAACATGATAATGCTGACACGCGTGTCATGTAGGAAAATCACAACATACCACGCTGATAGCGTGCCCGCGGCCGTTTTGCTAGCTCGACATATACTAAATTTGGTATCACGTGACGTGAATGAATGACGAAGGTAAACGACACATCCAAACAAGATAATCATAATACGGAAGTGATGTACGGCATCATTTACTTCCAATTCGTAGCGTTTGGCTGATTTTAAAGTGACATATAAATATTCTCATTCGTGCTTGACATATCATGGATTCCCATCGTACGTCGGATCTGCCTTTTTTTCACTTCTTCATTGTATTATTGCTTGAACAATGGTCATCCCTTTATAGTTAAGGTAGTGCCGTGAGGTCTCTACTGAATTTTGTTGGTAGCCAAAATCAATAATTTTAACTTGATGGCAATTCTTCACTTATTTCATATATCTGCATCGTGTGTGGAATTAAAGGACGTCTTTGGAGATGGCATTCCTCCGCATCACGCGTATAGTTTCTTATGTAATTTTTCTATGAACTACAGATAGCATGTGTATTTATCGTTTTTCTTGGTTTTGCGACTTTTTTTACTTGTTAAGCTTCTCACAGGGTGGAGGAAACGTTCTGTGGGCCAGGTATAAGGCTTTGGTAATTTCATTAGAGGTCGTCAAACGGTATTTGGTGTTTCCCCATAAAGCACCGTCGCCGGCGCAGTTGGCGAGTTCGCGCGCCTTGGCCTGTGCCGTCTCGTTTAGGTTGCGCTGTGCCTTCGAAACCTCTCCCATGTGGATTCGGAACCACGGAAGTCTGCTTTCAGATTCTACCTCCTGATGGAAGTTGCTGTTGCGCAAGCCTTTGGCCACTCTCTGCGAGATCCATATTTTGGCGAAGTTTCTGACCGCTTGTCTCGAGTCGCAGAGGACAGTAGTGCGTGTCACATCCGTGAGCGAGAGCGCCACCGCTACTTCCTCCGCTCCTTGTGCGCGCTCGCACAGAACATTTGCCAATATTCTGTTTTCGCCTTTCTAATGAGTGACCATGATTGCGAATCGCGATTGGTCTGCCTATTCAGTGGCGTCTACGAACCACGTTCCCGTTTCGTCGCCGTAAGTGCACAGGAGAGCTCCTGCCTTGGGGCTTCTGCGCCGGTTGTGTTTCTGGTGAACGTTCCATGGAATCAGGTCAACCCTTAGCGTTTGTCGGATCGCGTCTGGAACAGTGATTTCTGCCCTTGTTCGGTGCGGTAACGAATGCCGAGACTCTCCATGATTCGGCTTCCCGCTGTCGTGCCCGATAGACTTTCCCGTTGTGAAGTGCGCCTTCGCAATGTCGCTGAGCGTGTTGTAAAGTCCAGTGCGTGCTGGTCGACTCGGGTTGACCCAGTGCCACCTGGTACACACTGCCAATGAGGGCATTTATGTTCGCTTCTACCTTGTACCAGTTGTGAAATGCCGCAACGTACGCATTGTTGCACATGGCGAAAGAGTGTATAAGTTGTATGAGACTAACTTCTCTCATTGCACTTCTCCCGCTAGTAACCCTCTTGAGAGCTTTGATAGCGTTAGTATTCTTGAGCTTTAGTTTGGAGATAGTTTTCCCATTAGCCCCGTTTGCCTCTATTATTATGTCTTGCACCCTTATTCTCTTTACTATCGGAATCGCTGCTCCGTTACTTGTGCGTAGCCTGATCTCTTCGTACTCCTGACTGCTTCTCGCCACCATTCCTCTGGCCCCGAATGGTAGCTTGGTTAGTTTCGGAAGTTTTTATGCCTTAAGCTGACGAATGTTAACGACTTCTTATAAATGATTTCAATATTGGTTCAGCAAGAGAGAGTGATGCTCACTTCCGAGTGCTAACGCTCTGTGGGGCTAGCAAAGGCGTGCCTGTAGACCACGAGCAAACTGCAATAACACATGCTGATTAGATTCTTAGACCAAATAATCACACTGCTTTCATTATCTCTTCTTTTAATCGATTCCGTGTGAGCTGCTTATTCCTAGCCCTGACTTTACTACAATTTTTCACGATTCTTTCTGGTGTTCGGTTATCTTGTTTTCTCGATAACTTTTATCACCATAAGTAATGAGTACAGTGTAAAAAGTGACGTCAGTTTACGTTTCCCCAGGAACCTAAATATATTTATATTAGCACTTGGCATTGCTGAAATTTTCCTTGTTTACCTGGACTTAACCATTTTTCATATCATGGAGAGTACTTCAGATATGTTAACCTAGCTTTTCTCCTCATAAGTCACAGTTATCAATACCATTTGTTCCAGTGACGTTACGTGAGCGGGCCTAGCAGAGGTCATGGCTTCGCATCCACAGTTAAGACAATGGTGAATGGCACTTTTCACTAGCGTACATTAGTGCTTTACAAAGCCATATCACATATGTTCTCTTACAAGTTCATTTCAAGCAACAACAGTATTTTATGTTGAAAGAAAGGTACAACACCGAAACCATAGACTGTGTATTTTTTAACACCTGGTAATATTTTATTGCGATAGCAGTTATATGAACAATCTTTGCTGGATTTCGCTGCCAGTGTCGGCGTCAATGTCATGCACCGTATATGTATACGTATCCATATATATATATATAAACGCATGAAAGAAAAAAATCCAGGAAAAAAACTCCAGAGCGCTGAATCGAACGGAAGACCTCCACGTCGTGAATGCGAGGCGTTAATGACTGAGCCACCCAGGGGTACCTCCGTCAACGTTCAAACGGAGGTACTCCTCCGTTTTCATATCTACTACTTACCGCTGTTGGCCAGCATCTCGGGGGGGGGGGGAGCTATCGTGTTTTCAGCATTGTCAGCAAGATGGCGCAATGAGCGCGCGTCGGCTCTCATCTCTCAGGTGCACTTTGGTCCGCGGAGATGAGGGGAGTGTATGACCTCTCGCGCGCCCTTATCTCCCGGTGGGGAAGATCATACATGTTGGCTTGCGTTGGGCTTGCAGTAGAACGATTCTGTTGTAGTTACGGGGCGAACAAAGGTCACCTCAATCGTTGCACAGCCTCCATTTGCGAAAAGTGCCCGCTTTTGAGACACAGCGAAGTAAAAACTGAGACGCTTATTCGCTTTGATATATACCTGTGAGTACGTTTCGTGCGTCATTCGTGCGTGAGGAACGCGGAGCACGTTTTGATCTGCTTTCCATTCTGCGCGTGACTTCCAATTTGTTGCTATCGCGTTCATTGCGTCGCCTTTGCGGCAATGCTGTGACTTTTGTTATGTTAGTGCACATAGTATCCGTGGGCACAGAAACAACTTGGTCGCTAGCAATGGCCATGTCATTGGTTTTTTTTTATTTTCACTAGGGAAATTCACGTTTGACCCGGCCTTTAACTTTGTTGAATTTATGAATTTCTTGATATAGTTTCCTCATTTACGTAGTTTATACTGCCGCGAAGCGTATTGCGGATAGCGTTGCGCATGCCGATACCGCTGGCACGCGGCCTTATCGTGGTCCAGGATGCACCGCGACTCATCTGCGAAGATCATGGCTCGCACGTCGACCATTCGTTGATAACGAGATAGCGCCAGACGCTACGGCGACTGTATCTCGGATGGTGAACGCGCCTTGCGTTCCAGAGGGACATTTCTGTTACCCGACGGCCGTCGAACGCGCTGTTCGCCTCCCGCTAAGCCGGTGTGTCTGTTTTCCTTTAGTGGGCGCAAGTCCGCCAAATAAACGGATCTCCTTCTATTTTTACTAACCTCCCGGTCTCCTGTCTTCGGGCTACCCTCACTCTTACGTGACATCTGGTGGAGGTGCGGGGTAGGTGATTGCGGGGTGCTCATGGTGGCTGTGGAAGCGTCCTTTCGTGGTCGCGTGGTGTCCGGTAGCGGTCCCAGCTCAGCTGGCAGGTTTCGGAGGCGGCGACTGCTTCGAGTATCTGTGTCTTCAGCGTCCTCGTTCTCTGCAGTGGCTGTTTTAAGGTCGTTTTTGTGCATACCCGAAGACAAAAAGGTCGGATACCTAATGCGAGGGGTGAAGGAGTCGCTTTTCGCCGGTCTCATAAGGAACCCTCCTAAAACAGTCGCCGAATTTACTGAAGAAGCGCACACCATAGAAAGGACCCTGGACGCCCGGACTCGGCAATACAACCGCCCGTTTCAGCTCAGCTCGCTCTACTCGGAACCGATTCGAGGTGGGCTAACCACCAACGATCTGCGGGAAGCTATTCGAGAAGTGGTTAAGGAAGAACTACGCCGATTGCTACCTCCTACCCCCCAGCCCCCCCAAGGAGCATCTCTCTTGGACATAGTGCGTGATGAAGTCCAGCAGGCGCTTGGCTCTTCATCAGCGACGACTCGAACAGAGGCCGAAGCAATGACTTACGCCGCTGCAGTGAACACTAGGCCACGGAACGAGCCCAGTCCTCGACGGTACGCTGCAGCCCCAAGTAGCCGTCCGCCCTTACCCGCCCACCCTACATACGAGAGACGCCCGAGCCAAAGAAAATGCGACACCTGGAGAACTCCCGACGACCGTCCCCTATGCTTTCACTGTGGTGAGGCCGGCCACATTCTTCGACACTGCCCCTACAGGCGGATGGGACTGCATGACTTCTCATCTCAGGCACCACGGCTACGCCCTGGACAACGACCTCCGGCAATCGAAGACTACTTGCGCCATACAGAGTACTTGTCCAGCCGTTCTCCATCACCGCCATCCCCACGCTTCACGTCACCGAATCGCAGCAACAACGAACGAAGAAGGTTCCCAAGCCCCCGTAGGGGAAACTAAAACCAGCAACCTTTGGAGGTGAGGTTGCTTCAAGAGGAAAAGCTGAAGACCCTCCACCGACGACCATATATGACGACAGCACATCATCTACGACGACGACAACGCACAACAACCCAAGCCTCGAGACGAAGCAAAACGAAGCAACAAGACGAAGCCGTGACCCGAACCCAAAACCAACGCGCAACTCCAGCCCACGTGCCACCGATTTTGAAGTATCTATCGACGGCCACCCGGTAACTGCCTTGATTCACACAGGAGCTGACTACTCGGTCATCAGCGGGCCATTGACAGCACAACTGAAGAAGGTTAAGACGGCTTGGGACGGCCCGCAGATCCGCACAGCGGGAGGCCACCTCCTCACCCCATCGGGGCGATGTACTGCAAGGGTGACATTCGATGGTCACACATACCTTGCCACTTTCTTGGTGCTCCCACAGTGCTCCCGTGACGTCATTCTCGGCATGGACTTCTTGACTCAACATCACGCGGTTATTGACCTGGCGTCCAGATCCATCAAACTTTCCTCGGATGAAGCCATAAATTCATACTCGGCACCACATAATCGCGCAGCCCTCCGTGTACTCGAGAATGACGTGAGCGTCCCACCCCGATCAACGACCCTAATCTCCGTAACCACTGGTACTGCCGAAAATGCTCATGGCGTCGTCGAAGGTAACATACAGCTTTTGCTTGGCCGTGATATCGCAATCGCAAGAGGCATTGCGGACTTCCGAAATGGACAGGGCCCAGTGCTGCTAACAAATTTCAGCCAAGAACACCGTCACCTGGCCAAAGGCACGACCATTGCCTTTCTCGATGGAATAGCGGAAGTCAGTGACACCCTCGCCCTCTCGAATCCAGCGACCATCACCCCACAGACCCACAACTCGCAGCTGTCATTCGACATTAACCCTTCCTTGCCTCAATGCAAGCAGCAACTGCTCCAGAACCTCCTTCGACGTTATGACGACTGTTTTGCCACTTCTTCACAGGTCCGACACACTTCTCTGGCAAAGCATCGAATCATAACACAAGAAGACATCCGCCCTCTCCATCAAAGCCCTTATCGTGTGTCGGCACGTGAAGGTCAGGGCATCCGAGAGCAAGTTGAGGAAATGTTACACGACGATGTAATTCAGCCATCGAAAAGCCCATGAGCGGCACCAGTCGTCCTTGTCAAAAAGAAAGACGGAAGTCTTCGGTTTTGCGTCGATTACCGACGGTTGAATAGTGTAACCAAGAAGGACGTGTACCCTTTACCAAGGATCGACGATACCCTAGATCGTCTTAGTGATGCAAGGTACTTCTCGTCCATTGATCTGAAGACAGGGTATTGGCAAATTCAGGTTGATGAAAGAGACCGAGAAAAGACCGCCTTCATCACGCCGGATGGATTGTATGAGTTCAAAGTGATGCCATTTGGACTTTGTTCCGCTCCAGCAACCTTCCAGCGTCTAATGGACACAGTACTGGCAGGTCTCAAGTGGCAAATATGTCTCGTATACCTGGACGATGTGGTCGTCTTCGCCTCCAACTTTAGCGACCACCTGAAAAGGCTCCGGATGGTACTGGACGCAATTAAGTCATCAGGGCTGACACTGAAGCAAGAAAAATGCCATTTTGCCTATGAAAAACTACAGTTCCTTGGCCATGTTATAAGCACAGATGGCGTAAGACCAGATCCCGAGAAGACAGCCGCTATCGCACAGTTTCCTCAACCGCAAGATAAAAGAGCAGTGCGCCGATTCTTAGGACTGTGCGCCTATTACCGACGCTTCGTCAAGAACTTCTCACACATTGCTGCCCCTTTGACGCAGCTCACCAAGTCGGACGCCCTTTTCGAATGGAAAGCTGAGCAGCGTGAGGCATTCAAAGAACTTCAACAACGTTTACAGTCGCCGCTTGTGCTGGGTCACTTTGATGAAAATGCCGAAACTGAGATACATACAGACGCCAGCAGCATCGGCTTAGGTGCGGTTCTCGTTCAGAAGCACAAGGGCTGCGAGTGCGTCATCGCGTATGCAAGCCGCTCACTGTCGAAAGCGGAAGTGAGCTATTCCACGTCTGAGAAGGAGTGTCTTGCGATAGTATGGGCCACCTCGAAATTCCGCCCATACTTATATGGCAGACCCTTCAAGGTCGTAACGGACCATCATGCGTTGTGCTGGTTGGCCAGTTTGAAAGACCCTTCTGGCCGCCTCGCTCGATGGAGCCTACGGCTTCAGGAGTTCGACGTGAAGGTAGTCTACACATCTGGTCGTAAGCACTCCGACGCAGACTGCCTCTCAAGAGCCCCTGTCGGCGCACCACCAAGCCATGAAGACGACGATGCCTTTCGTGGGCCTATCAGCAGCAGCACCTTTGCATTACAGCAGCGCTCAGACCCGATCCTACAACAGTTGATCAACTACATCGAAGGAAAGGCCTCCATACCGCCTGCACTGTTCAAGCGTGGGATATCCTCCTTCTGTGTGCAAAATGGGGCGGTAGTTAAAAAGAACTTCGCACCGAATAAGGCAGCTTACCTTCTTGTCGTCCCAAGCAGCCTCAGAGAAGAAATTTTACAAGCGTTACATGACGAACCCACTGCAGGCCACCTCGGTTTTACACGCACACTCCACAGAATTCAAGAACGATACTACTGGCCCCGCCTCTCCTCAGATGTTGCGCGGTACGTCAAGAGTTGCCGCGAATGTCAGCGCCGGAAGAGATCTCCAACAAAACCAGCTGGATTTCTCAAGCCAATTGAACCCCCGTCGAGACCATTCCAACAGATTGGTATGGACCTGCTTGGACCTTTCCCCACGTCAACATCCGGTAACAAGTGGATCATAGTGGCTACTGATTACCTTACCCGATACGCTGAAGCTAAGGCCCTCCCGAACGGAACAGCCGTAGAAGTTGCCAAATTTTTTGTCGAATCAATTCTCCTCCGTCATGGCGCACCTGAGGTACTAATAACAGACAGGGGAACAGCGTTTACGGCTGATCTTACTCAGGCAATCTTACATTACAGTCATACAGATCACCGAAGAACAACTGCGTACCATCCGCAGACAAATGGTCTCACGGAACGCTTGAACAAGACCATTGCCGATATGCTCGCTATGTACGTGGACACAGAACACAAGACCTCGGACTTAATTCTGCCTTACGTGGTCTTCGCCTACAACACCGCGGTGCAGGAGACCACTAAAATGACACCATTTAATCTCGTCCATGGGAGGGATGCAGTTACTACCCTGGACGCCATGCTGCCTAATGTCACCGATGAAAACAACCTAGACGTGGCCGCCTACCTTCAGCGCGCAGAAGAAGCCTGGCAGCTTGCTCATCTGCGCATAAAAGACCAACAGCGAAACGACGCAAGACGCTACAACCTGCGGAGATGCGATTTAACATACAGGCCAGGTGACAAAGTCTGGGTTTGGACGCCCGTTCGCCGCCGAGGATTAAGCGAAAAACTCATGCGCCGTTATTTCGGCCCATACAAAGTCATCCGTCAAGTGGGTGAAGTGGACTATGAAGTGGTCCCTGATGGGGCTAGCTCATCCCAACGACGCCGCGCACGACAAGAAGTGGTACACGTCGCCCGTTTGAAGCCCTATCATGCGCGCTAAAGGAGGCTCCCTGTTTGCATCTCTTGTTTTGTTTATGTGTGCGTGATTCGTGCTTATTTGCCATTTACTTTCGCACAGGCTGTCCTTTTGTTTTGGTTTTATTTTAAACAAAGCATCGGGTCGATGCTTACGTTGAGGAGGGGAGCAATGCCGCGAGGCGTATTGCGGATAGTGTTGCGCATGCCGATACCGCCGGCACGCGGCCTTATCGTGGTCCAGGATGCACCGCGACTCATCTGCGAAGATCATGGCTCGCACGTCGACCATTCGTTGATAACGAGATAGCGCCAGACGCTACGGCGACTGTATCTCGGATGGTGAACGCGCCTTGCGTTCTAGAGGGACATTTCTGTTACCCGACGGCCGTCGAACGCGCTGTTCGCCTCCCGCTAAGCCGGTGTGTCTGTTTTCCTTTAGTGGGCGCATGTCCGCCAAATAAACGGATCTTCTTCTATTTCTACTAACCTCCCGGTCTCCTGTCTTCGGGCTACCCTCACTCTTACGTGACAATATTGTTTGTAAAATGTACATTGGTAATAAAACTTGATATGTGAGCACAATCACACGACACAGGTGCCATATGAGGGAAGTAGAGTGAGAACCTAGAGGGGCGCAATGCATGATTATTTTTTGGGAGGAATAAATAGAAAGGCAAAAGAAGTAAACAAGCAGGGGACGCTGGTGTACACGGACTTCATTGTTGATACGAATCTTTCATAAAGGGAAGAACAAATACGTATCGCTACTAATGAAATCAGCACTGCTCAGTGACGCTGGCGCAGCCGCGGAAGGTATAATCCTCCAAGGCCGCTTGTACCATCTACAGAAGGGGGGGGGGGAGTCTCGTCGTATACGTCACATGGCTCTTGTGAGACACTTCAACACCAATTATTGTCATGCATTCATTACGCAACAGGAATGCTAATGGGAAAATATACACTCTGAACTCAAACGCAGAGCAGTGAATATTGAAAAGAGCAGTTACAAAACGTTTTAGTCACTCTTACTTCAACGCTTTTGTTTTTATTACAGGAATCGCATTTTCTTTACGTTACACGTTTAGTCCACACAAAATCATAGGCATGTCGCGAACAGCGGCGCAGTTTGAAAACATTCTCAATCCTAAGGATCCTGTATTTATTTTGCATACAACAACATGCTTTACCGGTCTTCTTGTGAGTGCAACTTTGTCTTGCCTTTTTTCTTCAACAAGTGCCCCCATTGCTCGTATGAACATGTCGTTGTGCAACAAGTGGTCTGAACGTTCACACTAGTCAGAGCCAGTCAATCCTTTTGATCCGTACAATGCAGGCAATAAATATTTTTGTATGCCGATGTACTCAATCAACTCGTGCTATACTTAGACATAAATTATTACGGCTTGTCCAGAACATTGTGAGCCATAACGAAGAGTAATTGAACATTGTTCCACTCCCCCCCCCCCCCCCACACCGTCGTTCTGGGACGTTTCGTAATATTTACAGGCCGTCATGTGAGAATTTATTGGGACCGCATCCTACCGCTGTTCAGTTTAAACAGTTTAGATGTACAGTGCGCTACTAGCTTATAGTTTTTTCCTTGACTGTCTATTTCTGGCACCACGCCTATTTAGTTTTTACCGCGTAGACAACTTGTGCTCAACAGATATAACGCCACAAATATATATTTCAATCTACCAGGTATTCGTAACACGTACGGCCAACTACTGATTGAGTTTCATGTCACCAAAGTTTGAAACGCATTACACCTTGAGATAAAAATTGCTAATCATTTCTCAGCTGCTGTTAAAAATTGTACTCCTAAATATATATGATTTTCTCTCAATTTTTCTGATGTATTTCATACTGTGCTAAATTATTTTCTAAACAATTGTGGAATGCCTTGTTTCCTTTTATTTGATGTCGAGTTTATGTTTTTCTTAACCATTAAGATTTTGTTCCTGAGAAGTATATATGCACTTGATAGTATAGCTCATACGTGTATATTGACTATAGGCCTACACTGGCCTTAAGCTACTGGCTCAACAGTTCTTCGCACAAAGATATGATATGATTGAAAAATAAATAAAAAATATAATGAATTTACTGAAACAACTTCCGTTTAAAATGCGCGCTTTTCAAAGCACACTCTTTTGCGCCCTGACAGGTACTCAGATGTCGTTAACCGACAAGTAATGCTGCTGAACGACGTAAAGAAAATTCGCAATAGCCGTGAAAGCTCTGGTTCCGGTGGACTTGTGGTCGTGAAATTCAAATTACATTGAAAGTTCTTTATTGCAATCTGCTTAACGAAACATCAATATTTGCTCAGCGTTCTTTTTTTATCATGTGTTGTTTAGGAGGTCTTCACGCTTATTATGGTGCCAGCAACTATTTCTAGAAGATTTCAGATATGGCGATAATTGCAGGAATAAAAAAAAGGTTACCTAAATCACACCTAAGGACAGCTCAGTTGTTTAGTCATGCCGTGAGACTTAACTGATGCCTGAAGTCTATTCACATTACGACACATAAGCAAAACACAGTATCCTATCACATCACGTCGCTCTTTGGTCACATAAAATATAAACGCAAAACACAGAATACATTGAATAAAAATGTTCCGTGCTTAACCTTGCAATATCTATGCCTTCGTTCTCACTCCCCAAATTGCAGATGCCAAGATCCGCAGCGTTCTGTCCGCAGCCATCGTGGAGTTCCACGAAGGGGACCTGCTTTTCAAGCTGAAAGAGAAGTGGTGGAAAACGCGGAACCCACCGGACCCCACAGCCCTGGCGAAATGCCAGCTGTACTCCAACGCTTCATCGTCGTCATCGAGCAGTAGTGAGATGGGCCTCGCCTCCGTTGGTGGTGTCTTCATCGTCTTGTTCTTCGGATGCCTCGCGGGGGCAATACTCTGCTTGGGAGAGTTTATTTGGGAGCTTCAGAAGACTCCGTATGGAGAAAGGGTAGGCAGAAATGACTTTCTAATTTCGATCTCCCGTAACCCCTTCCGAGGCAGGGTGTTTAATTGGCATATCAGAGGAAAGCGCTTAAAGATCGAGGTAAAACGTCGGGTGTCCACAAAATAAAACGCACCACGTTGTTGCTTATCACGTGGGGTTGCTTATCAGCCGCAATCGCTGACGGCAGCAGTTAGTGCTGCTGTAGCGCCGAGTTTGCCCGTCACGCTAGCCAAGTACGAGTGATGAAAGGAGCTCACTTCTACCTGGGGTGCGACAACCGTGCACTTCATAGACATCTCCGGGATCCCTTGCTTTACGTGGCATACACTGTCAATCCATTTTTGCCGCCGGTGGAGAAAGCAGCGACAACAATGGATTGACAGCTTACGCCACGCAAAGCAAGTGATCCTAGACATGTTTATGAAGTACACGCTGTAGCTACTTCACTGTGAGCTTACGATCCTCGCAAGTCGTCTGATGTTTTTACAGTGCTGACAGAAGTGAGTAGAAGCCGGCGAAGCGATCTTGACTGTGTGGTCAATATTTTGTTCGCGCAAAGCCATTCACAAATACAGCAATAGTCCCTCGTACGCTGTCACGGTTTTTTCGATATTTTGCTGTTCTTATAGCGGCTACGATATCCAAAGTGCGCAGTTCGTAAGCAGCAATTTACAGTGACCAATAAACCCCTGACGTAAGACAAATGGGGCGGGGACTTCAAGAAGTATATAATTTTATCCCATTGTACTGCATTTGCCGATTCACTGCAATGTGCGTGCAAGCGAAGCCACACCAAGCCGTTTTATTACGTTATGCGATAGGTAAGATATCGTGTCCACCGGTGACACGTGACATAGTTGTTCAGGCGCTTATGCAGACATAGCCACACCCATTGACAGAATCGAACTACAGGACGAATACCTCGGTGCACTGTTACAGAATTACTAAATCGAACACACGCAGTTCGGAGATTCTATACGTTTTACTTGCGCCTATTGCGGAGGGTTGCCTAACACATGTCCAATACACGTTTCATCTTTTTTTTCTCAACGACAATCAGGCAAAATGACAAGAGAAAACACATACAAACATGATTGGTGACAGCACATGCTTCGAGGTTTACGCTGACCAGCCGCACGATTCGCTCTTTCAAGCATGGTTTTGCCTTCATTCATTTCAAGTCGCACTAAACTTTCACATCCTTATGTATCATATGAGACTCGGTCAAGCTATATTTCATGTTCCCTATGACGTACTCTCATAGTACTTTTATAGTGTCACTTGTTTTCTTTTTTACATTTTCATCTTGTTTCTCATAGTCCATTGTTGCAGGTCTGACTTTACGCTCAGAATGAATATGCAGTCACGCTTGTCATAAAGTCAAGTTTCTTGTTGAAAACGTGTTTTCCACTCCTGGTAGTATGCTCCTACTAAAAAAAAAAGTCTTTCTCACTTTTTTTTGCCACGTATGTATTATCACATATTCAACTTTCTTTAAAAAAGTATGCTTTCTCACTTTTGTGTAGCCCTTGATCCGAGGACCCACTAAACGATAGTTAAGGTGTGTCTTTTGAGTTATCAATGTGAGAGCTACAGGGGAAAAAAAAGCAATTCAATCTTTGTCCATAAACTATAGGCTGACGTTTTGTGTAACCGAAATGAACTGTTATACAGACCGACAACAACCTGAGATGGCTGTCCATAAAATATTTCTCCACTGTGGAGGTAATGAGGTGTCCTTTAGTTGTGGTCCTGTGCAGCTGTGAATTGTGAACATTTTGACCGTTTCAGGAGTCCATCGTCATGGAGATGTTCCACGCGTGCAAGTTGGTCGTGACATGCCGCGGACGCAAGTTCAGCCCGAAGTCGCTCTCCATGGAAGGCTCGCTTGACGGAGAGGCTACTCTTCGCTCTGCTGCTCAGTCTTCGACAAGAAGCGGGGGCACGGCTCTGGCATAGGTTTTAAAGCTTGCCCATATTTTTTCATACACTCATATTCAGGTACTGCGTAAAGTACTAGGCAGGAAAACTGACTTTTGTGTAGTTTCCTGTACTGCAATGTTCCTTTCAGAAACTGAAATGTAGTTTCCAATACTTTACCCTTTGAGAATTGTGCTCTACTTTTGAAGCAGCGTTTTTTCTGTACTGTGATGTACCTTCAGACCAGTGAGCTGTACGTTTCGGAATACCACAGTGCGCTGTACTGTATTTTGGGCAATTCACTGTACATTCTGGAACATTGCAGCCTTGGATACTGTCGAGCTTTATGTACTGTACCGCGCATTTCAGGACACTGCAATTTTGAAATTTGTGCTGCTTTTCAGTGTACTCTACTTTTTTTCGAAAGAGTATTGTGCCATTTAGGACGGTGCAATTTCCAAAACATACCAAAATGTCAAGTTAGGACTTTTCGCGCCTTGTTTTCTTGCTTAAGGTGGCACTTTATTCAGCACAAGTTGTTGAATGTACCGTTAGCTCTTCTTGCAAATGAACACCGAATGATGGTATTTTTATTCATTATTATCGAATGTTTTTACTATATTTCATCAATTAAGTTGGAAGAGGTTTGAACGGGTTCATGCGTCAATAAAAACGCTATATACCGTGAAACGAGATAGACTTGTGGAGTATCACACTTATGTTATTTCTTTTTTCTCATTCCGTAGTATTTTCGTAATAATTGTATCATTTCAGTTATCGTGGTCTTTTCTTCATTCAAAAGTCCTTTTACAAGGACATCGGCGCACACAGGTAGTAAAATAAAAAATGTAAATTTTGGAACAAATTTTATGGCATAAGCGTAATATGCTACCGCTTGAATGTTAGGGTGAATATGAATACAGTGTAATATTCTATGAGCCAATGCGAATGCAAAATATGGAACATAGATTTCAATGTTTACACGGTACATTAACTGTCCACAAGGACAAGTAAGCAATAGCCTCGACTGTAATTTATAGTTGTTCGAGGTTTACCGAACCTTGTTTATGTACATAAGAGAGCAAGTCATGTTGTTATACTATTGAAAATAAATTTTGTTTTGTACCTACCAGTTTCTCGCATTCATTCATACTCTTTATCTACATTATTAGTTCGGCTGAATTACCGACACAAGCTGAAGCTCACTCGGATTGACTATTACGTGACCTAAAGATTTAGTTCCTAATCAAGATCATTAATTAAAAGGGCCCTGCGACACTTTCTTTCAGCAAGATCAAAAAAACGCTGCTGATCGGTTGTCGAGGCACGTGGAAAGACTCTAGCGAAACATTAGGGCCTTTTAGCTGACCGTACTTTGCCTCCCGCTCCGCTCAACCAGTCGGTGGTTGCGCCACTGAGCATGCGCTATACGGTCAGGTGTTGAGCGTGTGAGCGGACCGCCGTAGCGAGCGAAAAATCACGTGACGCGAGGAGGAACCACCTAACTGACAGCCTTCTGTACCACGAGTCCACGCTCCTCGGGGAACGCAGTGGTTGTTCGGCAAATACGCAAGCACTGGTGGCTCTTCAAGACACACAAGGATCTGTGCCTCCTCCGAGAACTCGCCGCAGCCAATCCCTACGAGAATCCGTGCATGGGGGCTGAAGTTCCACGAAACTATCTACAGTGTACACTTCAGACTATAACGGAGCGTCTCGAGATGCTTTGTTGGTACTTCTGTCAAAGGAACTTGGCGAACTTTTAACAATTTAGTATTTAACAGCCACCACTCTTGCACGTGTGTAGAAAAGCTTTTCATACCCCTGTCACACGGGCACCCGCGAAGACCGTTTAACTCCCTCGTCCTTACGACAACGAAGATGCGGTCCGTGTCACACGGCCACCCTTACGCAAACGAAGGTAAACGGAGCGTTTCGCAAAGGACGTTCAACGATCTCCCTCCGCAGCGAAACGAGGTACTCTCGTCCCCAACAGTCTAGAGGTCAGAGAAAAATTTCGAGCACTAAGTGGCCGCAGTGAAAGAATAATACATTTTAGCAATCTTAAACGTTCTTTCGTTGTACTACTCATTCACAACGCGTGTTTGTTTACATATATTTACGCCCGCCAGAGTTCACTTACTCTCAACACCGACGCTCTACACTCCGCGCCTCGCACGTGGTGCCTCGCAAGTCGGGCCGGCCGGCGCCATTGAAAAATATTTCGTCCATGCGTGTGGTTGTGGTCGTCGCTGTGTCACTCATGGCTGAAGAACATAAAATGTGCACTCACGAAGCAAGGAAGCACAAGAACTTTCGCACACGGGCATGAACACAGGCAACAAAACAACTAAAAGCACAATGTGGCCAGCGTCACTAGCAGCATCACTACAATTAGCAAATTCGTTTTTAGTTGAAAATATTTTTACGGTTTGTTAGCTTCTTACCTCCTTAATAGTGTTTTTTGTAAAAACCCCATAACGAGGATTCACAAAAAAATCACTAGAGATGAAATTAGAATACTTTTCCGAAAATCAAACAGCGCCAGCTGAGCCCCCTCGCGCCAACTGTTACAACCTTTTCATTGCCGTGTGACACTGCCACAACTCCTTCTCCGTCGAACCACCTAGGGGAAATTTACGTTGACGGTGTTCAACGGAGTTTAGTGGTGGCCGTGTGACAGGGGTATTACTTTGATTCGCCACAAGGAAACGCAATGCGCGCGCTGCTTCAGGGCAGAGCGTTTCAAACTCTTTTGGGCTGCCGAAAGGCTTTGAAGTAGTCCAGCTACAAGTGAGGGTGACAAAAAATTAAAAAAAGAACTGATCATGCGTCAAAGAATAAATAATTCACACTTCTTTAAAACGGAAATTTCGGTCTTGCTGCATGAAAACAAATAGGTTTATTTTCTTTTAAAGCAACTTTTGTGCATCGGTGGCGTCACAATGGCTTTGACCGAACGACACATGGATAAAACAGAAAACGTGTGTTGCGCTTCGGTAATGTTGAGCGTTTGAGCGGAACGGGCAACATAGCGCAAAAGCGGCATGCGAAAAGTCTCTATTATAGCGCAGCACGCTGCGAAGAACACAGACTTAATTCTGAGTCAGCTATAAACTGTTTCCTCTTATTTCAGGAACTGATGCCTTATACACAAATGACCACGTCACATGCCCAATTTGCGGCCTTCGGCCGTTTCGGGCAACGTGGGTGGCATAATTACCGAAACCGTCGCGTGAGGCCACCACATGTTTTCTAGAGCACTCCACTACGGCGTCTCCCATAATCATATGGGCACTTCGAGATGTTTATTCTCAAGAATCGTATATATACAAAAGAAGATTTTCGATCGTGACTGGCTGCCTCACGCGCAGGAGGGAGAAAATTTGTGTTGAAAATTTCAATTCAGATCGAGTTCTATCGCACTCAGCTGTGGAATACCGGTATAAAAGTGGGCTCGCCCCGTCGCTCTCACTGAGCTTCAGCCGACCCAGCCGTTCAGACTTAAACTCAGAAGTTTTCACGAGTACGGCTAAGCCAACAGACGGGCAAGCATGCTGGCCACGTCTAAAAAAAGCAAGTATATAGGGCAACTTGCACCCCCTCTTCACCGTCTAACACACAGATGGAAACAAGAAGAAACCAACCTTCGTGAAGGGAAGAAGAAAAAATGTCACGTGGTTCCTAATTCATTTATTCGCCAAAGACTATTACAAGAACAGCGATATTGTTTTTCTTCTTGATCAATTGTATTGATCGTCTGTCCTTACAACATATGAACGGGCAAGTCGCACCCTCAACTGCGTGTTTTTCGCTGACGTCACTATCTAATCAAATGCGCCTTTCTCCTCTCGTTTGTCCATCAGTTGCTCCTGAGATACTGTGGCGACTGCTACCCAAGAGGCCTGGACAACAGCCAGAACTATCGCGGGAAAAATGGACGAATCAGAAACAACAGACGAAGACGAGTGGTACTTCCAACTGAGTTTGTTATAGAGATGACGTAAAAAATACAGTCACGCAGATGGCACCTGAGTGTGATGCTTGCGTGAGCATGCATTTTATGTTATTATCAGAGAAAGAATTAACTTATGTGGGAGGCAGTGATGCTAGCAGCACGTGACTCCTTTTTCTAAACTTCTCCTTCATTTACTCCCCCTGAGACATTTTTGCTTGCTTGGTTTTCACTCGCGTTTTTTCTATACGTTCTTCTTTTCCTTATGGCCCACTTAATCTCCATGATGTGCACAACAGGCTCATTGCAAAATGGCGCCTGTCGTCTTCAATGCTGTCTTCTTCTTCCCCGTGTTGCGCTACAGCAATTGTCATGGCCGACCAAGTACTCTAATTGGCCACTATTCTGGGCAAGGTGCTCCACCTTTGGTATACATCTTGTCTTCAGAAATTTACAGTAACGTTTATTCAAATAAATGCTCCGAATGTAAAACCTAAGCTGAAGTTGTGAACGAAGTGAACTTATTTGGCATCTGTTAACTGTACAGGTGTTGAACATGCCTTACGAAAAGTGTGGTGCTCGTTGAAGACCCCCAGACAAGGTAAAAAAAAATTCGCAAATGAAGCTTTGAGATTCACGTTACGTTCAAGTAGCCCTAGCTCGCTAGATACGTTGTACGGAACACTGCAAATCATAAAAAAGAATGAATCGTAAACACTGCGATTTCGGTGGTAATTAGTTGCACCTTTTGCTAATTCATTAGGAGCAGCTATAAGCTGCTTTCAAGCGGTAGTTGCCTTTTAGATATTGCACCGATGAATAGTTTCATAAAGGTACCTTCGTATTATGATTGCATGGCAACGTCAAAACTATAGGTGTAACATTTATCATTTCTGAAATATTACAGCTTTCCAGCCATTATGGAATTCATTAATTTGTTACTTTAGTTTCTTTTTGGCCTATACCCTTCAGGTATGCCAGTATTTCACGCAGGGACGTTTTTCGAAATTTCAAGTCTTCCAGGGCAGCACAGATCCGTGTAATAGAATACAATACGATGCCATGAAAGTGCCACGTAATAAATATTCTTATGAAACGTGTTATAATATCTTCAATTTCCGACATTTCGTATGGTTTTTTTCATTGACATCTCCAGGTATCTTCGCTTACTTTTTTGTGCTAGAACTTTGATATGGTTCGGATGAACATTGTATTGTGAACTCCGAAACCATTCTGACAACTCTAATTCGAAAACTTCCATTGAATTTATAACTAAGTAAGACTTGAAGAGGGAGTAGCACTTCACCTTCAAAGGCGAATGAAGATAAGCCTCATCCAAATGAGCGGGTGCTCCGACCTGACGTCATAAGACGGAGGGTCAGTGACCGCGTCATTGAAAAGCATCGCGAAGTACAAGAATGTAACTATACTTCAAGCTGAAGAAGCAATCGGCTGCCACGAATGTGGCACCTGGCTGGCTTGCGGCATGCGCTTTCAAAGCGTACTGGAATTTCGCATCTTTTTTGTGACATTAAGAACACTCAGGTAACTTCACCCTCCTGTGTCAGCGCAAGTTTCAGACGTGTTGATACTCGAATGCCTTTTGAAAAACTGTAAATTGATTCCTAACAAAATCCTGAAATCTTTGCAATGATCCCTGCGATTCAGGTGCCCTAAACAGTGTGAAACATGTCGGAAAAATCTCAATAAGCACCCGGGCACCTATGGAAAAAGCGATACCATTATCAAACTGGCTGTATGGTTATGTGGTTATGTGCCACTTCAATGAAAGGCATTTGTTATTGGAGTCAAAGGCACAGGAGATTGTATTTACATCTTGAATTTTCGGCAAGAAAAAAACGGTGCAGCAGATGAGTTCGACTTTGTCGTGCATGTGGTCCTTGCAATTGACACATACTCATGCAGGCCACTATATATCTAAATAAGGTACAACTGAGGGGCGGTTTGATGTGACTTTGCCTAAAAAAAAAGAACGGCAAGCGCTTTGCAAAATTTCTAATTTGCGTTACTGGGCGCGTGTTTTTTTGTGGTCTGGTCTTTTGATCACTTGCTTTCGTTTGTTTGGTTCTTTGTTTATTTAATAGTAGTGTAGGTGTTTCTTGTTTTGAGATATACTTTCCTCTCTAATTGCGTCGCTTCAAATAGCCTGAATGGCACCGAATAAATACACAGTGTTTCAGTTAGCTGTGGCTAATGATTGAAGAACATGCATACGCGCTCCTTGCGTCAATCCGGCGCAGCATTGTTTTCGGAAGGATGTGCACCAAGAACAAGGCAGCTGTCGATGCTAGGCAAACTCCTTAATAGTGTTAGTGAAAACTTTGCCCTGCCCCCTCTCCCCTTTGCCAGTGCAGGGTAGCCTACCGGGACTCAGCACTGGTTAACGTCCTCGTCTTTCTCCTTATTTTTTCTCTCTTCATTATGACACTGACATATGCTTGTCATTTTATGGTTCCGTCCTCGGGGACACGAGCCCGGCATGCAGATTTGTTCGGCATGGGTTTCACCAACTCATGTGTGAGCAAAATTGTAATGATTGATTGATATGTGGGGTTTAACGTCCCAAAACCACTATATGATTATGAGAGACGCCGTAGTGGAGGGCTCCGGAAATTTAGACCACCTGGGGTTCTTTAACGTGCACCCAAATCTGAGCACACGGGCCTACAACATTTTCGCCTCCATCGGAAATGCAGCCGCCGCAGCCGGGATTCGAACCCGCGCCCTGCGGGTCAGCAGCCGAGTACCTTAGCCACTAGACCACCGCGAAGGGGCTGAGCAAAGTTGTAGAGAGAGAAAGTGTGTGAGAGAGAGAAAGAAATCGACAAAGAAAGAAAAAAAAGAAAGTCAGAAGAAAGGAAATAAAAAAAAGAAAAGAAGGCAAGAAGACAAAAAATATACCCACAGGAAAAGAGTGAGAAAAAGACCAAGAAACATATGGCAAAAAACGGATATCAAGACAAAAAGAGCAAAAAAGAGAGACAGATGAAAACACAGAAAGAGATAGAATGAAGCAAGAAGTGAGAAATAGGGGAAGAGACAGAGAGAGAATTAAGGAAAGAAAGAGGAGGGCAGCGCGGTGTGCAATCATGCAACACTATAATCACAGGACAAGTTCCCACGAAAGTCGCGCCGCACTACTCACGTGACGTAAAATCACGTGTCTCTGATCACGTGACACATGGCCCCAAAAATAACCTAACGCAAATCAAAAGACATGTTCCCGCAAAAAATAAAATCACTTAACACTCATCACATGACATGTTCCTGCAAAGCCAATGTCGTTTAAGCGGGGCACGGACACGGACATGAGAGTGCAGCATCTTCTCCGTGAGTTCGAGCACTAGCTCCGCTGTTGGTTCCAGGCTTACGACGCTAATGCAAGTCGCGCCAATCTTGTTCACTCATGCTATGCTAGTTAATGAACAGACAATGAAAAACATTCAATCAGCTCTTAAATAATCGCTCCACCTTGGAATAATCAGTACAAATATTGCACTGCGTTTGAAAAACCACCTTTTTTTCTTTCTTCTCAGTTAACCCGTATCTTAAAAGCCTTCTGACATCTCACATAAGCGCGTGATATATAGACGCTTTCCACATGACCACACGCTAACACGCCGTGTTTATAGTACCCTCGAATTAAGGCTGCACTAACAAGCAAAAGGCTGCTACTCGTGCAGGAATCAGGAAACAAGGTGTCGCGACACCTTGCGGCGACTGCTAAATGTGCACAAAGTGATGGTATACAGTTGTGCCGTTACCCCGAAATCTTGTTTTTCGTCGGCGTTTCGACTGCTTTAGTCGAAACGTGCGCACACAGTACGAGACTAGAGCCAGCATTTGAAGTTTCGTGGGTATTTTTGTTTTTGATCTCTTCTTTTCCAGGGAAAAATCATGCTAGGGTGACACTAAAGATGGAAGTGAAACCGCGATGAAAATTTCTGGAGCAGAGAATTTAGTCGTTCTTTCCGTGCCGAGTCGGTGAAATCAGCAGAAGTATGTTAATTTTTTTCGAATGAAGAAGGGGTACAGAGAAAGAGATGCAATATAGGAAAGGTAGAACAGGTAACTATACTGCGCCCACTTTGCTACTATACACATAGGCAGGGAGGTAATGAAGTAAAAAAGAGAGAGAAAGACCAAACACACGCAGGATTCAGGGTTTTGCATGCACTAGCTTGATTCTCCTGCCTTCAAGTGCTGCAGAAGGAGTCGTGTGGCATTCTGGGCTGATGTGCTTTGAGACCATACTCCTACGTTCTTGCATTCACGAAAGAGCCAGTCTCGAGGTACAGTTGAGCGATGATTAATAGCCTTTTAGCAGTCGCACTTATCACACACGAAGGAATTCGCCGTATCACTGGGGCAGCTCAATGGGCCGCTAAATGCAACACCAACCTGAAAACCCACAACGAGGCACCGTCACATCTAACAATCTTGCATGCGTGACACTTGTAGCTGTTGTAAATAATCAAGGCCCAAACGAACAAATAGCGACTGTGGTTCTCATTCTAAACCATGCGCGTTGAGAAACGTAAGATTACTCCTATTCCACGTTGGCCCTTGCGCATGCCGTTCCATATACAGGGTGTCCCAGGTAAATTTAGCCAGAACTTAAAAATATACCGGGACAAACGATCATGACACAACCAAATGCATGTTTCTCACCCTTGCGTGGAGTTAGTCAGACTTTTTTTTGTGTTCGGAAATATTGTTTATTAATATATGTTGAATGAACTAACTCTTAAAGAAATGAAGATAGATAAAAATTTCAAAGAGAAAGTTGTGGATCAGTTGGCAAAACATCCGATTAGAGAGTTTCAAACTTTATATCTGTTACGTATTCGTGTCTTTCTGCTAATTACAAATGCCCGCGAAATACAAGAATACCGCGTGACTAAGCCGCTCTTGCGCCAATGCGCACAATGGTTCTAGTGCTCCCTAACGTTCCGCGCACGAACGAACATAGCATTTGCTACATTGTGCTGTCTCGGCAGGGCCGCGAAGATGGTGGTGGCGTTACGGTGAACACGTTTTGCTATCGGCCACAAAAACGACAACTGCTGTGACTGCTTATCGCTGTCATGAACCGGTCTGAGTGAAGCGTGTCGTTCATACGCGGAACGTTTGCGAGCACTAGTGTCATCGTGCGCACTGACTCGCGAGCGGGTTTGTCACGTGCTGTTGTACGTGCGTGTATTGTCACGTGCGGTAGTCTTTCTTGGGGACCTTGGACGCAAAAATTTTGGTCTCTCTGTCTGTACATTTGCCTGTTATTCCACTCTTAACTGCATCGGGTACTTGAAACGGCCGACCCCATCCGCAGCGCCCACCAATGTTGCGCAAGATTTGACGTTCATACTTGTGCAATTGTCCATTAAAAAGTAGTTATTGCGCATGTCTGGGGCACCATACCGGCACGTATATAGTCTGCACGTGCGTCTTTTACTATAAAAGGTATACATAAGTAACTTTAAGGACCGTAGCACTTATCACGCAGCGCTAACCATGCAAAGCTTGCAATAAATGGCGAGTGTTCACAACGCTTTGGTAAGACGAGACGGTGGTGGCACCTATCCGTCACCTTGTGGTCTACACCTTATGACCTCTGAGGCGGGTGTGATGGTTAAGGACATTCGTCACTATGCTTGCTTATAGCGGACGAGAAAGGAGTACCATCAACAATTGATGCGAACAAAAGAAGCTTTATATTGCACACTAGAGAGGATATGGCAGGTGAAAATAAAACTATATATCCAACCCTACACGCCAAGCATCACGCCACCTGCACGAGAGTCAGACCTCTATTATGCGGAGAGCTCGCGGCTACGCTTACTCAGTGTCCAGCGCGTATAGTTCTCGGTTCGCAAGCAGAAACCGCTGCCTCACAGTTTGGGTCCCCGTCGTCCCGACATGATGTGGTCGTCGACGTGCGCGAGGGCAAAGGTGACACGGCGGGAACGGCTGACGGCACACGGATGCGCTACCGTGTGCAGCGCCGTTTAGTCGGACGTCGCGGCCAACCAAGCAGTCAGGGTCGCAACTCCGGAGGTCCAGGATCAGGCCACGGCTCACGATGACCACACCCGGTAGGTCTCGCCCACGAACCTGCTCCCGGCCACTGCACCCAGGCAGGAGCCGTTCTGCAGGCCCCGTCCTTGGACCTTGTACAGGCCGACGGACTCGACCTCGAACAGACACACCGGGGTTCAACCTGGCCACACGTACGGGTCCCACGTCCGGCTCAGGAACACTGCCAGGAACTCGTCCTCTCGAGCGGCGCACCGCTTCGTCTGCCTTCGTGGCCTCAACCCTCGAGCTCTTTTTCCCACGTTCCTTCTTCTTGGCCAGGGCACCGCCAGGTACCCTCGGGTGCACACTGCAGCTCATGAGCTCGCAGCCCACGTCCCAGTCTGGCGCGTCGCTCGGTACGGCTCGGCACCGCTAGGCGATCCTCGATTCAGCCAGAACTCCCCTGGCACCTGAATCCTCGGCGACCCTGAACCTCGCCCGGCTCCGTGGTCCTCCGAACACACGCCCGCGTCTCGCCCGGCAGAACGTCTCGCTCGTCCCTTGCCGATGTGCGACGCTCTGGTGACACCGGCGCTTGATGGCATGGGTGCGGCTACGGAGCAGTCAATCCGCATCGGAGACGCGATGCTCCATGCGGGGAATGGCCAGCCCGTCCAGCGAACAGCTTGCGTCGAGACGCGATGCTCGGCGAAACCGTGACCTTTAGCCAGGCCACGTTCATCGCTGTGCCGAACGGCTGACCACGGAGACGCCTCGCCGAGATCCGCGATGCCCTCGGCAAGGAAGAGAACAGCAGGCCAGGCCGCGCCCCGAGATGCAGTACTCGTGCCGGCAATGCCGCCCCAGCTGGTGGTTGGACGGCAGCAGCGTGGACGGCCGCGTTCCCTGGCCGGAACCTGGATCGCCTGCGTCCGATGCTTCGGCCCGCTGTCTTCCGTCTGCCGCTGCTCCGGCTCGTCCCCAGCCACAAAGCTTACCGCCACGTAATAGTCAGTTGTGGCCCAATCGTGGCACGCCACCTCTATGGGCCACCACAGGTCATCAGCTGATTCGCTGACACTCACGCGCACATTACACGCGCCTTGCCCCGCACTTCCGTCGTTGTCGTTTTCTTCACTCATCACAGCGGGCGCGCACACGCGTCTCAGAGCCACGCGCTTCGTTTTCCAAGAAAACTGCTAGATGGCGCTCACGTCTCACGTGTGACAAGACTTGATGCATTTGTTCGCCTCCACTGCATGCTCGAGACAGTCTAATGCAGCGCTTCCAGAATACCATTCACAAATTTTTTTACTGAGCACATCAAATAAGTGTTTTGTTCCTCTCTCTGCACACGCAAGACTATCGTCTTTCGACAACATCTGCGGATTACATGCAGATACGGGGCCCATTTTTGTTTTGTATTTCGCGGACATTTGTAATTACCAGAAATACACTAATACTTATTAGATATAAAGTTTAAAACTATCAATTCGAATGCTGTGCAAACCAATCTACAACTTTCTCCTTGAAATTTTTTATCCATCTTCGTTCCTTCGAAAGTTAGTTAATTAACAGATCTAAATAAACAATATTTTCGAACATAAGAATCGGTTTGACTGACTCCAGGCGATGGTGAGCAACATGCATTTGGTCGCGTCGTAAATGCGTGTTCCGGCATATTTTTAAATTCTGTAAAAATTACCTGAGGTGTCCTGTATAGTAGTTTGAATTCGGAAACTCTCTGGCGGCACATTTAGGTGGCGCGTCAGCGCTTGAAGGGTGTGAATGCCTCTTAGGTGGAACATACATTGAAGGTTTCATGGCCGCCCCCTCTCGCGCAAGTCAGTTGAGCGTGTGTTGTGTTACCGGTGTTTCCAGAAGAAGTCTATGACGACCCTACTCAAGTGCACAGGACTATAGCCTGTTGAAGCGGCGGCTAAGAATGCACTGTTCTCATGTAGAAAAGGAGAACAATGACATTGGGTGTGCTCAAAACTCGCGTTCAGTGGTCGCTGGTGAGCTGTAAAAACCGGGGTCAAGCTTCCTGGGCCGAGGCTTTGGGCGCAGGCCTAATCAGTAGAGATCCAGGGTTTTCTGTATGCTTTGTTCACGCTTGTGAGTGGTTTCCGGGTTAGCCACAGTCAAGAACACCGCGTTTGGCGCCCAATGTGGAGCCAGATTCGGCATTCCCTTCGTCAACAGTTGTAAGAGAGTACTTTTGAAAGTGGTCTTGATTTTTCAAAATGAATTTTCACTCTCAAATAGAGCGAAAAAAAGTTGACGTATTCTGGACTTTTTCTGGCAGTTCTCACGTTGGCATTCACAATGGCCAGTACTGGAGTTTTACGAATCTTGACTGGCCGCTGCATTTACAACGCCAAGTAATTCTTCGGGGTGTGTTGTGAAATGTCACTAATAATAATAATAATAATAATAATAATAATAATAATAATAATAATAATAATAATAATAATAATAATAATAATAATAATAATAATAATAATAATAATAATAATAATAATAATATAGTTATTATTAGTTACACCTGGTGTGTAATGCACCGAGCCTTGGTGTCATTACGAGGCATGCAGCAGAAGTGGGCTCAAGAAATCTCGACCATCTGGCATTCTCTAACGTGCGCTGATAACACACAGTGCACGAGCCTTCTAGCATTCCGGATCCACTAAATTGCGATTTCCGTGGCCGTGATCGAAACCATGGTTTGTAGGTCAGCAGCCGAGCACTCTAACCACTGTACCACCATTACAAACTAATGTGGAAATTCCAACGACTTCCTTAGTGGCCTGAACTTCCTTTCGAAACAGCATTGGCTGGAGAACGCTACGGGAGCAAAATGCCAAGTTGGCCACTGAGTGACCTCACTTGTATCCTTTCATTAGCAGAACTCAGGCCTATATGGTTACAGCAAAAAAAAAAACGTGGTCCGGCAATATGGTGGTAGGTCATTCAAGCCATGCCACATATCTACGGTGGAACTCATTCATAGCGTATGAATAGAAAATTAAAGAAAACGAATTGGTGGCCGTGAACCACTGTCTTGGCACACCTGCTCTCAAAGTTGGGCACTTCTTGCTTTTTATTTTCTGGCGGTACATCGAAAACCACACCTTGTGTCCGCTGAAGCGACAACAATCGCCAATGCTTATAAAATGCAAAAAGCACCAAAATTGATTCCAGGGGCCGGAAACTTGCTCACTTCGCCTCACGCCATGAACTTCACATTATGAATGACGGCAGTACAACGTATATACGTGGTATTAGTTACAGCAGTTGTTTGGATTTGCCACTGGTGTCACGGCAACTCACTCAAGAAGTGCTAAGGTTCCCCAATATTGAGACTCACGGCAGTCACCATATTCCGATGTATTGGAAGGTCACATGTCTCGCAAATACCTCTTCTTCAGTTTACAGAAACGTTAGTTGGTCAATGTTTAGGACGAAGGTGAATGAGGCGTGCGAAGGTGCCACGTGTAGCCTGAATGAGGTAATTGTAAATGAAATGAAAGTGGTAAAGAGCACTATTACGCCCACACCAAATCGCACAGAGTTTTATGTGGAACTTGAGAGATTACGTATGATTCGGAGGTGGGCTGAGAGGAGGTACAGGTGCATTAATTGAATTCATGACCTTAGAGATGCTGGACGCTTACAATAAAAATTCAGCGTGGAATGGACTAGCTAGAGGGCTAACGGTGGAGGAAGTTTTGCGAATCGCTCACTCCTCGCAAACCGATGTCCTTTATATGGCAAACGGTAGGTGGCCTTAGGTTTAATCCACAACAACTAAATTCGTTCAGCACACTGGCTCTCCAACAAGGCCACCTGCAAGTTGACATTGCCGAAGATTTCGGCAATGTGGGGATTTCGGGTGATGTGGTCACCATGAGTGATGAGGTTCTCGGCAATGGTCCTGTAGCACGTGTCCCCGAAGCAAATGTGCTTTTCTCACTCGAGGAATTACACGCGGCCCTAGCTACTTGCAGGAGTTCATCGTCACCTAGGCCGGATGACATCACGTATGCTGCGTTCTGCCATCATGAGGGAGGGGGCCGGAACCTGCTACTGGTATGCTACAACCAGTCATGGACTGATGGCGTCATTCCTGTTGGGTGGAAATCCAGCCGCTTGGTACCGATCTTCAAACCTGGAAACTCGCTGGTTGACCTCGCATCATACCAACTTATTGCGCTGTCTAGCTGTGTGGGGAAAGTAATGGAAAGAATGGACCTCACACACCTCGAATGGTACTTAGAGCGCTACAATTTATATCCAGAGGCTATGACTGGTTTCCGACGAAGCCGTTCTTCTATAGACAATTTCATCGACCTTGTGACCTCTGTGCAATAGCAGAAATCCCTCAAGTGCATATTCGTTGCTATGATCCTCGACGTGAAAGGGGCTTACGACAACGTATTGCACGACGCCATTCCCGAAGCCTTGGAAAATGATGAAATCCATGGAGAATGTTCATATGGATTCGGAGCTATTTATTGAAGAGATCTTTTTTATGCACACTGCAGAAGGCCGCACTATAGACCATTACACCTCTCGTAGTGTCCCACAGTGTGGGGTTCTCAGCCCTACTGTGTCTAAACTCACGATTATTGGATTTGCCCGAGTTCTGACTCGATCAGTCAATCTTTCTGTGTACGCCGATGACACCTGCATCTGGGCTTCGGCAGTGACGCGACCCCAGGTATGGTCAAGGCTCCATAAAACCGCGACAACAACGTCGAAGTATCTCCGTGCTCGAGGGCTAAGAATTTCCCCCGAGAAATGCGCCTTAGTTCCTTTCGCATGCATGGCGATGTTCTGGTATCCCGTTTTCATCGAGAATATCAAAATTTCGTATGCGAGTTGTCATCGATTGCTGGGCTATATTGTTGACAGAGATCTTTTATGGAGTTCTCACATCGCGCACTTGAAGAAGACGCTCAGCTCTGTTGCCCATTTAATGAAATTTCTCGCTGGAACTTCCTGGTCAGCCATGCTTGAACTGTACACTTCTTGGGGTATTCTTGAACTCTTCTTGAGGTGGTCTCGGTATAGCGCACCCGTGCTTTCAAATGCCCGAAAAACGAACATCCGGTTCCTGCAAAGCATTCGAGGCAAAGTTATTCGCACATGCTTGGGATCGCCTAGGTGTGCTAACACAATCGCAACTATTGTCATTGCCAAAAACCACCCGATTAAGACCTATATAACTGTCGACACACTGCGGGCGCTCATGCGCCATATACCCAGACTGCTTAACTACCACTGTGCTAGCCTGCCACCGGAAAGACCGAAGGCACAGTTCTCCAGAGTGGTGGTGGCTAACCAGCATTCCATCTCCTGGAGATTCTCACCCGCAACCATACCGCTTTGTCCGGAATCGTGCCTGCAACGACCCCCTGTACACTTTGTTCCGGGGATAACCAAAAATGCTAGCCTGTCATCTGCAGCGCCCAAGCAGATCTCATTGAACCTTTTGCATATACTAATGAAAACCGAACTGGTATCTATACGGGCGGTTCAGTCTTGGGAAGTTTGATGGGCGCTTTTGTGATTCCATCTCGATCAATCACCGTCAAGTTCAAGACTTCACACGTCACAACATCTGCGGGTTCCGAGCTCACCACCCTTCTAGCCGCAATTAGATTTGTTATGCAAGAATCCCCTGCTAAGCTGCTAAATGGGCTATCTTCTGCGACTCCAACACGGCCCTTCAATGTATGCGAAGTCTACGACGCGGGAACTAGCATCTGATGGTATCTCAAATCAATGAAATATGTCATCGCGCCACTAACAAACGACATGACATAATTTTTTAATGGCTGCCTGGTCCCTGTGGGATTGGTGGTAACCACCTGCCCGACAACGCTGCACGTTGTGCTCACGACGGAACGCCCACACTGCCATACCCCTGTAAAAGGTTGATGCCGCAAAAGAACTTCGCCGCATCATACATAATACCACACTCATGCATTGGAATCTTCCACAAAACTTCACTCGACACCCACAGGACCTCGCTTCATTACTTCGATTACAATTTCCATCAAAGACTTCGCGACGGAACGCTACAATGCTGTATCGGCTGTGGGTCGACGTTGCATTCACCTATTCACTAAGTCATCGCATTGGTATGACTGACTTTTCCAACTGTGATAAGTGACATTGTGTAGAAACTCTCGAACAAGTCCTGTGCCATTATCCAGACTTTCAAGATCACCGGACACTCCAGTGTGCCTTAAGGAGGCTGGATGATCGACCCTTTACTCTGGAGAAAGTTTTCGGAGCGTGGTCTTCACGTGCTTCAGCCCAGAAAGCCACACGAGCCCTTGTACAACTCTTGAGGGCAACGTCACTGTGTGACCGCTCATGGACCCTGAACTGTGTGTGTGGTGTGTGTGTTATGTGTAATGTGTATGTCCTCCTCTCTCTCTATTTGTCTCCCTCATTCCCCTCTTCCCCACGTAGGGTTACAAACTGAACTTAGTCTAGGTAACCTTCCTACCTTTGTGATATTTTTTTTTCTTCTCTCTCTACTTTTAGCGAAGGATGCTGAGGAAGATGTGGTTACGGTGCAAACCGTGCACAGGTGATGATACAGCGCTATGAGAGCATTACTTCAAATCAATGACTGCTCACTAAAGACGCTTTGCATGCTGAGTTTTCGTTGATGTAATTTTAATACCAACATCTCTTTTGAGTTTTCACTACTGAAATAAAAAAGTGTTTTGGTAGTAATGTTTACCTCTAAATCTATCATAACGACATAGTTGCTTCACGTGCTTATGCGAGATACAGTGAGTGTTAAGGTAACCCACGATGGATGGATGAAAAACCTTATTGTTGTCCTTTAGGGTTCTTGTGAGTGAGCAGCGGGCCACCCCCATGCCGGCAGAGAAAGTCCGAGCCTCTCCACCGCGACGCCGGTTCATTGGACAGCCCATAACTCTACAGTTAACCTCGCCATGGTGTTCGCTGTTATACGGAACAGTGTAAACACGTTTTAAAACGAGAGCAGTGACTGAAAAAATTGCAGCATATCCACGGAGTGAATGATGGAGAGTGGGGCGAAGCATTCGTCCGTCCATGCGTCCGTCTGTGTGACCGTCCATGCGTCTGTTCGTGCGCCCGTCCCTGCGTTCGTTCATGCATCCGCCTCTGCGTCCGTTCATGCGTCCATCCATGCATCTGTCTGCGTGTCCGTTCGTCCATCTATTCAACACTCCAAGTCCCACCATCTCGCATCTTTTTATCATATATTCCCCATATAGAAGCACCGCCATTCAGTGGACATTCCAAGGACTAAACGAGAGGTGGCACACGCACACTTTCTTACGGCTTGCGCTTCAGGTCTACTTCCCACCTTCAACCACCTTGAGTTCATGGTATACACTAGTTCACTGTATTCATGGCACTGCGGCCCAATGCTCGCTAAACCTTTCTAAAACGAAGGAGGTTACGCCCAGCGAGTATAACGTAGCAACCTTTACCTGTAACATAGTTTTCAATGTACATGCCAGTGGCTGCTAATGTCAAATGAGAGACAGGAGGATTCAGCTTTTAATTTCTTACGGCTTGCGCTTCGTATCTGCTTCCCCCCTTTAACCACCTCGAATTCATTCATGGTATATACTAGTTCATTGCATTCATGGCCCTGCGGCTCAACGCTCGCTAAACCTTTCTAAAACTAAGGACACCCAGCGAGTATAATATAGCAACCCTTTCTTGTCCGATAGTGCTCATTGTACATGCCAATGGCTGCTAATGGTGATCGCAGCGTGCGCGTTGACTAAACGCCGAATGCTCCTGTCTCTCATTCCCCATTAGCAGCCATTGGCATGTACATTGAGCACTATTTTTTATTGTTAAACAACGCACAGAAGAAATCTCTTACCGGCACCACCTTGGAGGTCAAATGTTATACTTATTTAGGGTATGTGCCACTGGCGGTTACGTACTACAAGGGACGCCCAAGCCACGCCATAAGGAGCTACGCCCCTAAAACTGCCCGCCAGGAATTGCCACTGGGCGTAAGGCTCGAGCGTTCTTCAACGCGCTCTCAACAACGTTCCTCGACAGCGTTTCTCTATTGCAGGAAAAAAAGAAAACTGGCCCTGCTACCAATAAAGCATCCGCTTTCAAATCCAGCGTCCACGTGTCAGCCACATTAAGGATGAGGAGCATACAATCTCGTTAAAACGGAATCCTCCTACCCTCACTTCCCGCAGGTCGCAGTCAACTGCGCGCATTGCGAGTGCGCGCATGCAGCACCCTTTGATGTTTCATTACGCTCGAATTTGAGCAGAATGCGAAGCGCGTTATCATGTAGTCGCGTGGCACATTCTTTTTGAAATCTGAATCCCTTCAATGAAGAGGTGGAAGGAACTCTATTAGGGCAGCTATCTTTGAATATGTGAAAAGAATTGACAGGCCTCCGCCAAACACGCAGCGCAGTTTAGCGAAAGCTAGAACAGCGTCCTTTTCAAAGCACTTTGTCGACAATTTTGGAGCAACTAATACAGATACACGAGCACGGTATCCACTACACCATTAACCACCATAGGTTTCCGGAAGCTGGGAAGCACATAATATGCCACCGTTTGTTATGGGAACGCCGAGTGCTTACGGCACACGCGAATGCAAAGACTGGACATGTCTCGTCGACTCCGGCCTCCGTCTGGACTCTCTCGACTCGAGACTACGGTGCTTTGCCGGCTATGGCTTGGTGTCGCCTTGACCAAAGCTTTCGCCTTCCGAATCGACATGGAAGACAGTGCTGCTTGGAGTCATTGCGGCAGCCATGAAACTATAGAGCACGTTCTCTGTCACTGCCCTCGTTACAGCATGCAAAGACGGCAACTAGCTGCTGCGTTAGCTCGCCTTGACGATAGACCTTTGCCTGAACAATCAGTGCTGGAAGGGCGACATGATTTGTGTGCTCACAGAAAATCAGTGAAGGCCTTACGGAACTTTTTGCGTGGCAGTGGCCTATTGTATAGACTGTAGCACCCCAGCCCCCCCCCCCCCCCCCATTTTTTTTCGCGTGCGTCTATTTCCCTCTTCGCTTTCTTTCCCATCTTTCTTCCCCATTCCTCTCCCCCTAGTGCACGGTAGCAAACCGAA
Source organism: Rhipicephalus microplus (assembly GCF_043290135.1). Lineage (NCBI taxonomy): Eukaryota > Metazoa > Arthropoda > Arachnida > Ixodida > Ixodidae > Rhipicephalus > Rhipicephalus microplus. The sequence goes on from NC_134704.1 coordinate 131,775,341, forward strand.
TGCTCCATTTTCTGGTTAACCTCCCTGCCTTTCCCTCATTTTTATTCTCTCTCTCTCTCACCGTTCGTTATTCTGCGGATAAGCGAGGTGCCAGCTACACACATTTAAGACACACACATGCGCACTTTATTTGTGCTGTGGCTGACGACGGTGAATAATTTGCATTGTGGGATGGCTGATTGATTTACATTTCTGTGATACTGTGTTATATAATTAACAAGGCTCCTTGTCTGACATGACACTGGCGTAGCGTGTGTTATTAAAGGAGCTTGAAGAACCGCAGAATTTTTTTTGGGGGGGGATATTGGATAGCTACGCAGAGGTTCCGCGTTCAATTTTCATTCATTCCTATACATATTTTTAAGCACATTTTTTATGTCTCGCGATAGCGCAGCGGTTACGGACACCAGCGTTGATGGGGGCGTATACCTAATACCCTTGTTACGCAGGCAGCCTAAACCGTGGTTACGCTAATCGCGGTTACGTTAACCGTGGTTTGCTGATGCTACACGGCACACGAAACCGTGCATATGCTACTAACCGCGGCTTTCATAAACCGTGCTTGGCAACCTTGGTTAGGCAGATAACCGACAAAATGGTGGCGTCCATCACCATTGAGTGCATGCCGGCGAGTGCGCGTGAAAAATGGACGAACGGGACGGCATGAACCACGGGATGCCTGATAAGGTTGTGGGAAAATCATTTGCGTGATCTGCGGAGCACGTCACGCAATGCAAAGGTGTACGTGGCAATCACAGCCGAGTTCAACACCGAACTTCAACCTGACGCAGAGCGGTCGGCGCCAAAGCATGTCCGGATGAAGATAGACAATCAGAACAAGAAGCACCGGTGAGTACTTGATTATACTTTGTGGCACATATAACATTTTTCCCTGGTTACTGCTGAATGTATTCAAGACATATATATATATATATATATATATATATATATATATATATATATATATATATATATATATATATATATATATATATATATATATATATATATATATATATATATATATATATATATATATATATATATATACGCAAGGAAGTGGCTCCGGCTACTAGTGTGTCAGTTAGTTTGTTTTACACCAGATAGCGTTAGCCACGTTAACCGAGGATGCTTTCCCACTGTGTAACATCGGCGAACCATGGTTGGCGCTAACCGCGATTCATCGCGGTTAACCGTGGTTGGTCATAAGCGCGCTTGCTTTGCCTCTGTGATACCCTTGTTACACAGGCAACCTAAACAGCGGTTACTCTAACCACAGTTACGTTACCACAGTTATGCCACTAACTACGGTTTTAGGAAACCCTGCTTGGTAACCTCGCTAAGGCAGATAACCGAGAGAAATTTGGGAACCTTTAAGCTTCCCTTTTAAGTGTTGAACGCGCCAGCCCCAAGTGCACCGTTCAACCGCTGAGTGCATACTTAATAATATGTTTTGTCACACACACACACACACACACACACACACACACACACACACACACACGCACACGCACACGCACACGCACACACACACACACACGCGTGCGCGCGCGCGCACACGCGACGTAATTATAGTAATGGTAGAGGTTATCCATCTATTTAACAGTACTTTTATCAGTGGAGTGACATGTCCATAGAGCTAATGGAGACAGCAATTTGGAAGCGACGGTAGGGCCGTCTGGGTTTCGTAGGGAATCGTAAAAAGATTGCAAAATGGCTATTTTACTAATAAGTGAAAAAACGTTTCGTTACCTTCTACACATACATAACTAAGAATATTGTTTGTATAATTTATAATTGCGTATAAAATTAATTAGGTTCCAAAAGCACCAGGGTGTTTCGATATGGCGGCTGGCCTTCCACATAGCAGACGACATCGTCGTCGTCTGCTTCTGCGTCATGGCTGACCCCCGCTCGTTGTAGCAGCCCCGCGGTTTCTCAATTTTTGTTGTTTACACCTAGTACATTGCAGTAAATTGCGCAACATAAGCTCAGAAGTATCTTGCATACTTACTTTAGTAAGTTGAATTGCCGCATACAGGCCAAGCGAAATGACAACGCTGGTCACACAAGCTTGCAACAATAAATCGTTTTATTGCAAGTCAACCGATCGATGTTTACACAAAATAAAGGCCACGTAAGTAACATTTTAGCACGTACAGCAGTAAAAAATATGCATGCATCAGCGTTCATGTGCAAACAAGGTATATGTACTACGCATAGCCCCAACGCAGATGCCCGTAGCACATAAGCTGTCCAGCGCTGGCTGATATATCCATCGCACTGCACTAAACGTTCGCTGCAGTATGTAAAGGCATACCACTTACGTCCCTGCACTTGTGTAGCTCAAGATTTCACAACTCATTTACAGTATTCGGTAAACTTTCTGTAATTGGTATCAACATAATTGCGTGCCTATCACGAGCAGTGTGGCGAGACTGTTTCCTGGTCCGCACTGCCAACTAAACTGAGTCACTTTCCAATGTTCTACGCTTTCGCACTTTGCATGCTTCTGAATGCCTGAAATTAAATGAGGAACGGTTTTTTATGCATACCGTGCCGAAGTCTTAGAAATAAAATCTTCGAAAAAAAAGTATTCTTTCGGTTACGTTTACCTAGCGGCCAAGTGCGCTGACGTCGCTTCGATGGTGGCGACTCCCCACGCTGTGGCCGCGAAGCTCGCAACATGCCACGGGCCTGCTTTTATAACTACATACGACATGAAACATCATGGCTCGTTAGTTGTGGGACACTACTTGACGTGAATGTCCCACAAGCATGCACTCAGTGATGAGTAAGACAGTGAAGTGTAGCACAGTCTGCAAGAACAGCGCTCAGCTGTAGTCGAGACACGTTATTCGCGATGTCTCGCAGATGGCACACAGACATACACACACGCACGCGTGCACGCGAACAATATATACAGTTTTTGATCTAAAGTAAAAGTCGCATAGCTTCCAAGATACACGACACGCACTCGCCATATGGGAGGCATAAAGAGTCTCACAATGCCTCACCGATGGCAGCGCATTACCTAGCGTTTGCTCTTTGCTTGATCAACGCGTCTGGAAAGGCGTGATATTTTTTTCCTCAGGATGGGCATATTTGTTCACTCTTAGAGCTGTCAGAAAGTTCCTGTGTGGTTTTAGCGGCGATAGCCACAAAATTCAAGCCTTTTTTGACGTAGTTCGATGGCCTCCCAAATGCGCCTACAAATCGCTGAATGGGCTCGTTTTCGTCGTGACACCTGTCGAACAAAATTAGTTAAGGAGACTTCTTCCATTAGATGGCGTTTATGTAGTGTTTTGTTTTTCCTGAAGCAGCTGCAAGAAACATTGTGTAATTGTGGTTCGACACCTGCTTGCCACGCGAACGGCCAACGTTCGATCCTCAATGGGACCAAAAATGTTATTCTTTGTTTCATTTGCTGCTTCTTTCTCGATTTTAGGAGCGAAGCTCCTTATAGCGGCACCCGTTCGTCCCCCGTAGTATGTAACAAGTATAACATTTTGACCTCAAAGGTCATGCCGGTGAGAGACTTCTTCCGTGCGTTGTTGAGCAATAAAATATAGTGCTCTATGTGCATGTCAATGGTTGCTAATGGGGAATGAGAGACAAGAACATTCGGCTTTTAGTTAACGCGCAGGCTGCGATCACCATTAGCAGCCATTGGCATCTACATTGAGCACTATTTGACAAGAAAGGGTTGCTACGTTATACTCGCTGGGTGCAACCTCCTTAGCTTTAGAAAGGTTTAGCGAGCGTTAAGCCGTAGTGCCATGAATACAATGAACTTGTATATACCATGAATGAACTCGAGGTGGTTAAAAATGGAAAGTAGATACGAAACGCAAGCCGTAAGAAAGTAAAAGCCGAATTCTCCGCCTCTCATTTCCCATTAGCAGCCATTGGAATGTACATTGAGCACTATCTGACTGAAAAAGTTTGCTACGTCATACTCGCTGGGCGTAACCTCCTTGGTTTTCGAAAGGTTTAGCGAGCGTTCGGCCGCAGTGCCATGAATACAGTGAACTAGTATATACCATGAACTCGAGGTGGTTAAAGGTGGGAAGTGGACCCGAAGCGCAAGCCGTGAGAAAGTGTGTGTGTGCCACCTCTCGTTTAGTCCTTGGAATGTCCGCTGGATGGCGGTTCTTCTATATGGGGAATATATGATGAAAAGATGCGAGATGGTGGTACTTGGAGTGTTGAATAGATGGACGAACGGACACATAGACAGATGCATGGATGGACGCATGAAGGGACGCAGGGGTGGCTGCATGGACGAACGCAGGGACGCACGCACGAACAGACGCACGCACGGACGGGCTGATGAACGCATGGACGGTCACACTGACGGACGCATGGACGGATGGAAGCAAGAACGAATGGACGGACGAATTCTTCGCCCTACTCTCCATCATTCACTCCGTGGATATGCTGCCATTTTTTTTCGCTCACAACCAACGGTGCCGATGCCGAAGGCGGAATTTCTGCGACACGAGCTCTCTAACGCTATCGCGTTAAAATGGCGGCGCCCACCCCCGATGAGTGCATTCCGCGAGCGCGCGTGGTGTTTTTCTGTCGCGACGATACAGGGTTTTAGAATAGCGCACCGCGAGCTCTTGCGGTGCGGTTTCTTCCGCTGTGCATGCGTCGTAAGTCGAGCCGCCATTCGCGTGCGCGGCCCGCCCGCAAAAAATCCGGAACAGCGGGTGGCGTGTGCGGCCCGCATGCGGCCTGCAAAGTGCTGGGTGTAGCTTTAGTGCATTTGGGTTCGTGGCCGGGGCGAAATAATAAGGGCTGCAGCGCGAGCACGAATGTGCTAGAAGAAACAGACTACTATGAATTCAAACCAACTAGCCCAAATCGCCATTCTTCTTCCGGGGCGAAAGTCTCTAGAATTCTCTCAAGGGGGGCAAACGCTATTCTAAAATTCGTATGGTGCCCACGACAAAAGCAACGCCCGCAACACCTGCAAACGTTATTCTAAAACTCCCTAATGCCTAGTTCACACTGAAACATCCGCTTTCTACAGCGACCGAAATTCCCCCGCCGCCGAAACGCAGCGTCGTTCGCACTGGACGCGCCCCGCGCCGCCGAATATGCCATCTACCACGGGGCGAACGCCGGATGGATTGGCTGTCACCCGGTTATTGTCGCGGCTCGCAAATGCCACTACGCTATCCGGTGGCGTATACTTCGATGATTCTCGTACGCAGGAAGCAAGAAAAGACAGCACTGCTTACTTTGCTGGCAAGTGGCTGTCTTGTAATGCACGAGGAGCAGAAAAAACCACCGACGCCAACGGCGTTGGTGGGTTCGTTTTGCTCTGCAAGACCGCAACAAGCTCGGTCGCGCCAACAGCAAGCTCGGTCACCTCTTTCACGAAATACGGACGCGAAGTAGGCACAGAGTAGGTTAAACAACCATTGGTTTCAACATTCAGTTACGTGCACTGCGGCCTAACAAGTGAGTAGGGCTTGGCCGCCATTTTTCAAAATTCCTTGACTAGCGCTCCTATTGGTCCGCGGTGACCGATTCGGCGGCAGACGCCGCAAAAATCGGTCCGAGAGCGATCAGCGTGGAGAGGGCCCTTTCGGCGGATCTCGCCGCCGCCGAACCGGATTCGGAGCACTTTCGGCGGCCGGAATGCTCAGTGTGAACGCGGCCTAATAGGAGGCATTGGTCCTGAGAAACGCGGGATGTGTTTCCAGCTCTCTAGTAGATGTGTGAAAATCGGCGAAGCGTGGCTGGTGCTAACCGCGTTTAAACGCGGTTAACAATGGTTGGTCGTAACCACGCTTAGCCTGCCTGTGTAACATGGGTATTACAAATGTATTAGGCGACATAATCAGCTTTCTTTGTGATCTAAATACAGCTTCCACTTGCCACGCACGTTTTTTTGTTTTCAGTTTTGTTTGGTTCGGTTTTTGCCCACAATGGCTATGCCAGGATTGCTCAGCGCCAACTGCGCTTCTTCGTTCAGGAAGGTTCGTGATCATTATAGAACGTTTTGTTAATATTGTGTGCAAGACGCGAAAACTCGAAATGATTTCAGAGCTTGCGTGACGACTAGTTCCTAAGGCTGAAACATTCGGTGACCCATGTATGACTGCGGACGCACTTCGCCGCTTGTCAGTTGATCGACGACCGACGCTCTGTTCACTGCTATCAGTGCCAGTTTATTGCTGTAGTCTTTTCTTTCCATTTGGCAAGTTCAACAGAATAAACAGTTTCAACTCCACATCGTGTCGGCCCCTATCGTCCATGTCACGACCCCATGATACGCTGTAATATAATGAAAATAATAAGGGACTAAGCCAATGACGTCTAGATAATTTCAGGCCTGTTCACAAGCTCCTGCAGTGGGCTTTTGGTATGATGCAACATTACTGTATGACGAGCATAAGTGACTTGCCATAACATGACCTGGATTAGCCTGAAAGGCAAACGCTTCCACCTTCCCAATAAAATAAATTTCTCATGTCATAACATGAAAATTTTTACATGTATGTCATGAAAGTCATGATTTACATTGCATGGTCCTGCTGCTGACGTTGTGGTTTCGCTCACATGTCATGTTGAAAAATAGGTATGGTATGACATGACTACATAGCGAACACAAGCGACAATGAAAATTATGACATGCGTGTCAAATAACAACATGACTGCATGCCATAATCACGATGCGCTCGCGGCCGTTTCGCTGGCTTCGCATATACCAAATTTGGTATTACGGTACGTGAATAGGTGGCGAAGGTATCTGACTGGTGCAAACATGATGATCATAAGGTGCGTGTCATGTAACAACATGGCAACATGCCACGCTCATGATGCGCTCACGGCCATTTTACTATCTATAGCTTCACATGTACAAAATTCGCTATTGCGTGTCGTGAATGGACGACATGGGTTAATGACACGTCCAAACAAGATAATTGTGACATGCTTGTCATGTTACAACATGACCGCATGCCAAACTAATGATGCGCTCGCGGCCGCTTCCCTAGCTAGCATATGTCGAATTTGGTATTACATCACGGGAATGAATGACGAAAGCATGTGATTGGTGCAAACATGATTATCACGAGATGCCTGTCATGTGAGAAGATAACTACATGAAACATTCAAGGCTCCAATGCACATCGACGTGACGCCGGCGTTTGTTTCGGCACGTCGCGCCGGCGATGCCATGCATTGACGCATGAACGTTTGAGCACGCCCGACGTCCCTCTGTCACGAAGCAAGGCAGATGCAGTAGTGCTGTCTGGGTAACGTTGCCGGCGCAAAATGCAGCATGTCACATTTTGCGCTGGTTTCCTCTGGGCCACACCGACGAACGCTAGTCGCGCCGGTCGCACCTGGCGTCAGACGATAGATTGCTCGCGTTTTGCTAGCGTAGCGTCGCTGCTTCCAGCGTGCGCACGTGTCAACAATGCGTCGCAGTATATTGGGCCCTTCATGATGCTCTCGCGGCCCTTTTGCTAGCTCCACATGTACTAAATTCGGTGTTACATGACGTCAATGAATTACGAAGGTATATGACACGTCTGAACATGATAATCATGATATGCGTGTCATGTAAAACATGAATACATAGTTTACTTTCATAGCACTCTCGTGGCCGTTACACTAAGTCCACATCTGCCAAATTCGGTATTACTTGACGTAAATGGAGCACGAATGTAAAAAAAATAGGTCCAAACATGATAATCATGATATGCGTGTCGTGTAAAACATGACTACATGCTACGCTCATAGCGCTCTCGTGGCTGTTTTGCTAGCTCAACATATACCAAAGTTGCTATTATGTCACGTAAATAAACAACGAAGATAAATGGCACGTCCAAACATGATATCATGACATGCGTGTCATGTAAAACATGAATACATGCTACGCTCATAGCACGCTCGTGGCTGTTTCGCTAGCTCTACTTATACAAAATTTAGTATAAGGTGACGTGAATAGACAACGAATGTAAGTGACATGTCCAAACATGATAATCAATATTTGGAAGCCATGTACGGCACAATTTACCTTCGCCTCGTAACGTTGTGCTGATTTTAAAGTGACATACCAACCTTCCTCATTCGTGCATCGCATATCATCGATCCCCAATGTACGTGGGATCTGCCTTTTTTTCTGTTAAACAGAAGCTTGCTAAATCCATACCTTTCCGCCGCGGTGGGCTGCTGTCTTGTGCAGCCCCAGCCTTGGCGACCAACTCTCGGCCATCCAGCAGGCCCGCGAGGCGGCGGTCAGGCAAGGTCTTGACGTCCCCACGCGGGAAACCCAAGGCCCGGTCGGCGAAAGCTCCGCCGGACTACCAATGAAGTTGTTACCAACCAACCAATAGAAGCTTTCATGTTATCGGTAACTTGTCATCCATAGTGCAATAATCCAGAGGTGGTGCGCCACACGAGTTGGACAAGACCCACTATAAATTGCAGCAGGTGTGAGCGGTGAACAAGAATTTCACTGATGACTACGATACTATCTAATGTGAATTCTTGACGCAGATACGTGTCAAGGCAACGCCAAATGTGTTTTTCAAGTCTGAGCTATCCACAGTTGTAGCAACGCAACATTATTTGCATATTAATACAGAAATTGCCACCGCTGCAGTGCTACGCACACTACTCTCTGCACTACAGGAGTCGCGAGCCAAGCAAAAGGCCGACAACCCCGTTAAGCAAGTGAAGCCAGCCGCAGCGGACGTGCCAACCCTGCATACGCACCAGCTTCGTCCGAGAGGTCAGCGTGTCAGAAGAAACAAAATCACAGCATATCGATGGAGAGAATGATGATGAGGGAGGCGAAGCTTCGGGCGGTTTTATCTGTAGACCATGAAACTTTCGTCCAGTGGCCGCGTCCATCCATCCGTCCATCCATCCGTCTATCCATCCGTCTGTTATTCTGTCTATCCATTGGTCCGTCCATTTGTCTGTTCATCCATCCGTTCGTCTGTCTGTTCGTATGATGTCTGTCAGTCTGCCTGTGCGTCTTTCTGTCCATTTGTCCATTCATCCGTCCGTCTGTTCGCTCATCTAGTGAACTCTCCAAGTGCCACCATCTCGCATATTTTCATATATGGATGGATGGATGAATTGATATGACTGTACCCTTTAGATCGGGCCGTGGCTAACGCCACGAAGTCGTAATACTTAGTGAACCGAAAACTAGATTCATATTTTCCCCCTTTAAATAGCGAGGTTGACGACCAGTACTTTGCAGTGAAGGGTTTAATTTCCACTCGTGCCTTGACTTTAGCCACCAACCAGATAACCTCCTTCTAGTTAATTCTACCCACTTAATGTCTATTTTGCCCTCCCTGTCCCTGAACCCCAGTGCTTTGAAAAACTCTGCGCCATTATCCTGAACTATAGGGTGAAGCCCTTCACAGAACATTATCAAGTCTTCAGCAGTTTCCTCCTCCTTTCCACACGCACTTTATACCCTGTCTACCCCTTCGTATTTGGCCCAATATGTCTTGGTTCGCAATACACCCATCCTCACCTCAAACAGTAGAGAACTACCCCGAGTATTATCATAGAACCTTTATTGGCAATTTCCTGCTTAAAAGCTAGATATATCTCTAGTGTGACTTCTTAAACATGCCAATTCTCCACATATCGGTCTCAGCTTCCTTGCTTCTTCTTAACCGATAATTCTTTTTAGTTTGGCCCCCTGCTGTTTCATAAGTATTTACCCATCAATTATCTGAATTGCTTCCTCCATTTTGTATCGACATTCTTCATGTACAAGTAGCTGAAAACCTTCCTAGCCCAACGCTCCTCCCCCATTTCTCTCAATCACTTCTCAAATTTTATCTTGCTGCTTGCTTCTCTGCCCTCGAATGATGTCAATCCCATGTCACCTTGTACTCTCTGATTTGGTGTATTCCTCTGAGCTCCTAAAGCAAGCCTACCCATTCCTCGTTGCTTAATTTCTAATCTTGCTTGAACTTCTGATCTCACGCACAAGACCGCATTGCCGAAAATCAGACCAGGAACCATGACACCTTTCCAAATTCCTATCACCACATCATACTTATTGTAACTCCACAGTGCCCTATTTTTCATCACCGCTGCATTCCTGTTTCCTTTAGTCATTACGTATATTATGTGTTTCCTTAGGTACTCGGTCCCATTGCTTATTCATTTGCCCAGATATTTGTATTTATTCGTTGTCTCTAGCATGACCTCCTGTACTGTAAGCCCACTACCTTAATTATAATTAAAATCATGACTGCTGATTTTTCTTTACCGAACCTCAAATCAAACTTAAGTCCCTCATTACAGCAGATGTCTATTAATCTCTGCAAATCTTCCTTATTGTCGGACATTAGCACTATAACATCTGCGTACATCATTGCTTCTGGTGCCTGTTCAATGAGTTTTCCTTGTTTGAGGAAAGAGAGGTTGAAGCCAACTCCATCTCTCTTTAATTTGGCCTCTAATCCTTGTAGGTACATCATGAATAACAAAGTCGACTGAGGACACCCCTGACTAAGCCCCGGTTTTACCTCTGTGGGCTTAGATAGCTGTTTTTTTTTACTTTATAACTACCTTGTTACCTTTACAGATATCCTTTAAAAGATTATTGACTCCATCTTTCACACCTAGTGTGTCCAGTATACCCAACAAGTCCTCTTGAACCACACCATCGTACGCTTCCTTGCTACCAAAAAATGCTAGCCACTGGAGACTGTGTTCCTTTTCTGCTATTTCGATGCACTGCGTCAGTGAGAACAGATTGTCTTCCAACCAACTGTGTTTCCGAAACCCATTCTACAGTTTCACCAGCACCCCCTGATGCTCTATTCATGCCAACATTCTTTCCTTTAAATTCTGCGTCGCCAGCCTGTAGGCCACTGATCTCACTGTTATAGGACGGTAGTTGTTTATGTCAGCATTGTGCCCCTTTCCTTTATAGATCATGCTCATCCTGCTAAGTTTACATCCCTCGAGGACTTCACCATCGATTATTGTTTTGCTCACTGCCTTTCTCAAAGTCTGCTTAGACTTTGGACCCAATGTCTTTATTAGCATAATTGGAATGCCATCTGGGCCTCTTGATGTACTGCTAGGAACCCTCTTCTTAGCCCTTTCCCTCTCTCGCTGTGAAAACGGAGCCATTGCGCCACTCGATTCATCCTTGTCTATTGTGGTGCACAAGGCACTTTGTTGAAAATTTTCTGTCACCCTTGTTCTTATATATTCAATAGCTTCGTCCTCTTCTAGCCCAGCACCTTGAGCAGTAGTTACAAACCTCTGCTCTTAGCTTGTCTAAATTTTTAGGGAGTTTAGGTGGTTTAGAAATTTTGCTGCTGCCTTTCTATCCTTTTTATGTACTTCTGCCAGTCATTGAGCCCCTTTTTTCTAATCTTTTCATTGATCAGATGCGATGCTTCCCTTCTGCAGCTTACAAAGATGTCCCATTTTCTTTCACCATTATCTGTCGGTTCTCCCCGCTGCTTAGCATGTCTGTGTTCCCTAGAGGCTGCCTGACAATTTTCTATGGCTTTCTTAACTTCCTAATCCCACCAACTCTTGGGTTTGTGTCTTTTTTTGTGGGATGAATTGTCACGTGCCTTAGCAAGCTCTAGCTCACAGTATAATTAGATTCGTGTATGTCCACACTGTTTTATTATCGTCAGCGATTACTTTCTGAAATTGTTTATAGCTATTTATATTTGCCTTTCTGAATAAAAATTTTTTGTAGTCGCTCATCTTTTCTCCTTTCTACTTTCACTGCTCTTTGAAAACTTAGCTTGATACGTTTGTGATTACTACCCAGACTTCTGGAGCCACATTCATCTATATGCATTCCCCTGAGCCTAGCATACATTTATGTGACATCAGTGCATAATCTATCGTCGACTGCAGCCTTCCTACCTCCCATGTTATTTGCCCTTCACACTTCTCGGTACTGTTGCAAATGATCAAATCAAGCCTTTCACTCATATCCTTGATCATTTTGCCTGTTGGGTCAGTATATCCATCTATATCTACTATGTGCGTATTCACATCTCCTGTTATAATTATCTCGCACTCTCCTCCTATTTCCTCAATGTCCTTTGATATACACTCCAATATTGCTGGTTTTCCTCTCCAGCCTTTGCTCTCGTCCATAAGTACACCAAACCAAGAAGCGTCATTTGCCCTGCCACTTTCCCTTTTAGCCATAAATGTGCCTTGCACTTCTGCTTGACCCTTTGCCAGTCGGTATTTTATGAATGAATGCCCCAATACCACCCCCTTTTCTGCTGCCTTCTGTTCTAGTCCATTATTTCCACGCATAGTCCGGATTGTTAGGAGGTTGTTCCATGTCCCTTAGATGTGCTTATACAAAACCGTATACCATCGGCCTCTCTTCCCTTAGCTGTTCTTCTATCTCTTCCCACTTCAGCCTGTACCCACCTCCCTGCATGTTAATATACCCTAAGTCTGAATTGGCTCGGCCCTCGTGGCTACATCTATTTCTGCCCCGGACTCTACTTGTCTTAGATATTGGTGCCACTTTGGAATCGTATCTGTCCATACCACATGTCAGAGTCTCGCTGCTTGTTTTCCTCGTTAATAGATATGCTGCACCACGAAGGGCCCACATGCCCCCAAGAAAGCTACTGCGCGTCCTGCAAGTCGCCAACCCACCTCATGGCCTAGCCTCCCATCGAAGTGAATTCTGTCTCATTGAAAACCACCCCACCTATGCACCTCTCTGTTTATTTCCACCGCCTCAAACCCTTTCTCTCGACTCATGCTTCATACCTCTTCGTTTGCGTTGACAACCGCTCTTTGCAAGTTGCCGTCATGCACCGGTACCTCCGGTGTCGTGCATATCACTACCTGTACTTGAGGAGAAGTTGCGCGCATGCCATCGACCCCTTTCGCCAGTGTGGTCGCTAGTCCTGCCTTATCTTCATTTAAGACATCATTTAAACCACCTGAATTTATCACGAGGTTTCGTCCATCAGCTCTTGTTTTGAATTTTGCGCTCGCTTGCCTCATGACTGCTTCCAGATTGCGTCCTGGGAACGCCCCTACTACAACCCTCTTGTCACCTCTTACCCTCTCTTTGATTGCTTCTGCGCATAGACTTAGATTCAAGTCCCTGGCGATTATCACGTGCTGTGACTTTTCAGCTGGAGCGTCCTGCACCTGGGGGTTACTCGCACCTGTAATGCCATCTGCTTTGCCTCCTCCCAGCCCCACTACTACTTCGCTGAAGCTCGGTCTTGCAACCTTTGAATCGGCTGAACCTGTGTTTTCAAAACTTGCTTGCTCTTTTCTCCCCACCGTTCTGGTATCCGCTGCACTACTGTTCTCTCCATCGGCCGCTCCTTTGTTCACCTTCCCTAGTGCCTCCTCGGAGGACTTCAGCCTTTCTCCCATAGCCTTCGTTTTCTCTTGGCAACGCAGTCTCCAGCTCTGTTATTCTCATCAGCAGTTTACTCTGGGCAACCATCAATTTCTCCATGTTTTCCCCGACCTCACATTGCCTAAACTTGGCGTCAGCCTCCTTTCCATTAGCTTGTGAACTTGGGTCCATTTCAAAACCCATGCCGCATCCTGAACACTTTACAGCCTTTTTAACCATGTCTTTCTGACCCCACTTGTTCTTATGAATTGTCCCAATTGATGATTTCAAAACACGGCAAACGACAAACCCTGCCCTATGAAAAAGAGAAAGTCTAAGCTCTACTACAAAGGTTTGCGTATTCAATGTACGTTCACCTCTACCACAGGGTGGCAAGAGAAAAAAACACAAAGAAACAAACACACACACACAAACTAGTAATAACCTGGTGAGTGACCCCCGAAAAATCCGTACTATGTAATAAGTGCTATAAAGGTTTTAACGGCTGGTTTAATAATTATAAAGGCAAGCTCGAAACATGCAAAACCACTTATCTGCCCAGTCAATTGGGAGCGCTCAAAAACACGTCCATCCACCGTGCCAGTCTGTACTGAACTCCTGCATCGTATAGAAGTCCCACCATCTAGCAGTTTTTTCAAGAACTAAATGCGACGTGATAGCCTAGAACTACATACGCCAAGGACGCACGAACCACGGCTTAAAGAGCTGCGCCCCTAAACTTGACATAGACCAGCAACTCGTAATATTGACAGACTCTGCGTTTGGTCTCTTTCATCCTCGTTGACGCTGTTGGTTACAGTGATGCCAACAGCGACGCCGCTCAGCCCAGGAACGGGTGCCCAAACTCATCGCCTAAAAACTCTGTTCGGCCAAGTGGAGGATGTGAAACATGTGAAGGAGGGAGAAAACAAGGATATACAATAGACAAAGAAAGAGCAAAGAGAGAGTGAGAGAGACAGACCGATATAAATATTAAGATACATAGAGAGCAATAAAGGGTATCAAGACGCAATATGCATAAAAGAAGCTTGAGCTTTGCTTTGAAGAGTAGAACGCGTGAGGCTAATCAGATCATCCTTGTATTGCCTGCTAAATCTCTAGCGTCATACTGAAATATTGGCAACGCAAACTAACGAGACACTGAAAGAGGACACAATTGAGTGGAGACTGAAACTGGAATTCATTCTCGGAAGATAATAGGTACCAGGAAAACACAAAAACAGTGTTTGTTTATGTCCTCTATCTGTGTCCCGTCAGTTAGCGCTACCTATATTTCAGTACCAATCTGCACAAACTAGACCACTTTTCAACCTTTCCCCAATTTATCACTACCATCATTTCATTTCGCTTCCTGGTGAAGACCTGAAATTTTCAAAAAAGAAAACCACAGTGTGGCTCCCGTCGGGAACCTATTTTCATGCAAGCGGCGGCACAAAATATGGCTACGTGGCCTGCCATTGCCGTATAAAGGCATGCCATGCGCCCTCTGCACCCTCTTTCGAGTAGTAAGTCAAAACATTGAAGAACTTTTGATATGTGCGTTCCTAGAGGATATGAGAACACGTTAAAAATTTATAGTGCATCACCCACTACATTTAGACAATTTTAGAAGTAACTGACATTCCAGTGCCCAAAGTAACTACAGCGGTATGCGCCAGAAATCAACATTGGTGTGCGCCGCTCCCGCGAATGAACATTCGCGTCTAGGATACTGTACGTCTATCATAGGCGTGTGCAGGGTTCTCCTTAAGGAGGGGGGGAGTTCGTTGCAGTGCCCCCTCCCTTCCTACTATGTCCATGTAGGGGCTAACTTAGCGCCCCCTCCCTATTGCGTTAATATATGGAGTCGACATTGAGCTCCCCCCTCCTCTCTTCGGTGAATGAGGCGGCAGCTGCCCTCCTATTCAGGTTTACAAACCACCGAGTTTCTGTACCTGCGCTAACAAATTTATTAACAATATCGTGAATATGCTGGTACCTTCAGTACATTTACAATTCATATTTTATGACACTCAACTTTATAATCACACTGGAAACTTCATGATCTGACAGGTATTAGTCATAAGACTACAATTGAGGCCAGAGTAGCAGACTGATGTGTGTGTTGGAAATATCATCTAATGCAACAAAGCACTCTTGGTTCTTATTGATACAACAGATATTGGTCATAAGATAGGAACCTAATACTGCATAGAATGCCTTTGGGTATTTTCCATAGTCGAAATGTATAATGCAACTAACTGTGCCTGACACTTCCAAATGTGACAGATATCGGTCATAATATTGCAACGGAACCCTGTATACAAGACTTCTGGACGTTGTCTTTAAACAAAGTATTCTCTAAAGCGACAAATCACACATAACTGTTCATGAAGTCACAGATATCGGTCATAATATTGGAACTAAACCCTGTATGGAAGACTTATGGACGTTGTTTTTAGTAACAGTATTCTCTAAAGTGACAAACCGCACTCAGCTGTTCATGAAGTCACAGATATTGATCATAATATTGGAACTGAATTTTGTATAGAAGACTTACGGACGTTGTATTTAAACAAAGTGTTCTCTAAAGCGACAAACCGCAATCAACTGTTCATGAAGTCACAGATATCGGTCATAATGCTGGAACTTAACCCTGTATGGAAGGCAGCCAAAATGTTATATAATGCAATAAAACACACCCGACACTTGATGATGCAACAGATATTAGTGATAAGATTGGAAGTGAGCGCAGCATGGAACACTTTCATATGGTATATTTATTTTCAAATACAGCAGCTCAATGTGAGGCTACTGCAGGAGTGGCGTACATATATACAAAATGAAAGCGTTTAAACAGTAATATCACAATAAGTGTGCCAATATAAAGAAAAATCACTAGCCCTAAGTGCACCCAGGTAAGAAATGAGAGAAATAGAACATTAACATAATACAAGTGCCTCAAAAAATTTAGACGCACTGGTATCACGAACCAAACCAAGTAGATCCTTCTAGCGTTTGATAACTTTATTTGAACGTGTTAGAGAGCACTACAAATGAATTCTAAGCTGGATGGTGATTGCATATCAGTGCTGTGTTGAAGGCCTTAGCACTTTGCTGGTAGTTTAAACATCTTCTAACATCTACAAAATGCATCTGACACTTCTCGATGAGACAGACATTGGATTTGAGATTGCAGCCAAGCAACTGTGTAAAAGGCTTTCACATGTCATCAATAGTCAAAATACCCTATATTGCAATAAAGCATGCCCAAAATTTTTGATGGGACAGATACCGGTCATAGGATTGCACCAGAGCACCGTACAGAAGTTTTGGCCAGTTTTCTAACATAGCTAAACTGAATATGCTTAATTGCATGCATATATAGTCCAAGTTAGTGCTTATACCAAAAACTGAACAGAAATGAAGCAGTCCTTGGAAACACATACAAAGATTTTATGTTCGAAACCATTTAATAATATCGTCAGCTCATTACAGTCTGGAGGAACAGATAAATAGATGCACAGTTCTGAAAGGCCTCATAAGTCACATGAGGTACTTCTGCATTTATTCTATACAAATTGCAGTACAGTACTACTGCACCTTCATTCATTCTGTGCATACATGTGGTGACCTTCTCTTCCTACTATAGTGTCATCATGCAGCTTATTTCAAATCAGATGCTTCTCACAAGGTTTTCAGTTATCTGTCCAGCTGTAAACAAAACGCGCGTTATATTATAGTAAACTGTAAAAGGATGGAGAAGCGCCATTGTATGCCTATAGCTATGAGTATCAGAACGAACTATAAATTAAAAATGCGTGTATTAGAATGCCTCCAAGCAACGTATGTGCTACTGAGCGTGGCAGAGAAGCAGAAGAAGTGAGAAGTGAAATAGCAAGCAATACCAGCAGCACTTAATCATGCAACTTTCTTTTTCGGTCACCACAGGAACGCACGCTCGTGTTTCTATCTTGTACGTGAATGGAAATGAGACCGCTGACAGCTGAAAGTGTCAGCATCGGTGGTACCCGATACGAAGTCACATCACACTGCTACCAACCAGCGCACACTTGTTATTAGCTTGGCAACACACGAAAACGATTTGCACCGAAGCCAACGAATGTTTCAGCGTCGTATAATGCGTGAATACACTTCTATAAGTACGTATACGTTTTCACAATACCGAAAAGTGTTGGCTATAGTGCGAGGTTCGCTTTCAGCGATGATGAATACTGATGTTGAAAACAAACACAGTGCAGATAAAAACTGCTTCGTGTGCCCTACGTGATGTTTCTGGCGTCGTATATGGTGTCTATGTTCCGACGGAAACTACTTTAGATTTTTTTCAGCCGATGTTCCTCGCATTTGCTGGTTCATAAGAACTGGACGATAGAGGCCTACGCTGATGCAGATGACACCGCTCTGATTCGCCTGCGCGGTAGGCGAGGGCTCACGCTCAAAGCTTCGAACCTCCGAAGTCTGTTTAGGCTCGTTTTTAACACAGAAAATCACAAATCAAAGCACAAGAACATCGATATGCTCCTTTCGCTCGGCTGACGATCGCACTCGGGACCAGCTCAAGTATAGGCGGCCGGCATTCGCTGGATTTGTCGGCGTCGCTCAAACTCGGCATAAAACCACGTCACGCTGGTAGCACTCGCATTCGTTCATCATGTCGCTGTCGTTCTAGATTACGAAGCGGTCATTAAGGAACGTTTGGAGTAGTTTGCGTGCTTGCTTCGAGCACTCGGCCGTGCCTTCGAAGCGGTGGCCATTAGGCATAATTTTTGGAGGAATCGTGGCCTGTGGTTGGTTGGCGCACAGCCCCTGGTTGGTTGTCGCCGCTGTACGAGTGGTGACGTAGCGCACGCTTGACAAAAATATCAAGCCCGGCTTGATCCCCCACGCCCCCTCACGTATGCCCCTCTGACGCCGACGCCGAGAGGCGCATTTGACGCTTTCGACGCGTAGACGCGAGCATACGCGTGCCAGTGATTGGCACTTAACGCTTACACTGATGGCGCCGTTGACGCTGGCGCTCATCGCGGCTTTGCGCAAGAGCGAAACCTGCGGAGGTGCAAAGCACGCAGAGGGGGACCAGTATTTCCCACTGGAGAATGCCAATCGCTGCTAATGGGCTATGAGAGACAGAAGACATCGATTGTAGACAAAGTGCCACAACGTGCTTTTTGTTGACGCGCAAGCTGCGAATTTTTATTGTTCAACAACGCACTGGAGAAATCTCCCACCGGAACTACTTTAGAGGTCAAAATCCAGGGCCTATGTGTGGTGGCTACTCTTACGTTGTACAGAACGAGCAATCTGCTTTTCAGCAATTGCAGCATTAACTTCGCATATGAATAAAGTCCACAGGAACCCGAACTCTTGATGGGACGGCTCAGTGCTCTCCCCTAGTGGAGTACAAAGTACTTGAAATCGTTAAACATATTTTCTAAACACATACTTATAGAGACTTAAAGCCATCCCATAGTAGGGTACCATGTACTCTACATCGTTACACATGTAGGGGCGAAGCTCCTTATAGCGGCACCCATTTCTCCCTCGTAGTCGTAGTCGTAGTCGTAGTGTGTAACCAGTCATGCATTTTGACCTGCAAGGTGGTGCCGGTGGGAGATTTCTCCTGTGCGTTGTTGAACAATAAAAAATTCGCAGCGTGCGCGTTAACTAAAAGCCGAATTCCCCTGTCTTTCATTCCCCATTAGCAGCCACTGGCATGTACATTGAGCCCTACCTGACAAGAAAGGGTTGCTACGTTATACTCGCTGAGCGTAAGCTCATTGGTTTTAGAAAGGTTTAGCGAGTGTTGAGCCGCAGTGCCATGAATACAGTGAAGTAGTATATGCCATGAACCCAAGGTGGTTAAAGGTGGGAAGTAGGTATGAAGCGCAAGCCGTAAGAAAGTAAAAGCCGAATTCTCCTCTCTCTCATACCCCATTACCAGCCATTCGCATGTACATTGAGAAACATCTGACAAGAAAGGGTTGCTACGTTATACTCACCGGGCGTAACCTCCTTCGTTTTAGAAAGGTTTTGCAAGCGTAGGACCGCAATCCCATGAATACAGTGAACTAGTATATACCAGGAAGTCGATGTGGTTAAAGGTGGGAAGTAGACACGAAGCGCAAGTCGTAATAAAGTGTGTGTGTGCCACCTATCGTTTAGTTCTTGGAATGTCCGCTGGATAGCGGTGCGTCTATATCGGGAATATATGATGAAAAGATGCGAGATGGTGGTACTTGGAGTGTTGAATAGATGGACGAACGCACACACAGACAGATGCATGGACGGACTCACGGATGGCTGCACGGACGGATGGACGCATAGAGGAACGCAGAAGTGGATGCATGGACAAACGCAGGGACGGACGCACGAACAGACGCACGCACGGACGGGCAAATGAACGCACGTACGGCCGCACAGACGGATGCATGGACGGACGGAAGCAAGAACGAATGGACGGACGGATGCTTCGCTTCACTCTCCATAATTCACTCCGTGGATATGCTGCCATTTTTTTCTAAACACACTCGCTTGCAGACGGTGCCTGCGTCAGCGTGGTGAGGCGAGAGATGAGGGAGCGTAGAAGAAAAGAGAGAGAGCGAGGAGACGCGCAAGAGCATTGCGGGTGTAGATGCTGCTGCGAGAGATGCTTTGAGAAGACAGATAGGTGAGCGAGTGTAAGCTTGCACTCACTGCCTGCGTCGTGAGGCGAAAAGCGGGGGAGCATAGGAGAAGGTAAGGGCATGCATGCAGTCAAACCGCACACTTGTTTGAAATCGAGCATAAGAAGCTTCACCCCTGAAAATTAGGCAGATCCCGCGTACCTTTCAAATCGATGTTATTCGAAGTGGCGTGCGGATGGAATATGACTGTGTTGCAATTTATTTGCGATAGCTAATATACGGACACTCTCGGCTGGATTTTGCCACCGTTGTCATCACTGTCGCCGTCACTTATCTTATATGTATACGTATCTTTATATATGTGAACGCAAGAATGAAAAATAATCTGGAAAACGACTCCAGCGCACGGAATCGAACTTGGAGCCTCTGTACCATGAGCGCGAGGTGTTAGCCACTGAGCCACGAAGAAGCCCCTTCTTCAACGATAAAACATCAATCTTTCTATATATACCACTTACCGCTGCTGATGGGAATCTTGGGGAGAACAACCGTGTTTTCAGCATTACCAGCAAGATGGCGCAATGAGCACGCGTCATTTAGCGTCGCCACATCGTCACGACACGGCGGCACATGCTCTCATCTCACATGCGAACTTTGCACCGCGGAGAAGGAGAGGCGATGTTCACTCGCATGCCTTTATCTGGCGATGGGCAAGATCGTGCGTCTTGGCTGCTTTTGTGTTTTCGCCAGATAGATTCTGTTGTACTTTGCGGGCGCGCAAATGTCACTGCAATCGATGCACAGTCTCCGTTTGAGAAAAAGACGCACCTTTCAGACAGAGTGAAGTAACAAGAGGGACGCTTATTCGCGTGCATCTGTACCTGTGAGCACGTTTCGTGTGTCATTTGTGCGTAAGAAACGCGGGACACGTTTATATAACCCATTGTTTGCACCTGCGCAATGGTGCCAACAGGAACATAAGTATCAACAACATCAAAAGCGATATGCGGATATGAAGCACTGATGCTTGAGAGGATGGTAGCCTTGGACAATGCTACATAAATCAACTTCAGCGCACAGCATCTAACTACGATTGACGTTAACACGATATGACAGCTTTATCATAGGGGTACATTTGTAATGTTTAATAAATTGAATAGCCACCACTGCGACCACCATTGACGTTTCACGAAGAGTAGCGTCTACCTAAATAAAATCCCAGCGTATCGACGGACTCAATGGGGCGAGGCAATCGGTTCAGGCACTTGGCCGCAAGTTCCCGCTTCCGTACCACCTCAGGATCTGCTTGTCTTTGCCCACGTTTCACCGCCGCTTCGCGGGCTTCCAGCTCGGACCCATCTGTCTTTGTGCGCGTTTTAGCACCGCCTCTCAGGTTAGCTCAAAACTCGCATGGCTTTGGGCATGTTTTACGGCCTTTGCGAGAGCCCTTAACAACGAAAGCGCTCTGCAGGTGCTTTCGAAGTACCCCGCTGCGCCGCCTTGTCTTCGTCACTGATTGCGAGGCGCACAAGCGCAGTGACTGCCGACGGAAGAGGAAGTGCTCCAACAGTGAACGCTCGCAGTATCACGGGTCTATCGCATCGGAGGTGTGTGAGTGCTCCTAGCGCCATCTAGTGAGCGATTTGAGTACTACCAGAGTGAGTGCCGCAGCGCCATATAGTGAGCACTCCGGGTGATATCTAGTGGCTCCGACATGACGCGGGACTGACCCAAGTACTAAAGTGCATCGCCCTTAAAGTAATGTGCGAGACCTGGCATGGCTCTGTGGTATTTCGCTTGATTACCACGCAGATTGCTAGGGTTTGGTTGTAGCTGAGACTCAGACATTTGTTCTATGCATTCGTCTAACAAGTACGCCGAGTCTTCTCCCTTCACACACTAAACTGAACAGAGCTCAGGTCATTACACTCACACAAATACGAACAAGAACCTATCTGAACCTGCTGTTAATTAACAGGATTTATCCAGAGTTCTATGTTCCTACAACATGCGATAAATGCCACAACACGATAGCTCTTGCTCATATGCTCTGGCGGTGCTTTGCGTTACGCAGCGACAAAGAAAATACTGAAGAACGATGGGACGCAGCTTTGCGCAGTAGTACATTAGAGGGACAATTATGGGCAGTCCAAAGGGCCCGCGAAGTGGCTTTAAAGCTAGGTGTTTCGTTCCCAACTTGGGAGTGGGCCGCTTCGGGCTAGGACACTAGCTCGACCTATTGGACCCTAATAAAGTTCTTTTATCATCATCGCCGTTCTTGGGTAGATACAAAACGTGAACCAGCTATTGCATATACACGCATACCTGGGGCACATATCCGCCCGCGGGAATGTGCCACACCTCAGGTGGGAAGGGTTTGACGATGTACGCGACTTGACTCGGGACATTATTTATGTCATGACCAGTGAGTCGTACCCGTCACACCACAGTACCCTCCCCCCTTCTCTAATTTTGGTTTACCTTAAGTCAAGGAGGTGATCACAGGAGCACCCAGATGTACGCGGCTAGACAGACAGACAGACAGACAGACAGACAGACAGACAGACAGACAGACAGACAGACAGACAGACAGACAGACAGACAGACAGACAGATAGATAGATAGATAGATAGATAGATAGATAGATAGATAGATAGATAGATAGACAGATAGATAGATAGATAGATAGATAGATAGATAGATAGATAGATAGATAGATAGATAGATAGATAGATAGATAGATAGATAGATAGATGCTCAGGGCACCTGCAGTGTACGCAAAGTAATGCTTCTCATTTAAAAGCGTGCCGTTAGTGAGCTATAGATGAGGTATGCTTGGTGGACCATAGGCTAAATGCATCCCGCCAAAACCAGAAGGGTTGCATTTTCGGCTCCCTGCTCCCATTTGAATCCAAGAGAATTTAGTTTGTTTATTTGCATGTACCCTGAATTTCCACTCACAAAAAACACCGATTCTTGCTTAGAACGAAAGACGTCGACGCCGAAATCGAAGTCGGGATGCGTGATGCACGAACTCTTTATCGCAATTCCGGCAAATATAAGCAGCAGAGAGAGATAAATACATAGAACTATACAGAAAAAGATAAAAAAAACATAATAGAGGAGGAGGCAAGACAGAGCGCCAGTAAGAATCCAAAGCACGAGAGATAGCGACAAAATAGAAATGAGAGAGAAAGAAGCCGAGAAAAAGAGCGATAGAAAACGTAGAGAAGCAAATACAGATATAAAGAGAAAGAAACAGACAGAGATAGGAAGACAAAAGCGCACGTTTCCTAAGCTTATTCAATGCATATGCATTTGCGTGTAAGTTTCAGAGAAACGTGTGCGGGACACAGGAAATGATTACATGTTTACAGATACCGTGTTTGCGTGCTCATTCGTGGGAGTGCTTCCCACCACGTTCTCTTTATGGGAGTTAAGAAGTTTTTATTATATCTAATGTAGTTAAGAATGTTTTTATTATATCTAATGGCCTTGTCCACGCGAAAACGTAGTTTTCTTTAATCCCACACATCAGCAGTTATGTTTCCGTTGTTGTGCAGCCATGACGCAAGACTTATTGCGGACGGGGTGGCGGCAGTGTCTTTGTAGCGCACATAAAGCAAAAGGTTGCCAAAGTAGCCATATATTTTAATTTCATTTCCAGGTTTGTAGTAAAGAATGAGAGTATTTCTAGAGTGGTTAGAATTCAACCGTAAATAATGATTTTGGTTATGCGAAAACTAAATATAACGAGCACAATTTTCGTGCTTGGTCATCAGGCCGTAGGCAAATTGCAAATGAAATAATATATTTCCAGTGCGCTTGTATGAGTGTGTGAGTGAGAATTTATTAGAAGGCAGAGAGGTCGGCCTGAGCTAGTTCGCTCTAGCCTGCTACTCTACACAGGGGATAAGGGAAAGGGGAAGGAAAGAGGGATGAAGGGTGATGATGGGGACAAGAAGAGGTGGTGCGTATGTACAGTAGCCACTTAGCATAGTACCCTACAGTCTAGTTTCTAGTCCAGTGCTTTTTATAAAGTCTAGAACAGCTTTTGTAGCAGTTTTTGACACTGTTTGGTCGTTCATTGCTGACAATATGTGGCTTTCACTTAATGGTGTTCGTCCAATGCTTGCCAACGTTGCAGTTAACATTTTTCTTTGCGCCACGTATAATGCACAGTCACAAAATATGTGTGCTATCGTTTCGCGCACTTCGCAGCGTTCACAATTTGGGCTGTCCGCACGGCCGATTAGGTGGGTGTAGTGGCGAGTGAAGGCGACGCCCAGGCGAATTCGGTGCACTATATTAGCATGTATTCGGCTGATTTTATCTGGAAGACGAAAAGTCATACCGGGGTCTGTTTCCCGCAGGCGCTTGTTCCGGTGATCTGGTAGCGACCAGTAAGTGGCAGCGCATTCACGCATGATTGATCTCAACAATGTGTTGACGTCACCTCGCGAGTAGGGTACTTTGACGTACATAGGAGCGTTGTATATTGCCGCTCTTGCTTCGCTATCGGCTGTTTCGTTGCCAACCAGGCCGCAGTGTCCAGGTATTCGTTGAAGTGTAATCAAGTGAACACTCCTGTGTGTGGGGTCGAATGCTTGGATGATTCTTAACGCTAACGCGTAAAATTGGCCTCTTCTTGAGCAAATAATGGATGGCTTGAAGCGCTGAATTTGCACCGGACAGAATTGAACATTTACGCGGTGCTTTACCAATCACGAATTTTATGGCTTCCTGTATAGCAACAAGTTCCGCAGCTGTCGAAGATGACCAGTGATCCAATTTGCACTGTAAGAAAATACCGAGTTGAGGGATCACTAACGCTGCAGCTTAGGCGGACGAAGTTGCGGATCCATCAGTGTAGATGGGCACAGAGTCACTGCATTGGTCATCCAAATGTGCCAAGGTGAGTTGCTTGAGGGCAACATTAAGAAATATGCAACTTATGCGAATGTCATACATGTGAAGGCACACCAGCGGTTTAGTCAATGTACATGGAGGCACTGCAGGGATTACGGTAGGTGCAAAGCCTGAAGGGATCATGTGCCTATGCGTATCGAGGCATCGCGAATAGGTACAGCCTGGTCGGTCCACTTGTAGCGAAGACAACGGGTGCTGTGCATGTCGGGTCAGCAGACGAAGGTGCACTCGAAGAGGCTCACAGGACGTGTAAACATGTATTGGGTAGGTGCGTGACTCCTCTATAGTGCCAGAGGTAGATGTGCACCGTGGCAGGCCAAGGCATATTCTCAGTGCTCGTGCCTGAAGGCTCTCTAAAGTACGAAGGCACGTTGCCCGCATGCTGGAAAGCACAGGTGAGCTGTACCTTATACAGCCCACAAACAATGCCTTGTATAACTGCAGAAGACTTTTCTCCGAAGGGCCCCATCTCAGTCCTGCTATAACACGAAGAACATACACAAAACTGATTAGCTTGTTTCGCAGTGCAGTCACATGCTTTGACCAGGACAGGTTGCGATCAATGACGACCTCTAAATAGCGGTGGTGCTTAACCACGGGAATCACTGCTCCGTGAGCGAAGATTGGGTACCGCGACATTGATTTCTTCGTAAATGCCAATGCAGCACATTTTGCTATTGAAAGTTCCAGGCCCTGACGACGTAAGTACTTATATGTTATTGATGTGCCTTGTTGTAGCCTTGCTCGCAGTTGTGGTCGCGTTGCTCCAGATGCCCATATGCATATGTCGTCCGCATACGCACTGATTCTGACAACGTCGGGAAGCTCAGCTTCAAGGCCAATGAGTGTTATGTTAAAAAGCATGGGGCTCAGGACGGCGCCTTGCGGAACTCCACGGCTTACGAGGTGCCTGGCCGTGTCACCGTCAGATGTCGACATAAAAATGATACGTCCTCTGAGATAGCTCCCTATCCATGCGTGTAGTCGGCCACCTACGCCGATGTCTTCAAGTGCGTCAAGAATGGCCTCGTGGTAGACGCTATCGTACGCGCCCTTTATATCTAAGAAAATGGCCCCTACCAATCTCCGACGTTGTCTTTCCTTTTCAACAGAAGAAACTAGATCTACGACACCATCTATAGATGATCGACCTCTACGGAAGCCATTTATAAAATCTGGTAAGCCGACATTATTCTCCAGCAGCCATTCCAATCTTGCCAACACCATGCGTTCCATCACCTTACCGATGCAACTGGCTAGGGCAATGGGTCTATAAGAAGACAACTCGTGTGAACACTTGCCTGGTTTCAGTAAGGCCACTATGCGGCTGCACTTCCAACTCTCTGGGACTGTCGCTGTTTCCCACGTAGAGTTGTAGAACGACAAGAGAGCCTGCCTTGCTTCCTGGCTGAGGTGATATAGAGCCGAATAAGTAATTCCGTCAGGCCCTGGTGCGGACGACCGTCGGGACGCAGAAATCGCAGCGTCGAGTTCGTGCATTGTGAATGGCAAGTCGAGGCGATCGTCGCTGGATGGCGGTGAGGCTAAATACGAAGGTGATATCGATGAGGAGGACATACCTACGAGTAAGTGGCAGTAATCTTCTGCAACCTCTACTTCAGGTCGACCTTGCTTTAGAGCCAAAGATCGGAAAGGGAACAACTGTTGAGTGGGCGTCTGAAGTCTTCGGACAGTTTGCCATATTCGAGACAGGGGTTTTCTGGGATCAAGAGAGCTACAAAATACCCTCCACCGTTGCCTATCGAGCTTATCGAGGTGTCGCAATACATGTCGTTGTGCTTGGCGTGCTGTAGATAGGTCAGATGGTGATTTCGTCCTTCTGTATTTTCTCTCTGCCTGGCGACAAATTGCACGAAGGTATTCATATTGTGCGTCAAGTTGTGATCTTGGTAGCGACACATTCACAAGTTTCGTATGCGTTGTTAAGGCTGATGCAATTAAGCTTTCTATTTCAGATATATATTGAATGTTCCCGCACTGAGCATTTACAGACGCTTGGAATCCTGGCCAGTCTACGCTTTTCACAGGCCGGGGAGACGAACGATAGAATCCTTTTAGCTGTATATATGTAGGGAGATGGTCACTTTCATGTGTTTCAACGTCTACAAACCAACAGGTGGTAGGCAAGAGACTTCTGCTCACAAAACATATGTCTAGACAGCTGCTGTACGATGCGCCACGGAGGTAAGTAGGTGAGCCATCGTTAATGGACATAAGGCCCTGATTGAGCACAAAATCGGCAATGTCCCTACCGCGGGTGTTCATTGAGGCAGAACCCCACATGAGATGATGTGAATTAAAATCCCCAACTAATACATGTGATCCAGGGCAAGCTTGGAGAACAGACAAGAGATGGGGGCAGTCCACGTGGCTTCTAGGAGGAATGTATCCACCAATGATTGATATTGAACGTCGCTTGTGCTTTATAGATAGGCAAATATAGTCGTTAGAAGCATGAGGAGCCACGGCATGTCTCACGTACGTTAAATCTTGACGTACGCATATAACTACTTTGCTCGCATTTCGATCATCACGTGACCACAAAGTTACGTATCCGGAAATACGAAACGACGACATCATATTCGGCTCACATATTACAACCAACGGAAATTTGTATTTAAACATCCGTTGTCGAAAGTCAGACAATCGGCTTCGCAAACCTCGTGCGTTCCACTGCATTATAGCAGAGGTGCGCACACGTTCATCGTAGAAATTCGCCATATTGTTTATGAAAGGGTCAGCAGTAGCGGTTCCAGCACGTTGAGGATCTGCACTGCTGTTTTCGTTCCTGGTGTGCGTAGCTCATTGAGAATCGCACGAATAGATTTTAGTAGATGCTTCAGCATAGTTTGGCTCTTCTTAGTGTCTTGCCTATCATTTTCCGCCCTCTTTGAAGTTGCAGCCCATGATGTGGTCTTTTTTATTGCTCCGGTCGGTAGCGAAGGCCACTCAGTATCTGAAGCATCGGCGTGCAACGCGGGCGTTCGTCCACTTTCTGCATCCCTGGGATGTGGTGCGTACAACATGGGTGTAGCGGCCTGATAATGCGCACGTGTATGTTCATCTGTTGCTGATGGTGATGCATCACTCCTATGTCCAGTATGCTTTCGCTGGTGCCTACGTTTTGGACGACGTCTGTGTCGGCGGATGGACGTGACTGCCTCTCTGTGTGTCGAGTTGTATGAGGTTCGTGTACAATAGATAGGGTTCTTCTTCAAGAAAGTTCGTTCCGGCCAGACAACATGAAAATTAAACGTAGAAGTTCTTTGTTTGTGACGCCGCTTACCTTGACTAATACAATGTTACAGCAATACCAGTACAGCTTCAAGTAAACCGAAATCTTGTCGAGGAAGAACAGTTAACATTCAGTTTATTGCGGATGGGTAGCTTATTGCAGATAGCATTAAAATCTGGCGTCATTAGTGTGCCATATGCTATATGATATGCGTTTTCTTACATGTGCGCATCCCTCAGCTATTTAAGGCAAAGGCACGCTTGTTATCTCTTTGACGCGCGGTGTTTCGGCAATGGAAGCTGGCGTCAGCAGTGCGCTATATGCTCTTTGATATGCGTTTCCTTACTAGTGCACGTCCCTCTGTTTTTTCAGGCTAAGGCACGTTCGTTGGGTGTCTCCTAGCACAGTAACCCACTGGTAAAGGAAGAACACACGCGTGGGCCTCCATTACAGAAAAGCTTGCAAACGCTGATTATTCTTTAAACTTGTTTGGTATATCATCTTGAAATATATACGATGACAAGACCTGCAAACGCAGGAGAATTTAAGTTCACGGTCACCATAAAGTAGTCAAGGAACCTACCTGAACTTCAGGTCTTGAGACAGCGTCGGAAAAAAGACAATTTCGTGCAAAGTAGCCACCAACGGGAACTATGGACAAAGGGCTAATTTTCTGAGTGCACGCGAAATGACACAGCAGACGCACATGGGCACGTTTACAAAAGAATGTTACGCATGGAAGAGTAAGCACCCACTTAAGGTGCATAGTGGCATAGGCAGATGAACGTACAGTTACAAGAGCATGTATCGTGGTAAGCCGTTGCGTGTCTTGTCAGATCTACATGGAGTGTTTGTAAATGACGTCTGACCAGTATCAACATTTATTAACGTTACGAGTAACCTAATAATCTATTGACAACGCACAAAACTCGATGAGCAAGATGGCGCCAGTTAAGCATCAATCAAAAACTCACTTGGTAGTCCTCTTTCATGCAGCCACGTTTAGAGGCTGTTATGTGTCATAACCCCCGGCGGGAGAAGCACTGTCCCGGTGCTAAATCTACGCAGATGATGTCGAAGCGGAGTAATATGGCTTTAGCCCAGCCACGTGAACGGTGTGGCTCGGAGCTGACGATGACTTTGTTGGATCGGTTGGGACAATCTTGTACGTGACGTCTGTCACTTGGTGAACGATACGGAATGGTCTAGCGCATGGCAACAACAGTTTCTCAGACAGTCGCACACGCCGAGTGGGTCACCAGAGGAGCCCGAGAGAACCCGGGCAAAAGTGCACGTCCCTATGGGGAGCATCGTAGACTGTCGTTGGTGCAACTGTGAGGATTGTAGACGGTTACGGGAGACTTGGCACGCGTGGTCGGCGCGGGCAAATGCTTCCCCGGCATATTCAGTGGCCGCAGGTAGCAAAGCGTCTAAGGGTACAGTTGGGTCCCGGCCATATAGGAGATAGAAGGGCGAATAGCCGGCACTGTTGTGACGTGATGAATTGTAGGCGAACGTCAGATACGGCAAATGAATGTCCCAATCCTGGTGGTCTGGCGTAACGTACTTGGCAGGCATATCGGTTAGGGTTCTGTTGAGGCGCTCCGTGAGGCCATTTGACTGGGGATGGTACGAAGTAGTAAATTTGTGCTTGGTATGGCACTACCTCAGAATTTAGTGAACGACAGCTGATAAGAACGTGCAGCCACGGTCGGTGAGAAGTTGGCGGGGAGCACCGTGCTATAATAGTACAGCAGAAAGTCCGCAACGTCGGTAGTGCCACTGGTCGGGAGTCCTCGTGTGATTGGGTACCGTGTGGCGTAGTCTGTGGCAACAGCGATCCATTTATTTCCTGCTGTGGAAAGTGGAAAAGGGCCCAACAGGTCGAGACCAACTCGAAAGAAAGATTCAGTGGGAACATCGATCGGCTGAAGGTAGCTGGCTGAGAGGGAAGACGGCGTTTTGCGACGCTGGCAGGGCTCACAAGCGGCGACATAGCGTCGAACAGAGCGGGCAAGTCCAGGTCGAAGAAACCGACGTCGTACTCGATCGTATGTGCGAGAAACGCCCAAATGGCTCGTCGTGGGAGCGTCATAAAGTTGGTGCAGGAAAGTGGAACGCAGGTGCACTGGGATGACAGGAAGTATGTCTGATCCGAAGGAATCAAGGTAACGGCGGTATAAGATCCCGTCTTTCACCAAAAAAAATTCGTAGGGATGGGTCGCGAAGCATTGACTCCAGTTTGTCAATGATGGCTAGTAAAAAAGCATCGCGACGTTGCTCTTCGGTAATGTTCAGCAGCTGCGACATGGAAATAACGTTCGCAATAGCGTCAGTATCGGCTGCTTCGTCCACAGGGTAGCAGGATAAACAATCCGCATCCTGATGTAATTGCCCTGTTTTATGCATTACAGAGAACGTGTATTATTGAAGTCATAGGGCCTGACGAGTGAGACGTCCTGTGGGGTCCTTCAGGGAGGCTAGCCAGCAGAGCACGTGATGATCCGTGACAACATGGAATGAACGCCCGTACAGGTATGGACGAAACTTGGCGACTGCCCATACAAGGGCGAGGCACTCGCGCTCCGTGATCGAATAGTTGCGCTCGGCTGGAGATAGCAGTCTACTTGCGTAGGCTATAACACGGTCGTGCCTCCGTTGGGGCTGCGATAGCACAGCTCCTATGCCCTTGTCCACGGGCGTCCGTGTGAAACTCAGCTGGGGCTAATGGATCAAAGTGAGCCAAGATTGGTGGCGTTGTACGCAGGGTCGTAAGTTGGGAAAACGATGACGCTTAGTCATGGCCCCAGATAAACGAGGCGTCTTTCTTCAAGAGGTCTGGAGGGGGCGTGCAATGGTAGCAAACTCCTTAACAAAGCGTCTGAAATATGAGCACAAACCCACAAAACTGCGGACATCCTTTGTGGTGCTCGGAACGTGAAAGTTTGTGACAGCGCGAATTTTCTCTGGGTTTGTACGCACGCCTTGGGCATCGACAGGGTGACCGAGCACGGGAATTTCACGACGAGCGAAGTGGCACTTGGAGGGGTTAAGCTGGAGTCTGGCTCGACGGAAAACGTCCAGAATCGCTGGCAAACGATCAAGATGATAGTCGAATGTGGGCGAAAACACAATAACATCGTCAAGGTAACACAAACATGTGGACCATTTCAACCATTGTAGCTATGAGTCCATCACTCTTTCAAATGTGGCTGGCACATTGCAGAGACCAAAGGGCATCATCTTAAACAGATAAAGACCATCAGGAGCAATGAATGCGGTCTTCTCGTGGTCCATCTCATCGACAGCTATCTGCCAGTAGCCTGACCGAAGGTCAATAGTTCAAAAATAAGTAGCACCGTACAGGCAGTCGAGGGCGTCGTTGATGCTAGACTAAGGATAAACGTCTTTTTTGTAATTTTGTTGAGGTGACGGTAATCGACAGAAAAGCGCCATTTTCTATCCTTCTCTTTAACATGGACGACTGGAGAAGCCCAGGAGCTGCATGAAGGCTCGATAATGTTTTTCGCAAGCATTTTCCCGACTTCCTGTTGTATTATTGCACGCTCCGACGCAGAAACACATTAGTGATATCGGCGAATGGGAGTTGCATGGTCAGTATTGATGTGATTGGTGACAATGGTCGTTTAGCTTAATGAGTTGCTGGCAAAGTCGAAAATGCTATGATAGCCCTCATGAACGTGGCAAAGCGCTGCAGCTTGCTCAGACGTGAGGTCCGATCACACCATTCGCTTGATGTCGGTGCCCCAAGAGCGTTATAGGGTGGAACCACTGACTGAGCTGCAGCAATCGACAACTCTGAAGGGCTCGACATGGTCGTCTTGGAGAGCGTTAATTTTGGACAGGGAGGTACCCCGTGATAAAACTTGGGTCGTGAGTGAGATGACCAGTGGTAGGAAGGTGCGGTTTCTCGTAATCGTCAGAATCATATGCGGCACAGAAA
Organism: Rhipicephalus microplus; assembly: GCF_043290135.1. Lineage (NCBI taxonomy): Eukaryota > Metazoa > Arthropoda > Arachnida > Ixodida > Ixodidae > Rhipicephalus > Rhipicephalus microplus. Next base: position 131,807,503 of record NC_134704.1, read on the forward strand.
CCCATGCGAAAGCATAACGGGAGGAATTGGGGCCACCATGTAATCACCATCAGGTACTGGCGGCGTGGAGAATAAGTCGACATGTTTGACAGGTGCTGCAGGAGCGGGAAATGTGGCCGGCGTTGATGGAGAAAGTGATGGGGACGACTGGCGGACAAAAGTGGCGTGATACTGAGGTGCCTAATGGGACGGTGGAGCCCAGCGGCTGCGGCAGTCACGTGCGAAATGACCAACGCGCCGACAGTTAAAACATATGGGCCGGTCATCAAGGGTACGCCATTTGGACGGATTGCCTTGTATGCGAAGAGCAGAAGGGGGACGATAAGAAGACTCAGCAGAGTATACGGCAGGAACAGAATGTAGGCCGACATTCGATAGCTCTTGACGAATGACAGCTTGTATCAAAGAGATTGTGGTCGGGGAAAGCGCAGGCGTCGGTACTGGCGCAGCTACCGGTTGTGCTGCCTCGACCTCACGACGAATGATGCGTTTGAGGTTGCCACATCGAGGAGCCTGGTGGAAGGCGTCGTCACACGAAGAAGTGGCCGCTGTGTTCGGAAGGCGCACGGTGCTTTGGGCTACGCGGTGGGCTTTAGCTTGTTCGAGACGTTGGCATTCTTTAAGGATGGTGTCGATGCTCGAGACGTTGTTAAGAACCAGCAGGTTGAAAGCATCATCGGCAATGCCTTTCAAGACGTGGTTAACCTTTTCGTCTTCTGACATGCACTGGTCGGCCTTGGAACAAAGGGCCAAGACGTCAAGAATGTAGGAGACGTAGGATTCGGTAGACGACTGGGCCCGTGTGGCAAGAGCCTTCTTCGCTGCGAGCTGACGACCAGATAAATCGCTCAACAGGCCAAGGATCTTTTCTTTGAAGAGATCCCAGCTTGTTATGTCGGCTTCGTGGCTTTCAAACCGTGTTCGGGGAGTGCCGTCCAGGTAGAAAAGCACGTCGGCGAGCATGAGCGTGGGATCCCAGCGGTGAGCAGCACAGACACGCTCGTACCGGTTCAACCATGTGTCAAGATCGATCGTACCATCACTGGAGAAAGTGCCAGGACCCCGGAGATGTGGCTGTGTGACATAGATGGTGGCTTGGACTGATGAGGGAGGTGTAGAGGAAGTACCAGCAGTCGAAGCAGTCGAAGAGTCGCCGATGTTGCGACCGCTGCGCGTCTCCATCGAGGTACGGGGGTCGTCCACCTCCACCAATGCACCTATAATGTTACGAGTAACTTCTTTAATAATCTATTTACAACGGACAGAGCTCGACGAGCAAGATGGCGCCAGTTCAGCATCAATCAAAAACTCACTTCGTCCTCCTCTTTCGTGCAGCCGCGTTTAGCGACTGTTATGTATCAATACAAATCAAATATAGTTATAAGTAACTCACCAGTTAACAATAAATATTTGTGAACAACTCTCTAAACGAACGAACACAATTCCCGCTCCTAGAAACCTGCTTACTGGTACAACTATCGGCTCGATGACTTTTTAAAATAGTGTATATTAGCATATGAACGTGTATCGCCCATTGCGTTCAGACTCACAACCCGAAACGAAACTAATAAAAAATTGCTTGGGCTGAAGGCTTCCGTCTAACTTTTATGAGGTGCGTACAGTTCGTTTGCATAAATACTGCAACACTGCTTTTGCGTGGTTTCAATCAGCGGTCCTTTGAGCACCTAACTAATTGGCTTGGCTGCTATTTTCGTGGGCGAATAGTTCAACCTTTCTCGCTGCAGTCACAAGGTGAAGTTTAATGAATAAATCTTTAATGCTGTGGTTCACGGCTTTCCCGCGAGCTAAATAAACATTTTTTATTCTTTGGTTACTTCATATTCGTTCTTTTCAAGGTAACTTTCATTTAGCTGCTATTCTCGGTGCATTCTATAATGAAAGATGGCAAAACAAGAACGTGATCGGCTATGACTCCGTCGCAATTTTCACGTACAAGGTTGCAAGTTTGGGTTGCTGCTCACGTCGTCTGTATAATTTGCATATGCAAATGACGGCATAGATTGGGACTGCGAACCACCGCGAATACTGATTACTTTCTGAGTGCTGGAGGAAATAGAAATTCTGACTAGCACACTTCATGTTCCCACGAGAAGCGCTCCTGCGCTGTGCGTTGGTGTTGCTGTAAACGCAGCTCCTGAATGCGACCGGCTACCACGAAACACATATCCACACCATCTCCGCAAATCACATGCATCTTTTTGAATGCGAAACATCTCTTAGCGAACATTAGTGACTTCGATCGTTTATATCTATCTATCTAGCCGCCTATGACTTTCAGCTCTCCTAGCCTTTTTTGATAATGGGATCAATACTCATATTGGTATGGCTTAGCATGACTGTATGACGAGCATAAACGACTAGTCATAACATAAAAATCTTGACACGTATATCATGAATGCCATAATTTACATGTCATATTTTTACTGCCCTTGGGGTGATTTTTTCATATAACATTGTAAAACTGGTATGGTATGACGTGATATCTTGGCGAACATAAGTGAGAGGCCGTCACGTGAAAATCATGACATGCATGACTACACGCGACACTGATGGTGCGCTCGCGATTGTTTTGCTAGCTTTACGTATAACAAATATCGTATCCTGGGACGCGAAAGGACGACGATGTAAATGATGTGTTCAGACTTGATGATCATGACATGCGTATCATGTAAAAAAATACTATATTTTACGCTCGTAGTGCGCTTGCGGCTGTTTTGCTAGCTTCGCATATATCGATTTTGTGCTACATTACATGAATGGATGACAAAGATATATGACTGGTGTAAACATGATAATTCTGGCATGCGTGTCATGTAAGAACATGACCACATCCCACGCTCATGATGCGCTCGTGGTTGTTTCGCTAGCTTCACATATATCAAATTTGATATTACGTGACGTGAATAGACGACGAAGGTAAATGGCACGTCCAACATGATAATAAAAACATGCGTGACATGTCAAGCATCACCACATGCTACTTTTAAAGCACACTCGCGGCTGTTTCGCAAGTTTCACCGATACCAAATTTTGTATTACATGACGTGAATGCACGACGAAGACAAATGCTTGGCGCAAACACGATAATCATACCATGGAAGTCATGTGCGGCATAAATTACATGCCACGCCCAAGGTGCCCTTGCAGCTGATTCGCTAGCTTTATAAACACTTTAGTAGGCGTCGAGTGACGTCACTGTATTGCGAACATTATTTAATGTCTTAACAAGTGAAAACCGACATGAATGTCATGCACTGCATGATGTGATGTCACGCTCATGGTGCACTTCCGGCTGGCTGTCTAGCTTAATATACAACACATCAGCCTATCACTGCTGGTGGTGGTATTGCAAATGTTTGTGTTGCCATCGTTACGTGAAGGCAAACGACATACTTGCATCCTATCTAGATACGTGAGTGTGCATAACATTTTCTATTTTGTTTACACTGTACTACACTCATCCACCTCGTAACGTTGTGTTGATTTTAAACTGACATATCAACCTAACCCATTCGTGCTTCGCATATCATCGACTGCCCTTGGTCATTGTATCTGTCGAATTGTTTTATCTTTTTCGACTTGCGCTAGCTTTATCTCTGATTGCAGTTATTTTCTGTTCGATCTTCCCTAGACTTTCGTTGCATGTGTTTTTTTTTTCAGATTTCTTCTACGCTTGCTCATACTCTATGCTATGCTATTCTACTCTATGCTATTCTATGGTGTGCTTATATTCGTTATTGCCTGGAAACTTGATTTTTTTGTTTTTTGTCACCTAATACATCAGCTCGCCTAAGTAGTCAGTGCGTAATCCAATTCTCTGTACACGTAAGTCAAATGTTTCTTATTAGGCTCTGTCTCAACTTCAGTGGAGATGGTGTGCACCTCTTCCCTCGTTTAAAATCGTTCTCCAATAATCCTCCTCAGAGATGATTTCATGCTTCGTATTATCTGTTCATATAACCCTCCTCACCAATCTGCTTGTTCGGAAACGTACTTCTACGTTATTTATTCGCCTTTGCTAGCTCAGATATTTCCTGTACTTGTTTGAGCGTACGACTCATTTCTCTGTTAACCTTCCTGAAGTTCCTTTCATTATTACTGTACATTGTGCGACATAGGTCTCTCTTCATTGAAAGTCCTTTCAATGCGTGTCAATAGTTTCATGTCTTCTTCCAGTTGCTCACAACTTCGACATCTACACCTCTTGCTGTGGCACACACCAAAAACGCGATGTATCTGTTTTGTAGAGTCTTTCCCTGCTTCTTTTATAAGCATGAGGTCTGCGATATCCACACCTGTCATTTCAAATGGTTGACAAACGTTGACTCCGTCAGCAGGAAGGGGGTCTGTTTATTGGTGGAAGGGTGTGGCAGCAAATTGTTGGAACTTAAAACATTCTAGAATTATAATCTTTCGTAGCTGCCTTCCTTTTATAATCCAATACTTAGTTCTAAGCTGTGAAAAAGTTACGCCTACTCCTCAGTGCAATGCTAGTTTATTAATATGTCGTACTAGCACCTTTCAACCAGGCCTACAGTTTGGTAACACTATCGGATGTCTTTAGTTGTAGCACTATCTACTTCAAAACAGGTGACCATTGGGTCCTACAAGCCGTTGCTCATCTTCGAAGATTTTCCTCCCATAAAAAAAAACATCCTCGTTGTCTTAGTAGTAGTATTCTTCTCCAGTATAGCATGCCACCGTACTATTATTTGTGGGTCTTTTTTTATTATAGTTAAATCAGCAATCTTCAGTTCCTCAAACCTCATAGCTCATAATTGTTTGCTTTTTTTTACCCTGTAGGCATCTCAGCAAATTACCTGTTACTCTGAGAAATTATATGCAGGTTTCACACTTCTTTAAGTCTAATACAGCTGGAATGGGCGCGCGTATGCTGGTCGCATATATTCGCTACTGTTGATGTCTTTGATCTCTCTTCAATCTGTAGTCTTGTTTTCCGTAACAAGTCACTCTGGACTATGCCACTGTAGTACGGACTGTATGAAGTTTTTTATACTCAAACCTTTGGTCATGAGACCAGCGGGGTTCTCTTCACTTGCAATTTCCACTTTTATAACTACCATTTTCTCTTATATCTCCTTCATTCCATATTCTGAAAAGATGTTTTTTTTTCTTTTTTCCTTTCCCTGTATATAACCTAGAACAGAAATAGAGTCCTTCAATGCCCTGTTTTATGTAGTTTCTTTACTAACCCAGAACTGATGTTTACGGAGAGACGTGCAGACAGCGATGCCGCCATTACCTCGTGTCTTGGCAACAACATTCCGCAATATGTTCAACAGCGAAGTTGAAGCAAGAGAAACAGAAAAAAAAACATTTTCATTAGTATTACAGTTTGGCCTGCAGTTCATTTCTGGGCAAGGACTGAACACTCTGAATAATGCATTACAGTGAGTTTCAATCCATTACATTTTACTTCATAATGTCAAGCTGCTTTCTCTTTTGATATTGAAGGGGCCCTGCAACACTATTTGAGAATGATCAGCAAAGGCTGCCTATCGGTATTACAGGCTCCCGACCGCACGCGAGTCAAATATTGTAGGGCAGCATGCGGCCTAGAATTCACAATAAGTTATCGAAGTCAGCTAAAAATAGCTTTCTCTTCTGTCGAAGAATCACAGAATAAGCCCGAAAATTACTCGTAGTAAGACAATCTATCAGCCATTGGCTGATTGGAACATAGCGCACTCGGTTGTTACAGAGGTCACCGCGAGAGGCCGTCACGTGTCCACGCGTGCGCGTGCGATCGCACTGAAAAAGCCACGTATTCGAAGAAAATGAAAGAAAAAGAAGTGATCAAGCTCATGAGGCCCGAGAGACGTTTTTTTACTGCCCCTCCCATCCCTCCCTGCTTAGCTTCCAGTGATTTCATCCGGACGAGAGAAGAGAGAATGCGATTGCACGGTGTTACAAGTTTTTGTAACTCCGCTCGTAGTGGACGGATTCTTAAAATTATGTGGCGTTGAATTTGTGACGTTATAGCTTTCAAGTGAAGGTGAACGTGAATAAGCGTCTCTGTTGTTACTTCGCAGTGTCTTAAAAGCACGCCGTTTCCGCCAATTGAGCCTGTGCAACGATTGCAGTGATCTTTCTGCGCCCCGTAACTACAACAGAATCGTTCCAGTGCAAGCCCAACACCAGCCAAGACGTGTGATCCTTCCCACCGGGAGATAAAGGCTCGCGAGAGATCGCTCAGTACCCTCCTCTCCGCGAGCCAAAATACACGTGAGAGATGAGAGACGCCGCGCACGCATTGCGCCACCTTGCTGACAATGCTGAAAACAGGTAAGCTCCCTCCCGAAATGCCCGCCATCGGCGGTAAGTGGTAGATATAAACAGCTTGTCGTTTAAACATTAAAGAAGGTACCCTTCGGTAGCTCAGTGGTTGAGGCCTCAAATTCAACGCGGAGTTCCCACGGTCGATTCCGTGCGCCGGAGTCCTTTTCTGTTTTTTTTTTCTTTCTTGAGTTTTCTTATATATCAATACGTATACATATACGATGCATGACATCGACGACCACGTCGACACCGACGCTGGCGGCGAAATGCAGCCGAGAGTGTCCATATAATTGCTATCGGAATAAAAAAAAACAAAGGTATTTGCACTAATATTGGTCAAGAATGCCATGATCGTCAAGGAAAACTTTCAATGCTTTTACGGCGCACTTCTGTAAACCTCTTGTTGCCCATGGGCCCAAAAGTATCCTTAAACTGAATGGTCTGTGATCTAAAGTCATTGAGATGATCTAAGTCCGCGTCTTGGTCTTTCATGTATGCAATCTAGAAAGAGGGTATATATGACTTCATCTACTATTCCCCAATCAGATGCAGAGGTTTCAGCTCGGCCAAATCTGTGTAAAAAATGCTTGGTGTAGGCGTTGCCTAATCCTAATTGATGAATAATGATTTCCACACTTCTCTTTAAGAATATGAAAATCTCAAATTCAATTTGTGGATCTATACGATATCAATCAGATCTTTTGGATTTCTGGTGAAACCACGTATATTTACACATGTTGAAAGAGTTTTTCTTAAAACGAGGCGAATTCAATTTTTGATATTTTAAACCAAAGTGTCTTTCTGTTGTGCATGCCATGCTGCTTCACCAGCTGCTGCGTTGCCGGGTATGTTGCAATGTCCCGATAATCACTGAAACATTATTTAATGGTCCGGTCGGTTTTTTAAGGTTCTCGTAACTGAGGCTGTCATTTATTATTTTTGGTTTTGTGCTGGGGAGTGATGCTAGTTACACTTGTGAATCATTGAAAATTACACACTTTGAGCATCTCTTACTGAATTGATCCATTTTAAAGCATTTAGAATAGAGAATAACTCAGCTATAGCTGACGACGTATCACGAGATAACTTAAATGAACCTTCCACATTGACGTGTGGTAAAATGAATGATGAAAGTACTGAAGATTTTAGTATACTGGACCCATTTGTATATACATGAATGTAACCCGGATATATCGCAAATATATCTGGCAAAGCGCTAGTTGTTCGACGGCTCGACGAACGTGTCTTTTTTTTTCTGAGTATGCTTCCACTGGCACTTTGATCTTTGTTTAAGTAAGTAGCCATAAAGGATAACCGATATCTGAGTTTAAAATCTAAATTCTTGGCAATGCGCTACATTTTTCCCTAATTTCTTTATGAACACAGCTTACACTTCTCTGTAATATCTCCAAAGCAAATGGGGAGCGGGGGGTATGCTTTGCTGAAGGCGAGAAAAATGTCACCATGTTTCGATACTTCTCATGACTGCAAGCGGGAACTAGCGAGCCTCTGATATTAAAGGGAAACTGGAACTCGCTTGCGGACTTCCCCTTGGCGTATGCTGCATCCTTTGGCTGAATATGGTTGTAGTGTTTGTTCGGACGTGGGTGAAATGCCATGAAAAATTACCGCAGAGTATGCTATTCTTTGTCTTATTAGAGCATTAGGAACAGTAGGTAGTGACGACACTGGTCCGCCCCATGAAGTACCGGCTATTCTGCGAAGTACAGTCTTAATTGCATTAACAACGCTTTCAAGTTTTATTATGCGTGGGGTCCAGGCTTGCTGTCGATCAAGTATTATTTCAAAAAGTATATGCTGTATCACAAACTGTGAAAGGGTCCTTCCAGACCATGGTTGAAATTCTTTAACTCCTTACAAATAATGGGCAACAAGCTATCTTAGCATGTGATAGAACCATCCCTATTTCTACTATAAAAGTTGTTAATGGTATTTATGCCCTTTGAGTTCACTAGTTCCAGTTGTCCAAATACACACATCATCTGCCTACAGTGAGAATAGTAAGTTAGGTGGCAGTCTTCTCGCTAAATTAATCATGACGCAGTTTAATATAATAGGGTTCAGCACACTTACCTGCAGCATTCCTTGCCTGACACCATCTTCTGCACTCTTTCCTTCACCCATCCAGACAAATATTTTACGACCTGATAAATATTGAGAACTGCATCGCAGGGACATTTCAAACATTGCGAGTTCTGACAAGTTTATTCGAACGTGTAAGTAAATGACTGACGGTATCAAGAGCCTTCTTTTCCTAAATTATATATATATATATATATATATATATATATATATATATATATATATATATATATATATATATATATATAGTTCAGTAGATCCTCCGCGAGCGGTCACAACGTGGTTTATTTCGACGTTTCGGCCTAGAGTCTGGCCTTCATCAGGATGAAGGCCAGACTCTAGGCCGAAACGTCGAAATAAACCACGTTGTGACCGCTCACGGAGGATCTACTGGACTATATGCAACGCTACGGCCACTAAACCACCATGCCTGCCTATATATATATATATTCTTGTCTAACTCCGTATTCATGAGTTGCAATTCATCCCTTGAGTTACTGAGCAATGCAATGTCATCGGCGAAGGCCAGGTTACTAAGGTACTCTCCATTAACTGTTATCCCTAACTGTTCCCATTCTAGGCTTCTGAAAACGTTCTGTAAGCACGTGGTAAACAGCATTGGGGAGATTGTGTCCCCCTGCCTTACACCCTTGTTGATTGGTACTCTGTATATATATATTGTCACGTCCCTCCAGGGGATGTCAACAAGGTTTATTGATGTCTGAGCAACAGAGCTCTAACCAAGCGCGTCGGTTGGGCTTGATGCTGATGCTGATGACCTCTGATGGATGGCGCTTACCCACAAAGGGGGATGGGCCAAGAACCGGGGGGCAGGATACTTAAATGAAACTAAACTGAAAATGAAGCCAATCTGAAAAAGTAGCTTAAAATAATACTACCAAAAAACAAAAATGTGTGCTGAGCAAGCGGTCAAACCATCTTTTGTTTTTGAAAGACATAACTACGAATTATAAACTAAAGATCTGAAAAGGTAGTGGTTCACTGGCATGGTAATCTTTTAGTTGCGTTGATGTAATCAAACACAGCGGAGCATACATCCCTGTGGCAGTAACCAAATGAAGTTCCGCCAAGTGATAAAATTACTGGTAGATTTACTTGTATTCCTAGCTTTTGTAATGGGGCTACTAAAAATCTTTTTCTCTGATAAGAATAACGATGACAAAATAAAAAGAAATGTTCAATTGTTTCAATTTTGTTGCACCAAATGCATAGCGGTGACGTCTTAAGCCGAGCTTTGTTAAGGTAATAATTTAGTTGTGGAACTGCACAGCGCAATCTGGTTTAAGTGACCTCTAACTGGCGAGATACACACCACTGTTTATTCCAGTAATAGCTCAAATGCTCGAAATCTTTGAATTTATCCAAATTACCTTTTCCCCATTGCAGGCAAGCATTTCGGAACCTTAGCGCGGTTACGTAAGCCGTATCTGGCAAAACTGGGATGGTGGGCCCACCCAGGGATACTGCTGCTAAAGAGTCCGCCATTTCGTTCAAATATAATCCGCGGTGGCCTGGTACCCATAGCAAATGCAGTTTTTTTTACGTTTTTCGGTACTAAATGCCGAAACGTATTCATCAGCTCTGAATTTGGGCTTGTTTGCCAGAGCGGGGGCCCACGTGCACTTCTTTCTTTTCTGTGGTGTGAGCCTTCACCTTGGCATATGACCCACTACTAGAAGTAGGTGGCAATATTCCTCCTCAACAAAAAAAAGGGCAGTGTCCCGATGCTGTAAAGTTATTGCAAAAAAACCAAAACAAAGTAGTTTAAACAATGAAAAACGGCACCAATAATCAAATGTTACATGCGATAAGTTCACCATTGATGAGGCAATTGTTGGAGCACAAATAAAAAAAAACACAGGGAAAGTGGTCTTTTAGGAACGCGCAAAATAAGGCTTCATGCGCACCACGTGAACTATGTCAGAGGTCGGTTGTTTTCGTTGTACCCATCGGGACGACGTAGCGTCCAGAACCACTTCGTAGTTTACGTCGCTCACGCGGCGTAATACTTTATACGGACCGAAGTATCTGCTGAGCAACTTTTCAGAGAGGCCACGGCGTCGAACAGGGGTCCGAACCCAAACTTGGTCTCCTGGACTGTATGATACGTCATTGTGACGCATATTGTAACGTCGTGCATCGACCTGTTGCTGCTGACCAATGTGTAGCCGGAGCTGGAGAGTTTCCTCGGCACGCTCTGCAAATTCTTCTGCGTCAGTTGTTAATTAATCGGCGTCTTCACGAGGAAGCATCGCATCCAGCATCGTCTGAACTTCGCGGCCGTAGAGAAGTCGAAACGGTGTAAATCGGGTTGTTTCTTGATCGGCGGTGTTATAAGCGAACGTCACATAAGGCAAAATGCGATCCCATGTTTTGTGTTGGACGTCGATGTACATGGAGATGATGTTTGTGACTGTCTTATTTAGTCGCTCGGTTAAGCCGTTGCTCTGCGGATGGTAAGCATTCGTCGTTCGATGCCTAGTGTTACTTAGTCGAAAAACTTCATCAATAAGCTATGCAGTGATCGTTGTTCCTCTGTCGGTTATCACTGTAGATGGAGCACCGTGGCGCAGAACAATGTGGCACATAAAGAACTGTGCTACCTCAGAAGCCGTGGCTCGTGGTATCGCCTGTGTCTCAGCATAGCGGGTCAAATAGTCAGTTGCAACAATGAACCATTTTTTGCCGTCGGACGATAAAGGAAATGGGCCGAGAATGTCCATGCCGACTTGGTCAAATGGCTTGTGGGGTGGATCAATTGGCTGAAGTAATCCAGCCGGCTTGCTTGGTGGCGACTTTCGACGCTGGCATTCACGACAGCTTTTAACGTACTGCTTCACGCTTGCCGAAAGTCCGGGCCAGTAGTACGCCTCACTTACTCTGGCGAGCGTTCGCGAGTAACCTAGATGACCAGATGTGGGCTCGTCATGACACGCGGAGAGAACTTCGTCCCGCATATCCTTCGGAACGACGAGGAGGTAAGCGCGGCTCGTAGAACGGGCGTTTTTTTTTTGTACAGGACATTATCTCGGAGACAGAAAGACGTCACGACGCGAGATAGATGGCGAGGTATAACGGCGCTATGACCCTCCAGATAGTCGATGAGCGGTCGAATCTCTTCATCCTCTCGCTGGCGTCTGCTCAAGTCAGATGAGCTAAGGGCGCCGAGGAAACCGTCATCGTCCTCTTCTTCTTGATTGGCTAAAGGTGCACGCGACAGCGTATCAGCGTCTTCATGCTTCCGTCCAGACTTATATACGATGGTCACATCAAATTCCTGTAGACGCAAGCTCCATCGGGCCAGTCGTCCAGAGGAATTACGAATGTTTACCAACCAGCAGAGGGCATAGTGGTCCGTCACCACTTTAAATGGACGACCATAGAGGTACGGGCGAAACTTGGTGATCGCCCACACTACTGCGAGACACTCTTTCTCTGTGGTCGTGTAATTCACCTCGGTACGGGACAGTGAGCGGCTGGCATAGGCTATGACACGTTCTTTGCCGTATTGATGCTGGACGAGCACTGCGCCGAGGCCGATTTTACTGGCGTCAGTGTGCACCTCTGTGTCAGCATCATCGTCAAAATGCGCAAAAACAGGGGCTGATTGCATCCGCTGTCGTAGCTCGGCAAAAGCAGCTTGTTGCTCAGTAGCCCATACAAACGGTGTGTTGTCGCCTGTAAGGCGAGTCAAGGGTTCCGTTATCTTCGAAAACCCTCTAATAAATCGTCGATAGTAGGCGCACAAGCCCAGAAAGCGCCGAACAGTCTTTTTGTCTGTAGGATGCGGAAGCACGGCTACAGCGGCAAGTTTGTCGGGGTCGGGTCGGACTCCTTTGGCGTTGGCTACATGGCCAAAGAATTTGAGCTCTTCATAACCAAAGTGACACTTCTGCGGTTTGAGTGTAAAATCTGCGGATTGAATAGCCTGTAGCACACTCCTGAGGCGGTGAAGATGTTGGTGGAAGGTTTCAGATAAAACGACATCATCAAGGTATACGAGACAAGGTTGCCACTTCAGACCAGTAAGCACAGTGTCCATCATTCGCTGGAAGGTTGCGGGCGCTGAGCACAAACCGAAAGGAAGGACTCGAAATTCATACAGGCCATCAGGGGTCACGAATGCCGTTTTCTCGCGGTCTCGCTCGTCAACCTCAATCTGCCAGTACCCGCTTTTTAAATCCAAAGAGGAAAAATGGTGGGCGCGGCGTAGTCTGTCTAACGAGTCGTCGATGCGTGGCAGCGGGTACACGTCCTTTTTAGTCACGCTGTTCAGCTTCCGGTAATCGACGCAAAAACGTAGCGTTCCGTCTTTCTTCTCGACTACGACGACTGGAGAGGACCACGCACTGTTAGAAGGCTCGATGACGCCGTCGTCAAGCATTTCTCGAACTTGCGTACGAATGGGTTCTCGTTCCTTCGCTAACACACGGTAAGGCTGTTGGTGTACTGGGCAGGCGTCGTCGTAAGTGATGATTCTGTGCCTAGTGATCGAAGTCTGGCGCACCTTAGGGGAAGCAGCGAAGCATGACTTGAATTCAAGCAAAAGTTTTCGCAGTGCTGTCTGGTTTTCTGGTGTGAGGTTAGAATTAATATCGATATTGTTTAGAGACGTATCGGCGGCCTCCACTGCGTCCGATGAGAAGCAGATGGGAACGGTCCCTAATTCATCTGCAAACGCTAACGAAGTGCCACGGAAAAGGTGTCAGTGTTCATTGCTGAAATTTGTAACGAGCAGTTGAGATCGGCCATCACGTAGCTGTATGATACTCCTAGCCACACAAACACCTTCAGTCAGCAGGTGTTCAAAATTACTTTTTGCAGTCGCTTCACCATTTCGCAGTCCACAGCATTTGACGTCGACAATAACACTGCCTCTTGGAGGAAGCGTTATACTTTCCGCAGAAACACGAAGAACGTCGGTACGGTGTTGGTCGTCCTGCTTGTCGATTGCTCGGTCGGCTGAGAAGGTGATGCGATTCTCTTGAAGATCAATGACAGCTCCATACTCCTGAAGGAAGTAAACACCAAGAATATCGTCGCGTGAACATTCACGGAGCACAAGGAAACTTCCTACAAAAGTATAACCGCAGACCCGAACTCTACTCGTGCAGGTTCCAAGCGGAGAGACGGTGTGGCCACCAGCCGTTCGTATCACGGAGCCATGACAGGGCGTGATTAACTTCTTTAGTAGTCTGGTCATCGAATAGTCAGCCCCGGTATCAACTAAAGTACCTACTGCATAGCCGTCTATCAGCACCGGTATATTCAGAGAAAGCAGCACATATCGCTCAGTCGAATCTACACCCTTTACTGTTAGCGTCGATCGGAGGTCTCCAACACGTCGACTGCCAGCGACCTCACCTCCAAGGGTCGCTTGCGTTAGTTTTCCCGGCGGGGACTGGAAGACCGTGCGCCAGCATGGCGCTGTGGCGAAGATTAAAAGCGCCTCGGCGACGGTGAGCGCGACTGCCGTCCAGAAGGCGGTGGCATGCGCTGTTGAGCCAGGTAGTCCTCAATGTCCCGGGGTCGCTGGCCATACCGAGGAGGCGCTGAATATACTGAAAAGCCGCGCAGCCCGAGACGCCGGTATGGACACTGGCGGTACAAATGGTCCGCTTCACCGCAGTGGAAGCACAAAGGTCGGCGATCAGGAGTGCGCCAAACATCAGGTTTCCGAGGCGAAGCACGTCTGTCGTCAAGGTAGTGTGCTGGTTGTTCCGCAAGATGCACAGGGCTGGCGTAAACGAGGGGTGGGGGCGTTCGTGTGTTCTCGTAGTACCGTAGAGGCTGCGCCGACTGAAGTGAAACCGTAGGAGGTGCCTGAACAAACAGCGGGGAAGAGGAAGCTGGGCGCTTCAAGGCTTCCGCATAGGTTGCACGGTGGTAGTCAGCCGGGGCGGGTGTGGCGTTATTCAGACTCACAGGGTCACGAAGGGCTTAATGCAGCTCGTCCTTGACGATGCTTGCAATAGAACTCACCGTAGGTAGTGGTGGTGTGGCCGCCTTTTGTAGCTCCTCGCGTACTATGGAGTGGATAAGGTCGCGCAGACACTCGGTGTTGCTCCCAATAGTCGTGAGAACATGAGTAGTGGACGTGTTCACTTGCCGCTCATACAGAGTGGATCGATGCTGAAGCATCTTTTCCATCGTGACGGCTTCGGACAAAAACACGGCGACCGTGTTCGGAGGGCTCCGTACAAGGCCAGCGAAAAGCTGCTCCTTAACTCCCCGCATCAGGTGACGCACCTTCTTTTCTTCTGTCATACTCTGATCAGCCCATCGGAACAGGCGCGTCATATCTTCCACATAGGTCATGACATTTTCATTGGGCATCTGGATGTGGGCCTGGATCGCTCGCTCCGCTCGTTCGTAGCGATCAGCACTTTTGTAAGTATCCAACAGCCGGCGGCGGAACTCGGGCCACGATGTCATCTGTTCTTCGTGATTCATGTACCAGGTACGTGCTCCATCCTCCTGCTCACGGCTGGTTATTTTTTCACCCACTTTTCTTTCTTCTTACTTACATTACATTTGTTCTAATAACTTCACATATACATTCCTTGGCATTATTGTATGTTAGCTCTCATTAATATTGTGTCAAAACACGCAAAAACGGGCCCTTAGGTATACACCTCTTTCCCTTATTCAATAACGCAGGTCTCGTACTGGCAGACTTGGTGTCACTAGGTTGTATACGAGGTACTATTGATCAGCTGCCCACTCGTAATAAGTTCACGTGCTACGTGACGCCACCCCGATGGAGGCGAAAATGTTGTAGGCCCGTGTACTCAGATTTGGGTGCACGTTAAAGAACCCCAGGTGGTCAAAAATTCCGGAGCCCTCCACTACGGCGTCTCTCATAATCAAAGGGTGGTTTTGAGACGTTAAACCCCACAAATCAATCAATACGTGACGCCACCAGGCTTATAAAATGGTGTACTACACTCGCCGTTTGGCTACAGATGGCGCTGACTGACTTTCCCACGTTTAAATTCACATATAAATACAAGAAAGTGGGTTGGGGGAAGGCTGCTGTGATAGCTCAGTGGTTAGAGCATCGAACGCGTTACTCGAAGGTCATAGATTCGATTCCTGCTCACCGCTGCTTATTTTTTCACCCACTTTTCTTTCTTCTTACTTACATTACATTTGTTCTAATAACTTCACATATACATTCCTTGGCATTATTGTATGTTAGATCTCATTAATATTGTGTCAAAACACGGAAGAACGAGCCCTTAGGTATACACCTCTTTCCCTTCTTCATTAACGAGGGTCTCGTATTGGCAGACTTGGTGTCATTAGGTTGTATACGAGGTACTATTGATCAGCAGCCCACTTGTAATAAGTTCACGTGCTATGTGACGCCACCAGGCTCATAAAATGGTGTTCTACACTCGCCGTTTGGCTACAGAAGGCACTGACTGACACTCCCACGTTTAAATTTACATATAAACACAAGAAAGTGGGTTGGGGGAAGGCCGCTGTGATAGCTCAGTGGTTAGAGCATCGAACGCGTTATTCGAAGGTAGTAGGTTCGAATTCTGCTCACAGCTGGTTATTTCTTGACCCACTTTTATTTATTCTTATTTACATAACATTTCTTCTAATAACTTCCCATATACATTCCTTGGCAATATTGTTTCTTAGCTCTCATTATTATTGTGTCAAAACACGGAAAAACGAGCCCATAAGTATACACCTCTTTCCCTTATATATATATATATATATATATATATATATATATATATATATATATATATATATATATATATATATATATATATATGTTACTACATCTAGTAATGTACTCATTGGTATTCTCTGTTTTCGAAAGCCAGTTATGTAGTTGGACCCCACATCCGTTTTTTCTTGCACCATCAACTCAAGTCACGTGCTGAGTATCTTCGTCATTACCTTGCATAAGCAGCTTGTTATGCTGACCACGTGAAAATAATCAAGGCATAAGGGCGTCTCGAGGGACATCTCATGATAGTGTTACAATATCTTCTGTTCATAGAATATTATAGAGGGAGGGGGAGGAATAAACAACAAGAAGGAAGGCAGGGAGGTTAACCAAGCACAAGCCCGGTTTGCTACCCTACGCTGGGGGAATGGGAAGGGGGCATAAAGATGAGAGAGAGAGGAAAGAGAAGAGAAAGGGAGGGAGAAAAAAAAGGAGGATTGTCAGTCAATCGGCTGGTGCGTATGCAGCGGTGGCACTACACAAAAGTTAAAGGTGGTCACGTAGGCCTGTAGTCCTCAAAAAGCACAAGACAGCTTCGACTGCTTTTTTATCCGACGAAAGGCGATGACGGTGTTCCAGTAGCATCTGCACAGAGAGTGGCCGATCGTCCAATTCTCGCAATGCGTCCAAAAGCTTCTGTCTTTCAGAGGCAAATCAAGGGCGATGGCATATCAGATGGTCGATGTCTTCTTTGGTGCAGCAGACGTCACATTCCGCATTGTCGGTCAATCCGATGAGAGTTCTATATGCTTTTGTGAAGGCAACCCCAAACCAAAGGCGACAAAGAAGTGAAGCTTCACGTCGACGAAGTCCGGATGGAGGTCGAAGTTCCAGTCGAGGGTTTATTTGGTATAGTCTCGTATGTCTTATGCTTGGGGTGTTTCACTCCTGCAGACTCAGACTACGTGCCAGGTGACGAAGTTGCTTTGCAGCGTCAGTCCTTGACAAAGGAATCGGAAGGATGTGCTCTTCTTGGTGCGATGTGCGAGCCGCGTTGTCTGCGGAATCATTGCCACTGATCCCACAATGGCCAGGAAGCCACTGAAACTTGACCTGGTGGCCTGTTTCTCTGACGTGGTGAAGAACCTTGACAACTTCGTAAGTTAATTGTTCATGGCAACCTCGTCGAAGGACTGACTGCATGCTCTGTAGGGCTGGTTTCGAGTCGGAAAACAAAGCCCGTTTACTCGGTCTTTGGGACTTTATGTACTCTAGGGCGCCACGCAAAGCCGCAAGTTCTGCCGCCGTAGACGTAGTGACATGTGGCAGTTTGATTCACAGAGTGATTTCTCTAGCTTGAATCACCACCGCACCGCCAGAACCAGACGATGTGGTTGAACCATCGGTGTATATGTGCACGTGGTTGTTGTACATTTCGTTCAGAAGGCTCAAGTTCAATTGTTTTAGGGCTGATGCAGGCAAATTTGATTTTTTTCTGTATTTCAGGAAATGAAACACGTACTTGTGGAAGTGTCAGGCACCATGGAGGATACACCAGTTTCTCAGCAGGCGCAAAACCTGACGTAAACGACGCACGATGAGCACAGACAATTGCACAAAATTTCGTGCGGGGCCTCTCAGTAGCGAGGGTTGCCAAGTGGTGGGAAGGATTCCTAGCATGTTGCCTGAGGTACGTACGCATCATTTCAATGGTGATGTGCGTCATGATCGAGTAGTCCTGTGCAATGGATATTGTTTTAGCTGTCGATGCGCAGTGGGGTAAACCAAGGCGTATACTAAGCGCTTGGGCTTGAATATTTTGGATTGTGCGCAGGTTTGTTTTGCACGTGTTAGATATAACAGGTACACTATACCACATGAATCCAGTAAATAATACTTTGTACAGCTGTAACATAGACTCGAGAGACATTCCCCAACTTTTCCCAGCAAAAAACCTGAATAAGTGACAAATGGCAGTCAGCCGCTTTTTCACGTAGTTTACGTGGGGTGTCCAAGACAGGTTTCGGTCGATTAGGACTTCCAAGAACCTGTGACTCCGGCTGCATGACACCGACTGCCCGTTAATTGATATGCCGTAAGCGGACATTGGTTTTCTGGTGAAAGCTACGACTGCACACTTCCCACTTGCGATTTCGAGCCCTTGTTTGTGTAGGTGCTACGATGTCACTGATGCTGCCTTCTGAAGTCGAGCGCGAAGTTGAAGTCGAGTCACACCTGATGTCCACACACAGATGTCATCAGCATAAATGGAAAGTCGTACACTGCTTGGTCGCTTGCCAACTAGTTCAATGAGTGTTAGGTTGAACAGTGTCGGGCTTAGCACTCCGCCTTGCGGGACACCTCGGCTGCAGTAATACTCGGGTGTAGGGCCATTCTCTGTCTGCACGTGAAATGATATATTCTGTAGGTTGCTCTGAAGCCACGTATATATCCTTCCACCGAGTCCCACTCCTTCTAGTGCGCTGAGAATGGCTTCGTGGGTGATATTGTCGTATGCCCCTTTAACGTCAAGAAACAGAGCAGCAGATAACGGTTTGCAGGCCTTCTGGTGTTCTACATATGTCACCAAGTCAACTACATGGTCAATTGACGAGCGGCCTCGTCTGAACCCGGACATGGCATCTGGATATATTTCGTAGAACTCTAAGTACCATTCCAGACGCGTTAAAATCATCCTTTCCATAACTTTTTCCACACAGCTCGCGAGGGCAATCGGGTGGTAAGAGGAAATGTCCAAGGGTGACTTACCGGCTTTGAGAAGTGGAATCAGGCGACTTGACTTCCATTCCTGTGGAACCATGCCAGTTTGCCAGGAGTCTTTGTACAGCTGCAAGAGTGCCTTCCGAGCTTGATCTCCTAGGTGACACAGAGCGCAGTAAGTGATGCCGTCAGGTCCTGGCGCTGAAGAACGTTTACACAAAGCAAGCGCAGCCTTTAGTTCGTTCATTGAAAACAAAATCTCCATTCGGGGATCACGTGAGGATACAGAAAAGTCGGGCGTCTTCGTCCCAGTTGAATTTGACCCGCAGGCAATCCTTCGACAGAAAGAATCTGCGACATCAATCTCTTCGCAGCGTAAGCGAAGTGCCAGAGATTTTAATGGGTAGCGCTGAGTAATGGTTGTACGAAGACCCCACACAGTTCTCCAGATTAGTGACAGAGGCTTTCTGGGATCCAAAGACTCGCAAAAAGATACCCATCGTTGCTTTTCCAACTTGTCCTTGTCACGCTGTATTTTCGTTTGTGTGTGTCTGGCCACTCTCAGATCATCAAGTGACCTCGTGCGTCTATAACGTCGTTATACACGACGACGAATCGCTCGGAGTTTCTCGAGATCAATGTTCATATCAGTGCGAGATGAGCTCACTGGAAGCGAACGCGTCGTTGACTGTAGGGCACTCTTTTTTTGCATTCTCTAGGTTGAAAGGTGAGGCGCTAACTAGTCTTCCATGATTAACTTGTATGTTTGCCAATTGGTGCACTGGACGGCTCTGGAGGACTTGAGACTTGGAAAGCCGTCAATCTTCAGGTATGTTGGGATGTGGTCACTACCCCTTGTTTCCAAATCCGAAAACCAGTGCACTCTGCTGGCGAACGAGCGTGAGACGAAAGTGATGTCCAGGCAACTGCTATAGGCCGATCCGCGCAGATAAGTAGGGCTGCCGTCATTCACGAGGATAAGTTCACATTCAGAAGCGAAAGACACTAACTGTCTACCTCTAGTGTTGACCCTCGAGCTTCCCCATAAGTAGTGGTGGGCATTGAAGTCGCCAGTTATCACCCATGGCTGGAGAGTTGAATTCAAAATTCCGCGCAAGCGCTCACGATCTAGACGACTTGATGGATGTAAGTAGGCTCCGATGATGGTGAATGTGGTCTTCTTGTTTTTTACTGTTAGGCAAACGTACTGGTTTTCTACGTCAGGGGGTACAGGGATATCAACATAAGTTAAGTCGCGCCGTATGAACACAACGACCTTGCTGCGCTCTCCATGGGTTGAAGACATAAAGCACTCATATCCAGACAGTCTCATTTGAGCTGACAGGTTCGGTTCACAAATCACAATTATGGAGAACTGGTTCGTGAATACATATTGCCGGAACTCGGACATACGCGCCCTAAGTCCTCTGGCAGTCCACTGAAGGACAGATGCGTTCTTGACCTCCTCTCGAAAGGATAACATGTTGCGGGCCATCGTTTTACCTTAGAGCTGCAAGCACTGGACTCAAAGTGTCCAGCACTTGGAGTGCGCTCTGCGCTGATGGGGTGTTCATGTTGCTTAGGAGCATGCGAATTGCGCTCATAAGGGTCTGCAACATGTTGATGACCTGGCGATCCTCAGTTGTCTTTTTTCATCAGTGGTTCGTGATGGCATCGAGGTTGGCGGGATTCGATGCACCTCTGAAACAGGTTGTGTTCGTGGAAGTGATGGCCACTCTTCACGAGGTGGGAGTCTTGACCCTGATTCTGTTTTCGGTGTATCCGTCTTCGCAGAGCTTGACGATGGGGGGCCAGTTCTTCTTGCTTGAGATGACGTGTCTCTATCAGCAGATGTCACGTTGCGTGATGATCTTCTGTGGTGACGCCGACGTCGCCTGACAGTAGCAGCGGCTTCCCTGTGCGTTGAATTGTCGCGCACCATGCGTTTCAGCACCGCGCGTTCATTTCACACTCATGGGCAATCTTTAGACGACGCTTTATGAGCACCGTGGCAATTGGAGCCTTTGAACGCAGTTGCGTGGCAGGTGTCTTCTGAATGAGGTTCGGCACACTGCGGGCACACGACATCGCTGGTACATACTCCTTTGACATGTGCCATCTTGAAATATCTGAAGCATTGTAGGGGCTTTGGTATGTATGGACAGACCTGGTGGCGAACATGGCCAACTTTGACGTGAGGGGGAAGACTGTCTCCCTCAAAAACAATCTTCAGGCATCGTGACTGACCAAGCCTTGCGATGTGCTTGATGAGGATGTCATCTGTAGTTATAGAATATTATAGATGTCTAAAATAGATTCTGTGCTGCTTGGCCCAAGTTTTCTTAGCATAATGTGAATAATGCCATCACGCCCTGCGGCAGACTTTTGAAGACATGTGAGTCGTTGCACATTTGAGCTCGCTTCATGTGAATGAGGGTCTAGTTCAGATTGTTGCACCCAATAACAAGCAATAATTTTATGCTTCGCTATCCTTGAAGAATATATTAAAGGCTACAGCCTGTTCTGCGTGAATGTTCACAGATTTGCTCTCCCAATAATAATTCTGGGGTGTCCTTAGCTAAAACAATGGCACAAAATGAAAAAAAATCTCTGTAAATGTCCTAATGAAGTGCTCGAATTATCAACCATATTGTCGAAACAGATGTGTGCGGAAGAAGGGTGCTGCAGAAACTTCACCAGCGTCGTTTTCCTAAACTTTCCTTGGGTTTTCACATGACGCAGTGTATTTTTTAGCAATTTTGTATGCTTTTAAAGTATGTGCTCCATCGCGACGCTTTTCCGGGCTGGCTTCGGATGACTCTGAGACATTCTTATGCTTCGTCATCTGCACCGTAATCTTTCGAAATTAAAAGCTCTTTATTGATTACGTTCACATCCTGATGTGAACTGCCCCAAATAGTGGTGTGTGCCCCGAAGTCTCAACATACAAAAGCATTAGAACTAGAAATATTGAAAAAAGTCGCTAGCTCTTCCACAGAAATACGGCATGACGGTTGTAGATAGATATTACTCATTTTTACGCACAGATTACCAAACGATACCTTAACATGCGATAAATTCCGGAAAGCCAGAATTGCTTGATTGAACTTGTTAAGATGTTAGATTCTTTCTGACGCACAGGTGCACTCTGTTGACCCTACCTCAAGGAGCTGACACAGTTCGAGAAAAAGAAGTGGCCATTCATTCCAGCCTCTTGAATGCAAAATATTGCAAAGCTAAACTGCACAAGCAGTTTTGAAAAGTCAGCACACTTCTCGAGAAGACTGTTGCAATTCTACTGGAATACGTGGACATTTTTGTAGCGGTTATTCATATACTACTTGTCGCAGGTTTGACCGGGATTGTTGGCACAGTAGTTTTTCCAGAGGCAACAGGGCTTCCGGTAGGTTATTTGCTTCCGGCAGAGCAGATATTACCCTAGTTGTAGTGAAAAGCATTGGCAGAATCTGTTCCGTCCCTGAATTACTGGTGTAATTAGTGTGGGCTGGTCAATACACGGAATTTCACTCGTATATTTTGTAGAAACATTTGAGATCTAGTGTCCATTGATTTCTGCCTGACACGCATGGGTGTTCGCAACTTTGAAGCGTAGATGGGAGCACTTGACGTTTCTACCCTTGTTTGGTCCTTTGACTGAACTCTTTGTAGCTCTCTTGATGCACCTGTTTGATTTGGTGGTTGCTGCGTGCGCTGAGGTGGGCGATCTGGTATTGGGTGAACAATTTCAAGATTTTGAGGGGATTTTTTATGGCGTGGTTGTCTTCCATGGACAAGTTCATGACGTCTCATTTGTGTGGTGGCCTCGTTTTGGGGGCAGCCAGAGTAGAAAGCAGCGGGATTGCCCGCACAGTTTGCGCACTTAGGCTGAAGAACTGGCTTGCACTGCTTGTGGTCATGGTCTTCTGGACTAATCTGGCACCAACGTGTTCTATACTGCAATTCTTTTCATGTGTCCAAATCGCTGGCAATTATATTACTGAAGCGCTGGACCGAGGCAAACTTCCACTGAATGACTCATGAATGCCGAGTAAAGTTTTCCTGGAGTTGGGCGGTCGTCTGAGAAAGTATCACTTTTGGAACTGGACGCTACGTCACTGCTCCATCTTCCTGGTGGTAATACTTCATTCGTCATTGCTGATACAACACGTTTCACTTTCCTAAATTTTCACGTGTATCTCTCGGGGATGAAAGGCTTGATTTCAAGGTCACCTATATTCAACAGCATCAAAAAGCGTTTTGTTGATCCTAAGTAAGCAACGCTGACACTGGAACTTCCATTTCTGGTCATTCTGAGTATCTGAAGTTTTTCTTTGGCAGCAGAGACTATTTCGGCTGACAGTGGATTGGGGTTCACTTTTCAGAAACTAGCACCTTCGCTTGTTGGAGAAAAGCCAACCGAGAAGCCCTCTGCTTGCTTTTTCTGGTACGGTATTAAAATAAAAGGTTCATTATCGCCCATCCCCTCATCGTCATTTGGCTCATAAGGGGACGTTTTATTTTCGAACTGGTTCTCTTCTAAGTGAGGCTTCTTGCTCTTTATCTCATTGCTGTTCATTGCTTCTAAACTCAACGAGGCCGTTTCACTGTTGTCAAAGAGTAAACGTGCTGCATCTATCATTTTTTTGCCGTATCTGTAAGCCCTTGAGTTTTTTCCTTTAATTTTGTCCTGTCTTATCACTCCTATGGCTTAACATTTTTGGACGAGCACAGGACTCGCAACGATGGCTGCCTACCACCCTAGTGGTAGCGGCATTGGTAGTGGTAGTAGCACTTTATCCAAGTCTTCACCCGACGCCTTGTTAGTACGCCAAGGAAGAACTTGATGTCGGCGTATGCATGCAAGCAAAAAGAAAAAAAGCTGAGCCACGGATACAAACAACGACTGAACAGAACCTTTCGACTTCGTAGACACCTATTCCCAACTTCACCGACCATATCACACATAATTTCAACAAAAAAAAAAACCGGCAAAGGGATCTTCAAAGTCTACTCCACGTACTTTTTCTCATCCTCGGGCACATCATCTCACTAAGCTCTCCCCTAAAGTAAGGCAGGCACTCATCTGACTCTACTAGTTACAAACTGCGTTCCACCATAATGCTGCCGGGCTTTTTAATAGGCAACTTTAACTAAGATGCATATCAGTTCTTTGTGGTATCATGCATAAAGAACGGTGACAGAGAGCCATCGACAGCTAAATACAGACTTAGCAGGTGAAATCCCAAAAGAAGGCCTGTGACTTATGGCAAAAGCGCTGGATGCACCTCAGAAAAAAAATACACCAAGCACACACCACCAATCTTTTTTTTTAATCTACAACACCTTCTCGGGATTCCATAAACAGTTTACCACTAAATTTCTCCAAGCCTGGCGGTGTCTTGTTAGGTCTCTTAAGGTTTTCGATTCACTGTCAAAGCCCATTAGGTAAAACACTTGCTGCTACAACAAAACTTGGACCGTCTCTCGAGACTGAAGTACAGGTAATTGTAGGAATAATTTAAAGGTTCCGCTCATTTTCACAGCTAGGTATCAAATAGTTCTTCAGTGATTATGTAAATATCTGTCCACAATTAAGACGGCGTATCGTATGACAGCGAAAATTGCAACGCTATAACACTCACTGCGCCTTACGGTGTAATGGTACCTGCCGTTCTCCCGTGCAGCAAGGGTTTTCGCAATGAATCGCAACGCAATAAATCCCGAAACATTCTTTAGATTCGATCAGACTCTCAAGAGGGCTATACTTGAAATTTTCATCAACAGTGAAAGCGTTTTCGGATAGCAAGTTAGTCGGAGAAAACTTCCTCGACAATTACATAATCCCTAATGTGTATTCTAAGCGCGGCTGTCTCTTGGGGCAACGCCAAAACTCTCCTCGAAGTTTTACCTCTCCACATATATCACAATGTATCATTATCTACATATATCTTAAGAAACTGTCAGCGCTCGAGGGCTATGTCCACCCCACTCTTTTCAATGCGGGTATGGCTAGCGTTGCTGAACACCGACAACCCCGTTACGACAAATGAAACCAGATGTAGTGGACGTACCAGGCCTGCATGCGCCCAAGTTTTGCCTGAGCTAGGGCTAGCGTGCCTAAAGAAGAAAAAAAAATTCCAGCATAACCACGGGGTGAATGATGACGAGTGGGCGAAGCTCCAGAAAGAATATTCGGTAAAACCGTGAATCTTCCATGTGTGATTCACCCAGTCGATCATGATCGCTATACATTACAAGAAACATTGTGTCTGTGTATATATAGAAATAAACTTTTATTTGCTCTTAGAGACGATGGATGGCTTGCGATGTTTCTTCATTATGATGGCTTTATGATACCTAAAATGAAGACTGAGTGGTTCCTGTATAGGTTGCAGTAGAAAATTTGCAAATACTAGGTCAATGCTTGTTCCTTGGATCGTGGTTGGTTTCATATGGTCATACAATCTAGATCTGAGTGCATGTCTAGAAGCTACATGTTGTATAAGCCAAATATTTGTGTCTGCGATATCAACGTTGAAATCACCAACGAGTATGAATGGTGCATTTTTGTACTATGTATAAATTTTATCACATACAAGCATCATCAACTACAAGTACCGCTGTCTAGTTCCACATGCAAATACCGGCATCGGTGGCACAAACCCGCTCTAGAGCGGGTTTGTGCCACCGATGCCGGTATTGCCACCGATTGAGCCACCGATTGAGCCACCGATTTTCTCCTCTGAAATATTTTCTTTAGTCTAGTTTCCTCGAATGATCGGGAAAAGAAGGCTTCTTTCCACCTAAATTTTCCGAAGCAGACGTGAATGCATTTATCAAGGCTGATAAACACATAGGTGAGTAGGCGCATATGTGAGCCAGCGACAAGATTACGATACGTTTACACTAAGCATTGCGTTATTTCGCTCTTTGGTAATGAGTTGACCACTGTATTTTTAAACAAAACACATTGGGCGATGTCAGTGGAGAAACTAAGACATTTGTTGTAAATTTTATTTTCATATTTAAGGCGTAGGAGACAGTACCTGTCGTCTACTAGCCACCAGCTCTTGAGCACAAGTGTACAGCATTCATAGTCTTTGCCAGAATTGGCCACGAGGCTGAGCAGAGTCGCTGCCTGGCGGCAACTGGCCTAAGCTCCCCCGTTTTTATATGCGTGCACACTAAAGGAGGCCCCTCCTCTTAATCACCCAAGAGGAGGGGCAATATCAGCAACCACATTGTCGTAAGAAACAGGAGAGTGCTGCGAATTGTTAAGCCCCTTATATTAACATGATACAGAGGGGGTATTTTGAAGAACTTTCACCTCCACTCCCACCTGAAGGGCAACCCTCATCACGCTGATACTGTAAAAATACCGTGTGTTGAAAATTAAGCTCTATGATTTTTTAAGATTAAGTGCTCGAATGCACGTGATAATCACTTTTGCAAATAAGCTAAGTGGCCAGGGGGGCAGAAAGATGATTATTATCACTGTCAGAAGCCCAAATAAGAAAGCTAATATTTACCTTTTACTGGCCGCGGTAAGTTGGCGTGTTTATACTGAAACAATGTTGGCCGTGTGTTCGTACACAGTTTCAGTTGGAATCTATTTTCTAGGTTGCCTGTGCTCCGAGATATCCGGCTCCAAAATTTGTCTTTCGCATGATTACGCATACAAAAGGGGTAGGCTCTGCGCAAAGCTCCTCCCTGGAGTGACGCATCTGTTGCGTGCGGTCTTTAGTGTGTGAATAGGGTGGAAGCGTAAGCATACATGATAAAAATTACCCTTGTCCTCTCGGCCAGCAAAATAAAATGTGATGGCACGGTGCATCATGAAGCTTACGCATGATCCTGATGAACGCGATAATAAGAGACCATTTTTTGCGACGTTTTTTGTGACATTGGAATTTTCTCCTGAACGCGTTAGCATGAACGTCCTCTACTAGAATGCCTCTGGTAGCACAGCATCTCTGCATTGAAGGTCAACCAAGAAAATCTACGTAGAGTCCTTTTGAGCTACTATGGCTGATTCTGGCATGAGATATTCTACCAAAGAAAAAGTAAACGTGGTGCTTGCAACGGCTGAAATGAATGGCAACGCTTCTTTAGCAACGGAGCTTTACGCATCTCGCCACCCACATTGTCTTCTTTCAACAAGGCCCACTTTCAGGAACCTATTTCGACGCTTTTGCACTAGAGTTTCCGGAGCACTCTACTATGGCGTCTCTCATGATCATATGGTGGTTTTAAGACGTTACACCCCAGATATCAATCAACCTTTTGCACTATAGTCCACCTTCCAAGACGGACCATGAAGGTAATCCCGATGAAGGCTTTTTAATCGACGTTGTCGCGTGCGTAAACTCGATGCCTGAGCTCAGCATCCGACAGAGTGCCGATCAGTGTGGTCACAGCGTCTGAACAGTCACAAGTGTTCTAAGAAAACACAAGTTCCATTCATATCACGTTTACCTTCACCAGGACATAAATGAGGCTGACTTCTAAAGGTGAGTTTGCTTCTGCAATAGGGGCCTCATCAAAACTGATCAAGGAAATGTTTTTCGCGCCAAATAATTTGGACTGATGAAGCTCGGTTTGGCCGAAATGGAACTGTTAATCTTCACAGCACCCATTATTTGGCAGAAAACAAACTGACACTGACTGAGGCAGCACAGGCATCAAGTTCGCTGGAGTGTGAATGTGTGGTACGGCATACTCGGGAATAGGATTATCAGACTTCACTTTTTTGAGGACAACTTGAACGGAAGAGAGAGAGAGAGAGAGAGAGAACACAAGAAAAAAGGCAGGGAGGTTAACCAGATCTGATCGCCGGTAGGCTACCCTGCACTGGGGAATGGAGAGGGGAAAAAATTTATAGAAGAGGAGAGAAAAGGTCACTGACTGGGCCGACGCGTAACAGTTTCACCATCACAAACGATGAAACAGGCCGGTGTTTTTGAGAAAATACAACAGTGCTTTCGTTGCCTTTCGGAAATTGGATGGGCAGTACCATGGTCCCAATAATTTCTCGACAGTGAAATCACTTTTGTCAAGTTGATTTAAAACACTGCGCAAGTGAAGCCGCTCGTTTGTATATGCCGGGTAGTAACATAAGATGTGTTCAATAGTCTCATCGACAGCGCAGTCGTTGCACTCCGCGCTGTCAGCCATACCTATCTTGAGTGAGTAGCCATTGGTAAAGGCTACGCCCAGACGCAGATGGCACAACACTGTACCTCCCTCCCTAGAAAGACTAGAGGGTAGCGTCAGTCGTAGAGATGGATCGAGAGAATATAGTCGATGATGTGCGAACAGTGATGACTGCCACTTCTGGAGTGTCGTGTCCTGCGCCAGCTTACTTAGGTATCTAGCCGAGTCAATCCTAGATAAAAGTATGGACACAGGGTTTATTTGTACGTGTGTATTTCTGGCTGCTTCATCGGCGAGGTCTTTGCCGGAGATACCGCAATGACATGGTATCCACTGGAGCACAACGTAATGTCGTTGTTCGGTCGCATAGTGCAGCATTTCTCTGATCTCCCATACCAGTTGTTCGTACGACCCGTGAAGAAGTGCCGACGAAAGACATTGTAGAGCCGCCTTGGAGTCGCAGAATACTTCCCATTGATTAGCTGGTTGTTACTTGATATATTCGTTGGCACTTCGCAGGGCAACAATTTCTGAATCAGTTGATGTGCTCACGTGACAAAGTTTGTAAGTGATGTTGATGTGTCGCGATGGAATAACGGTGGTGCCGGGGGAGCTAGTCTGGGTGGTAGATACATCCGTGTATACGTGAATTCTGTCAGCGTAGAGAGTGTGTAAACAGTCCAGAGTCACTTGCTTCAAGGTCAAGGCAGAAAAGACTTTGCTATTTCTGATTCCTGGGACGGAAAGGCGCACGTCGGGTTGTCATAGGCTCCACAAGGTGGACGGTGAACGCGTCAAGGATTTAAAACCGGATGATAGCAAAGCGCGGTGGAAGCTGACGACCTTAGAGAACGACGCCTGTGGTCGTTCTTCTGACAGAAATGTCAAATGGCTCGATACCATCTGGGAAATATGCCGAATATGTGCTCTCAGTACGTCAGTTGTGACGTAGGTCGTAACCTGATGATCCCGAGCCAATATAACTGTTCCAGCTGTTGAGGTAGTTCGTTGCAGGCCGAGACAAACAGGTAGTGCCTGAGCTTGCACGCTCTGAAGTGTTTGAATGTTTGTGTTGGAAGTTTTAGTAAGCAGAGGAGAACTGTAGCGCATTACACCAATAGAATGTGCTTGGTAAAGCTGTAGCATGGAACTCAATGACGGACCTTATCTTTTTCCAGCGATGACTTGCAGGACGTGGGCAATAGATACCAGTTTCGCTTTCAAGCTAGTCACTTGAGGGCTCCAGGAGAGGTCACGGTCAACAATGACACCTAGAAAACGATGACAACGCTTATGAGAGATGGGCTGGCCATTAATGCTTATCGGGTAACTTTTCATCGCCTTGCGCGTGAAGGCCACCAGTGCCCGTTTTTCGGTTGAGATTGTTAGGCCTTACGTGCGAAGATAGTCAGATGCTTGCGACGCTGCCCTCTGTATCCTTGCTCGAACTTGTAGGCGCGTCAACGCAGATGCCCAAACACAGATGTCATCAGCGTATATTGAAACACTGACTGTTTCCGGGAGAGCTTCCGCCTGGCCAAGCAAGGCAAGATTGAAAAGAACTTGGCTTAAAACGCCACCTTGCGGGACGCCCCGGCACGTGTTGTGGTCTGAGGTCGGGCCATCTTCAGAATATACAAAAAAGGATCTCCGTGTCAGGTAGCTTCGGATTCATCAAAACATTCGCCCTCCCAGTTCAATGAACAGCAGTGTATCTAGTATAGCTTGATGGGAAATGTTGTCATATGTACCTTTCACATCAAGAAAGAGCGCAAGTGCTAGACGTTTCCTAAATTTCTGCTATTCTACTGATGACACCAAATCGATGACGTTGTCAATCGATGAATGGCCTCGTCGGAATCCCGCCATGGAGTCAGGGTAAATGTTGTGCCGTTGAAGGGACCATTCCAGGCACGTGAGAATCATGTGCTCCGTGAGTTTCCCAACGCAGCTGGCGAGAGCTACAGGCCGCTATGATGTCAGTCCCAGAGGAAATTCTTGAGGTACGATGTCATCTTCCCATGACCGATTAAATAAATTTAGCAGTTGTCGTCTAGCTGCTTGGCCTAAGTGACACAGAGCCGTATACGTTATTCCATCGGCCCCTGGTGAAGAAGAACGCCTACACAATGTCAGTGCTGCTCCTAGCTCTTCCATAGAAAATGGGGCATCCATACTTTTATCTCGTGAACCGGGGATATCGCATAAAAGCACATCGGAGAATAGGACTGTCCCACCGGCGATGTTCGCGCAAAAATCCTCTGCAACCTCAATTTCACGGCAGTTGAGACGAAGTGTGAGAGCCTTGAAGGGATGACATTGCATGGCGCCTGAGCGAAGGCCTTGTAGAGTTCTCCATACATGAGACAATGGCTTGTGTGGGTCTAATGACTCACAAAAGCTTTTCCATCTTTGATCCTGCCCCTTGTCTATTCGGCGTTGTATTTTTTTTCTGCAAACACCTTGTTACTCTGAGATTAGGAATCGACTTGGTACGCCTGTATCTTCTCTCAGCACGTCTGCGTAACGCCCGCATCCTTTCTAATTCAATGTCAAGCTCCGTGCGCTTCTGTTAGCGTGTGAATTGGCGCGTACAATTTTTCGTTGCATCTGTAATTACTTCTTCTAACCCACACGAGGAATCATTTCTGCACGTGTCTTCCACTTTATCTTCATAAAGTGTCCAGTCTATATACCAATTTACCGGCGAGGACGAAGTCTCTTGACCATCAATGCTGACATAAGTCGGAATGTGGTCGCTACCATGGGTTTCGTTATCTGTATAACCACCGAACTTTTGAACTTAGGCAACACGACACCAGTGTCAGGTCGAGGCAGCTGCTTCACGTTGTTCCTCGCAGGTATGTAGGGCTACCATCGGCAAGATGTACACAGAAGAAATATTAGGTGTTGTCATTGATGACCTTGTCTGCAGTTTTTCCCTGAATGACCTGCGCCAACTATGGCTTGAGCACGATGCAGCACCACCACATTTTTCTACACGGGTGAAGATCTGGTTGGACTACGTTTTCCGCAACAGTGGACTGGGCACGCAGGAGTGATCTTTCGTCAAACAAGATCTCGTGACGTTTCTCCGCTTGACCTTTTCTTTTGGGGCTACGTTAAAGATCGAGCTTACGTGACAGAGTCCATCAATGTTAATGACATGAAGGACAGAATAACATCTGCCTTTGCGAGTATTCATGCAGAAGTACTGTGCCGAGTCATTTAGTCGACGCAAGAGTGGTTCATGCTTTACGTTTTTGCCGAAGGCAGGCATTTAGAACACTTTTTGGGGCATTGACGTACTGATAGAGGAAGAGTTTTAATGAGATTAGTGGTGCATGACCAATATAACCTTATGTAGACATGATATATGCGTTAGCAAGGATAAAACTGTTTCAGTTATTACTGGTGGAGTTGTTGCTCTTGTTTTTACTAAAGGTTACAGTACTCGCAGATCAGCAGTCACGCTATTCGTGTAGCCCAAGCAATGACCACGCACTCTTTTCAAGTGATTATTACGCACGCGCACTGGCTTCCCGCTCAAACCATTATCTCGGCTTAATATCTGCCACTATTGTTAGAGGCTCTGCAGTTGCGTGTTACATGGTTGCAAGGGTTCCTCGATTTGTAATTTCTACGGCCGAGAGGGCAAGTCTAACTGTTATCACTTATGCCTATACGCTTCCACCCTCTGCACACACTAAACAGCGCACTCAACAGATGCGTCACTTTAGAAAGAAGCTTTGCGCTGACCCTCACCCTCTTGTATGCGTAATCATGCGAAATACAATTAAACTTTGGAAGCGGATATCTCGAACCACAGGCGTGCTAAAAAAAACATTCCAAGTGAAACTGTACAAACACCACTGCCGACATTTAATTTCATTATAAACATGCCAACTTACGGCAGCCAGTAAAAGGTACTTATTAAAATCTAGTTTATCGGGCTGATGATAGCAATAACTATCTTCTAACTTTCTGTCCTCAGGCCACTTATTTGCACAAGTGGTTCTTACGTGACTTTGAGCACCTAATTTTAAAAAAAATCGTAAAGCTTAAGTTTGAACACCCGGTATGTCAGCTGGAATAAATCGAGAGATGACGCTGCCGCTCTATTCTGATGACCTCACTCTAACCGAAATGTACCGGAGCAAATTCATTATTTCGCTATCCTTTTTTTTTTCAGTGGGCCACGCATGAAGGAAACCGCAGAAAAACGGGGCCAATTCTGTGATTATGATCCGCTGTATGCCACGCAAACGCTCTGGCACGTCGCTTTTGCTCCGGCGCACGCTCAGCGGCTTTCATTGGCTCTTGAAGGAGTGACGCAGTTCCTCACAAACCAACATCGTTTTTATGTTAGTTATGTCTTGTGTGTTCTAACAGTGATTCTACGAAGGATGCCAAAGCTTTCTGTCTGTTGATAACAGCGGGTGTGAATCTATTACGTGCCACCTATTTGTCAAAACGTGACACTGGTACTTTTGAGGCACTGTAAGCCTACTTAGAAGATCAATATGTGCGAACGATTATTCGGTGACTTTGGTGTAGTGTTGACATATGCTGCAAACATGTTATGTACAATCACAACGTATGCAGATAAGGATCCCAGATTGTCACAGGTACATTAAGTATATACTTAAAGATTAGCAAGACATGTCATTCTCAGAGTCGTAGGAAAGGTGGTGGTGCTTATTCCACAGACGCCGCTTTTCCACTGGCCGAGGTTGTGCTGAATCTTCAAGCTCGACTCTTACAGCAAGTGTAGCGTTACCTTCAAGCTCCTGCTATCCTACTCTAACAAGCACCGCCAATTGTCAGGCAGGACATGTTACAACAAGTAACGACAGTCCCACGCAGAAAGTTTACTCGATTATATTGATATAATTAAGGTGTAAACAGGCAATCCCACACACACCCGCATAAGGCCAAACCTGAATCACGTGAACTGTACTTTAGCGGCAATATTTTGAAATTCCGAGTCTTCTCCTCCACATCTACCCTCACCCGCCTCACGCACCGGAACTCAATAGAGCGGCTTTTCTATACGTCTTATCGTCTCTGAGACCAGAACCTTTTTTCCTCATTAGAGGATCATGAAGGAAACGTCGATCAGACTAGACCTCTTCTTGTAAGCGGTGCATGAAGCAAACAAAGCAAAAATAGGATGAGTAATAGTTGGATATCCGGCCCTAGAACCATTAGGGTATTTCGAAATGAACAAGGGCATTGGAACCTCCATCTTCGAGACCACCTTGATAATGAGAGCGCTCTTGAAGGATGGTTGCCACGTGGCCTATGTCTCGAATTTAGTACATCGATCACCGGAAACGCATTCGTTTTCATAAGGTTCCTAAAGGATAAAGGAGCAAATGAAATGAAAATTATGAAACGTCGGTCTGGGGGCAGAATCTCTCAGTTTGTCATATATGGGACGGTTTAAAAAGGTAGGAAACTTCAAGCAGGTCCTAGGCATTGGGGGAAAATATGTCAAGTAAACCAGTCAGCGAGAAGCTGCTCATGCCGCATGGCTTCTTTATGCACATAGATAGATAGATAGATAGATAAATAGATAGATAGATAGATAGATAGATAGATCATGAGAACCCTACGCAGCTGCCATGTTCTGTCTATCTGAGCCTGCAGAACCTCACATAACGAAAAGTAATCTTCCGCAATCTTCAATGAAGTTGCAGGGCTCAAAACAAACGGACCAATGACGAAGAAGCGGAGCATGTTCTCTGTTCTTCTTGGCGCCCATTTTTTCAGCGCTATGGCTCCAATAAACATAAAGAACAGGTTCGCCACAAAGCCTGCACATTTTCTATTTTATGCACCATTTTCCTTGAAAATATTGACTAAAGATGTCGGGTTTACGTCCCAAAACCACCATATGTTTATGTGATATGCCGCAGTAGAGGACTCCGGAACTTTCGACCACCCGGGGCTCTTTAACGTGGCCCTGACTTTCAGCACACGGGCCTACAACATTCAATCTCGTGACCTGCGGGTCAGCAGCCGAGTACCTTAGCAACTGGACCAGAGCAGTGGGGCTCCCAGAAAATATAAGAAAGATATTTCCCCAACTACTGATTGCCACTCTTTGCCACACGGTGGTGATATGATGCTAATCAAAGCTTGGGGACAAACACTGGTGTCAGCGCATGACATGCCAGGGTAGAACAGTTTCAGGCCACACAGGCACGACTAAACCAGTGGGCTGAAACGCGAGCAGTGCCGCCTTTTTTACCAATTAAGTGATACAACTTAGACAATCAACAATATGTAGCGCATCGAAATGTAAGTGGGTATGTATGATTCAGTATTTTTGCACACCTAGTGCAAATTTATTATTTGTATTGTTTGAAATCAAACAGCATGTGGAACTACTGCTAAAGCTACCTACTCGTTGTCTCTTACCATCGGCACAAGAAGTGAGTGTCTCATGTTTCCTATCAAATCCTAAATCTGTTTAACGCGTCTCTTAGGCTAGTATAAATTTTCAGGTTCAATTCATGTGGTCTTTATATTACTATGGACGGTCGGAGTGGTTTCTAGGAGTACTGGGACCTATACAGCTTATGCATGGCATGAGCAGAATCGTTTGAAGGATATGTTTTATTTAACGACATAAGGCACTTGATACCTAATGAGGTCATGAAAGATACCGATATCGGATTGAGCTGAACCAGATCTATTTTTATCCTGCTGTATAAAGCTTATATTTCAGAAAGAAAAGACAGATGACGTCAAACTCCACCCGAAGCGGCCGTCTGCTCGCGAGCGTTGCCTACAGAAATGGATGTGATTATGTCCCTCAAAACGTATACAAGGAAACACACTTAATTTAGCAGTGCACGTGCAAATGCCTAAATGTATAGGACATTATTTTATATTAGGGCACATGACTTCGAAAATTGTTAAGCGCGCACATCCTTGTGGCCAAACAAAAAGCAAAATAGAATGAAATTTATATATTAGAGAGCGATAACAACTACGAAAACAAAGGTGTTGACATAAGTCTGGCTTTATTTTTTTTTTCACGAATTGTGGCTTATATTTCATCAATACATTGGTCCTGCTTAAAATCTCGAAGCTGCACATTTGTGAAGATTGGTTTGTCCTACTTTTGTTATTTCTGTATTGGCCATGCCGATATGTGTAGTCTTCGGTCTTCTAATGAGACTTAAAAAAGAGAGAGTTTCTTTGAAAAATCTCAATGAAAAAATGGAATTCGGATTGTGCAGGTACGAAGAACAATTGCAGAATAAAGGTGGTACTATGCGCCCTATATGCCCCACAATAAATATATACAAGATGTCCCTGCTACTTACCAGAAAGATTTCAACAAAGAAAAAAAGCGCGTAGTGCCAACCAATCCCGGCGCTTCTTTTCTCCAGTGAACGAGAGTATCCGATATTTATTTTCAGGCTGTTAGGTTTAATTAGTTAATAATAAATAACTCTGCAAGCTGACAGGTACCCACCAAAATGTGAATATGTCTACGAGGCATGCTAGACGGACATCCTACTGTGCGATCTTCAGCAGTTTACCGAGTGGTCGAGACATAATTTGCCGGTGCTGTTAGGCAGGGACACCATCTTGACATAAATAAATTGTCGGGGCGACCCTCCTCGTTAATCCTCACAACGTTACGATGGGACACTCGTTCTTCGAGACAGCTTTAACGTACAACTTCTACGAGGCGTCTTTCGCACTCACAAGCGGCGTAGAATAAACTTGTCTAACTCGGGTAGTTCTTCGAAACGTGTTCGTTCACTGAGACCTTCTACCACGGAGTGTTAGCTTTATTTCTAGTAGAAAGCTTTCTTACCTGACAAAGGAGTTCCCCCGCATTCCCCGTAGCCTGCCTCCCGTCACAATCTACTGGTATACTTCCAGCGTCTCAGACAATACGCGTCAGTTGAAGCTGTATGAATGGCCCTGTCTATACAGTGAAGTAGTAAATTCTAAGTGACAGGTTGGGATTAGTGCCGTAAAGGGGGCTTAACTCTTTCTTCAAAGGCTTCATGCAGTTGCATCAAATACAACTTCATTTGTTTCCCCATCCTTACAGGATGAACCATGCCTTAGACATTAATATAAATCAAGCTCGACTTGGCGCGCCTGCTACAGAGCTTGATTATCCCGCAGTGAAAGTCTTTTCTGCAGAGTTTATAAACTTATAAATTGAACGAAGTCATCGTGATGAAAACGAAAAAAAAAATCTGCAAACTATCGAATGATGTGCATGCAAGTTTTGATATGCGATCACAAAAGCTTCGATATGCGTGCATGTGTTAATCTAACGAGGATTTGATCTTTACCATGTAAAATTATGCTCTTAAATTACGATGCCAATGACGATAACGTAGAAGCAGATTGCCTTTAAAAGCTTCGTGTGTATGAATCAAACGACATGAAAAGATACAATTTAAACATTTGATGATAGTGTAAATTCCCGCTATTGAAGTGTCGATATTTTTCTATTTTCAAAATCTGAATAAGTGAATAATGGACAGTCATACGGGGGGTATGTGATTTACAGGAAGCTAAATACAGGTAAATATACAGCGAGTGCACCACTACTCTTTCATTTATTCGTACCCTAAGAGTCGTCTCTAGAGCTTTCTCCTATTCGCAACTTCAACAAACTTTCTGTGTGCTGGAACCGCAGGTTAAAAAAACAAAAAAAAATATCTTCCCTTCAGAGAGTCAACGCGGCACTTTTGCTTGGCGCTGTGCTGAAGTTTCTTGATTTTGGCGTGGGATCACCTTGCTTCGTCGAAGGCAAAAGAGGGCCGGCCAAGGACGCCCTCCTTGTCATCGGCATAAAATATTTTACTGCCGAAACAGAAGAAATAGTTGCGCTGCGCGTGCAAACATCGAGCTTTTTCCGCGAACCACATCATATTTACTTCAAGTTGAAGAACCTTTATAGGGAGCCCAAGGATCAACTATGCGCCTGCTCGTGTGCACTGGGCCTCCGAAAGTAGAAGCTGCTCCGAAAGTTGCACTTTTGCGCTGCGTTGCTACACTGCTGCAAGCAAGGCCTAATTAGTTTACGAGGTAACTACGCTGTAACTCGTACTGCTGATTGCTTGTACCGCACCGAGTTCCGTTGTGCCGTGAAAGATTGAATACGCATCCGGATCACTAATAAGGATAATCATAGTTTCGATTTTAATGGAAGTGCTCCCGTCCCTTCACCAGCCGATCTATGTTATAAGGTTTCTAATGAGTAAGGTCGCGTGCTTTCGACCACTCGCTTGATGGTGGGAGTTGTTGATAAGCAAAGGATATATATGCACACAGGCAAGAAATGCACAAGTCCCACCGCTGTGCTCTAGCGGGTAAGGTACTCGGCTGCTGACCCGCAGGTCGCGGGATCCTATCCCGGCTCCAGCGGCTGCATTTTCGATGGAGGCGAAAATGCTGTACGCCCGTGTGTTCAGATTTGGGTGCACGTTGAAGAAGCCCAGAGGGTCAGAATTTCCGGAGTCCTCCACTATGGTGGTTCTCATAATCATATGGGAATTTCGGGGCGTCAAACTCAACATATCAATCAATCAATCAATCAATCGAATGCACAGTCATGATGCATGTATGCACGAAGATACATCATACACGCACGCCACGCCCGCGCGACCTTCGCGTGGGCGTTTGCTGCGTGTATATACACCCATGCAAAACGAAATGTCGAAGATGCCAACGTAACACAGTCAAGGACATAACGCAAAAAAATTTCTACATTGTTTGTTTATATAAACGAAACTACACTACACGCCTGAGAAGCCCAGATATTGATAAGAATGCGCACAGGTAAAATATTTGAGTTCTCACTGTGGAGAATTTAATCTTTACGAGCGAATTCATTAGCGAATTCAAACTACCCTACTGTCCATCGCCTTGTTTCCAATGCATAAGTTTTTTATTTGCGCCGTTCTCCAGCGCCCGTCATCTGCACCCGCCAGAAAGCGATAGAACGATACGCTGCCAACTTTTCACCACGCTTCCGCGCATTTCGACACACCGCACTGATCTCAGGACATCACTTTCTTCTTTTGCGGGATCACGCGTGTGGCAGGGTGAAAAAGTCAAAGAACAATGTGTCCGCTTTTTAACACGTGCAACGTGGTAAAGCGTCTCTTTTCAAGGCTCACCCTGTTAGACCCATTTCCAGGCGCGGCCCCTAGGTGGTGAGCGCTCAGATGGAGTCGCAAATACGATGAAATAATTCAGGTTGAAAGTTAGTTGGGGCAATCTGCCCATCATATCCCATGCACAAAAACAAAATACTGAATACCCATTGACAAAGATTTACGTGCGCGTAGAAAACACCCAGGTGGCCGAAATTTCCGAAAACCGCAGCTACGGCGTTTTTTTTTTGGTAATCATATCGCGGTTTCAGGACGTAACACACACGCAAAAATATTTGCGAAGTGCAACACGCAAAAACATCAATTAGCCTCCAAGTGCATATGCTGAATTAAACAGGTAGTAGCACGATTCATCGGCCAAAATTCGAGTCGAGTGCCACCGCCCACGTGCTATATCTGTGGACACTTTGTTTCAACTATCTCGCATGTCGTCTAGTCTAGAGATAGACGTAGCGTATATAGATGTGAAATGAACATTCAGTTACCTTTGTGAAGACACGCTTAACCTCCCTTTTCCACCCATTCATATATGACGAAGAGAAGCATCAAACTTTTTTTCTTTTCTCTTGTTTTTATTTTTTTCAGCGATGTGTTATTAGTCGAGGCTTTCGCGTCCGGGTACCATCATAGACCGTAGTCGGATTTACCAACAGGAAGTGAGTGTATACCGTTACGGATATATGCCACTTCTTCCACCTCTCGCACTAATCACTACTCCTACAACACACCACTATGTCCCTTACTGCTCCCGACACTCCATCTCCTTCAGTTACCCCCTTCATACCACGTCTATTCTCTTCATTCAACCCCACTGCACGGCCCCTGATTCGCCGTTTTGTACGTGTCTGTCAAATGGAGCTGGCTGAATCCTTAAAGGCGAAGCTTCTTAGGGTGTAGGCTAGTCCCTCGTTGTCCATCGTACCCACCGCTAGTACTCCGAAGGCTCCCCAGATGACGCTGTGGCACTCGCTCCACTCCAATGCGTAGTAGACGCGTGCATTAGTGATTTAGTAGGACGGACGGACGGACGGACGGATGGATGGATGGACGGACGGATGGATGGATGGATGGATGGATGGATGGATGGACGGACGGACGGACGGACAGACAGACAGACAGACAGACAGACAGGCAGACAGACAGACAGACAGACAGACAGACAGACAGACAGACAGACAGACAGACAGACAGGCAGGCAGGCGGACAGACGAATGGAGAGACGCAAACAGACGGACGAACAGAGAGACAGAAAGAAAGATAGGAAGACGGACGCATAGGCAGACGGACGGATGGATGGACGGGGCAGGCTTCTTCATTATCATTCACTGCCTGGGTATGTCGTAATATATTCAGTGTTTTTCGCGTCTTTGATGATCGACTGGGCAGAATTCACGGAGTATTCACGGTTTACCGATGTACCTCCGGAGCTTCGCCCACTAATCATGATTCACCCCATGAATATTGTGTGGTATTTTAATGCGCAGCATTTTTTTGCGTACTGAAGCCCCTTTCACTCATCTATCTATCTATCTATCTATCTATCTATCTATCTATCTATCTATCTATCTATCTATCTATCTATCTATCTATCTATCTATCTTATCCGCCTACGTGTGGGTGCTCTCGAGACTACCAACATTAACTTGGGGTAAACGTAGATCAGGCTGAGAGGGTAATATGGTTTGATGAATATGACTCGTTGGCCTTGACATGAACAATGTGACAATACCCACTGTGTACGTCGTAAAACCCTAGGCACTTGTGGCAATTAGCCATATACCACAGGTGGGTATGTGTCACTATTAGGCGGATATGTGTCACTATTAGGCGGATATGTGCCACAGATGTTCTACAGTTTCCGTCTACCGAGGAACAGCGAGAACCAACATTGGTAAATGAAATGCGAGAGTGATTGGTAAAACCAACATCAGCAGCGTTAACCCGACGAACGAAAAGAATAAATACGTTAGGGAGTCGGTGACTTCTGAACAAAATGATTTTACAGAGGAAAAGCCACAGGCAAGAGTCACAATGGCTAATTAGCAAGCTCGCGCACCTCTCAGCTGATTGTGTCCTTCCTCTTCCTTTACTTCATTTCCGTAACAGGACCCCTGGGCACTGGAGTGCCGTCTCGGCGTGAGTCCAGAGAAGTGCGACAGAAGTAGGGCTTCAGGCGCGAAGCGTGGACAATGTCAACAAGTGACGAACTTGGTGACGTATTGGAGTGCAATGGCGCTATCTCGTAGTTTACGTCGCTAACTTCACGAAAGGCTAAATAGGGTCCTGCGTATCGGGACAAAAGTTTTTCGGAGAGACCTACACGGTGACACGGTGACCAGAGGAGCACGCGGTCACCTTGGGCAAACGTTATATTACGATGCCGGTGGTCGTAGCGGTCTTTCTGCATATCCTGTGACCTGGTGAGACGAGACTGGGCAACTTGACGAGCCATGTGAGCCTGATCAGTGGCTTCGCAAGCGTACTCGGAAGCAGATGGCTTGAAAGATAAGGTGGTTTCAAATGGCAATATGGGGTCGCGACCATACAGCAGATAAAAGGTGAGAATCCCGAGGTGTCATGTCGCGAGGAATTATAACATTCGGTGTGGCAATCAAGTATTCTACCACAAAGCCACGCCACGTCTCCGAACGTCTTTGGAAACAGACCCTATGTATACGAAGTATTCGTGAAAGGTCAATTGTGGTTGCAGTGCTGGCTACCCAATGTTATAAGCATTACATATGTACTCGTAAGATGCAGCCGTCCCGCCTGATTAATGTCAGCTGTAGTTAAGCGCCATCCACTGATGTTGGTTTATATAGCAGTGTCCAGTGCTTCTATGTTCGCGAGCAGTAGCGCTAAGCAACAGCCTGCCACTTCTGGGGTTGCTAATACCCATGTTCCTGATGACATCAACATTGTCTTACCTCAAAATTGTCTTACCGCATTGCCTCAGTGAGCTGACGCGGGTTAAAGAAGGAGGAGGGAGTGAACCTTCACATCCCGCTTCCTCGTAATTAACAGTCCTGCGCACGCCGATGGCACTACAAAAATCAGTTAGATGGCTTCGCGAGTGTAGATGTAAAGGTCAAAATCTCAGTAACGAGGTAGTGGGCGTATGCAGTCATTTTGCAACCTGTGCGACAATTGGCAAAGACGTGGCAGACTCCGCCTCGCAAAGTTCGTAGCTCGCCAGCGTGAAGGCATGCGTCAGCCGCTTCGCGCTCGACTTGCCGTCTTCGCGATTATGAACCAGGATGCTCTCTCAAGGCGCACCGTTGGACAAGGTGACAGAGTGAAAGAAGCGGTTGATATTGAATATATAAACCTGGAAGTCTTCACTCTACCTCTTTTCTTTTTTCCACTTCTCTGTCTCACTCTTTCTCTTGGCCTTTCTGACAAAAAAAAAAACATCTCATTCTGCAGAAACGTTGAGTATATTGCTGTTTTATTTATTGTCACATTGAACCTCGACAAACATTGTACTCAATTTTTTTCTCTGAATTCCCCAGAGGGGGGGGGGGAGATAAATGTCTCCCTAGCGTAACACGCTTGCTGTTAACGGAAAGCTATTTTTTTCTTTACATTCTTACATGCATGCCACAGTGCGCGTATCCACATGTGTTGCGTGAACTGTTATTCAGTCGGGAAATACAGCCTTCACCTTTTTGCAGCGCCCAGGAGCGAAGTCTTGACTTTGTAACCTACTTTTTCCCGTCCACGTGCTCCAAATAAAACTGCTTCCATCAAAGGGGAAACGGGAAGCGCGTCCTTGACAAGATGGGAAAAGCTGAAAAGCACTTAGTACAGCAATCCGCCATTTCACTTCTGAAATGTATTGCCTTTGTCGCGTGAACGGGGAAGGGGGTAGGTATTGAGGCCCCCTCGAAGCTTATTGATTTTCGTTGACAAATGGCGCGCGAGTGGTGCCTTTAGGGGTTTCATGAAAGCTATCACTTTGTTTTGTAATTCTTCTAAAGCTTATCCCCGTATTCCCTTGAGGCACTTTCCGCTGGGAGCGTGCAACAAGGGAAAGAAAATTGGGCATGCATCAAGTTTTTATGTGCATTTGACATTTGTGCGTTTGTCAAATGATTCCATTCGGTTGCGTTTGTTACCAAAAAACTAAATTAGCGAACTCGGTCATCTCAGTTTGCCACTCCCTAATTTCATACACAGGCTATTGGCCTGGAGAGGAGATGAGGTTCTGTGTTCGCCGGCATGAAATCTATGTCATTCATTATTCCTGCTTTCTAATATATTACAACAAAAAGAAAACGAAAACATTTGCTATATTTTCTGAATACTTTTCCAACGCGTGAAAGGTCTTCTCTGTGCAGTTTGCCTTTTACCTTTGTGTAAAAACTCGGTCGTCCGTACCTTCTCAGGACGAACATGAGCGCTACGCTTTAAATCATTTCCCTTTCTAATACTGCTGATTCCGAAATTGGCCTATTTCGGGTTTGCTACGCGGTATACACAAGGTCGAAACTTTTATGCTTAGAATTTAGAACGATAGTTAATTACAGCACTAGTTTTAACAAGTATGCAGTGCGCACGAAAACTCGATTTCTTAGTTGGAGAAAAACATGGATACGTATAGGTTAACTTC
The DNA here is from genome assembly GCF_043290135.1 of Rhipicephalus microplus. Taxonomy (NCBI): domain Eukaryota; kingdom Metazoa; phylum Arthropoda; class Arachnida; order Ixodida; family Ixodidae; genus Rhipicephalus; species Rhipicephalus microplus. The sequence goes on from NC_134704.1 coordinate 131,850,290, forward strand.
CTTTCGACAATCCATGTATTATGTAGCATTCCATTTTTAAGAGTACACGTGCTGCTAAAGCTTCGAAATACTCCGTGTCCCACCAACAAGAAATTATTGTCATCATAGACGGCACGCTCCTTCTTCATCGTCATGACCAAGTGCGCCCAGTGTGCACTCTCCCACTGCATCGATTCGTCCCGCGTGGTATGCAATAACTCATGTGGGCGATAGAGAAGGAGCACCTCTGGTAGCAAGCAATGTTGCCGCAACGTCGAATTCACTCCCTCAATGTGGCGGCCGTGTTGGGTCGATATTTCTTGTTCTTAGGGACAAAGAGAGAGAAAGTGAAAGAAAAGAAAGTATAGAAAGATAGAAACCCCGAAATAGACGGAAATACAAAGAAGAGAAACAAATAGGAATGCCGAAAAAGAAATGGACAGAAAGAGGAAAGAAAAAAACAGGCATAAAAAGACAGAAAATATTCGAAGAAACACTTAAAAAAATAAATGAAGAAAGAGAGAGAAACAAATAGAGTGAAAGAAATACATAGTATACAACACAGCAAAGTCGTGGGGCTGTGATGGTGAGGAGGAGGAATGCAGGGGGAGGAGAAGGCACAGTATACCGGAGGTAATGGTAGAGCCTGACATAGCCTTGTATTTTGAAGCTTAGCAAAGGGATGGGAAAGGGAAGTACAGAAAATAGTGTTAGCTTGAGGAGGTGGGAAAGCAAGTATAAAAGGAGATGAGAGTTTGAACCCCAGATTAAAGACGTACCGTATTCCAAAGCAAGGAGTGCTAAAGATGAGTGAGCGTGATGAGAATGGATTTTAGGGCTAGTATGATATCAGGGAAGAGTATAGGAAAGAAAGATGGCAATATATAAAGAGACGAAGAAAAAACTGGACTGAAAGAAGAGTGTTGAAACAGACGAAAAGCTCTATCTGCTTCTGCCTGGTCGTGGCGCTTGCTTTACAACTCCGCAATTTGCACATTATACTTAGCCGTGGAAGTGCCTCTTACCTTTTATACTTTTAGTGAGGCTGTTACAAACTTGTGCTTCTAAATATGCCTATTTGTTATTTATTTATTTATTTATTTATTTATTTATTTATTTATTTATTTATTTATACTATCAATTCTGAATGTTGTTATACCGTGGGGAGGAAAGGTGCAAGCTCTATCAATTTATTGATATACATTTGTGTATCGTTTCATTTAGGAATACTAAGCCAGCTATGTTTCAAAAGTGGTCGCGTGACATCCCACTTTCTCGTGTGTTTTTTAGGTGCAAGCAGTATTTTGGAGAGGCAAAAGCAAGTATTCCCACTCCGTAAGGTAGCCCGGTCTAGACGCATGACTGAGGAATAAATGGAAGGGGTGTGAAAAAATAGAAAGGAACCATGAAGCCAAATGTTTTCAAGTCTTGAGTACCCCCAAAACTGAGCGGCCAGTCCGGGTAACATTTTTCTATCGGAATAAACTGTGGTACTGAAAATAGAATTTAGTACATTCTGCATTGGCAGCAGGCGCTGAAATCCCTCCATCCTTACTGCGGTTCATTGTGTACCACTGGGAGTATTAGCGAGCGTCCTCACAAATCAATGACGGAGATCAAATTTTTCTCTAAATGACGTCATCTTGTAATTAATAAGTTGACCCATAAAATTTTCACTCAGGATTATCACACTCCGAAACACATTATCAGTGAAATGCATTCGCCTCTTCCTCCGATCGTCTAATTATGACTGTTTGACTGTGTTACTTGAAAATCACCAGAATCAAAGAGTCTCTGCCTTTCTGTTTGGCACTATTTTTTTTAAGTGGTAACCGCTTTAGTGGGCTGGGCTGTCATATGCTGTTGCAACCACGTGTAGCATAGCCAGCTGTAGCGTATTGAACGCACTCTCACGCCATGGAGAAGTCTTCTTCATCTTGTTCTTCAATAGCCTTGGTGATGTACCCCGCCGCGGTGGTCTAGTGGGTAAGGTATTCTCCTGCTAAACGGCAGGCCATAGGATCAAATCCCAGCTGCGGTGGCTGCATTTTCGATGGAGGCGAAAATACTGTAGGCCCATATGCTCAAATTGGGGGGAATGTTGCAAAACCCCAGGTGGTCAAAATTTCCAGAGCCCTCCACTAAGGCGTCTCTCATAATCCTGTGGTGGTTTTAGGACCTTAAACCCCACATATCAATCAAGCCTTGGTGATGATAATAATTGCGGACATTACTGTTATGGTTAGGGAAACAGCACAAGCCACGTAGAAACACTGAAAAAGGAAGCAAGCGGGAAGTCGACGGAGAAAAAAAGGAAGAAAAATGGCAAGAAAAGAGATAGAAAGATGAAGAGAAAAACTATAAAACTGGGAAAGATAAAAAGAAGAAAATAAAACGAAAACCCGAAGGAACAAGAAATATTGATGAGCTTCATACGCTTGTTTTCGTTTTGTTTTCGGAGGAAGAGGGAGCGGGCTTCACGCTATTTGGGCGAAGCTGGCTTAACGTTTTTTTACGAGACAAAGTAAATCAAGCATTTTTCGCTGCTTCTTGTTGGGAACTACGCCTTTTCATGAACCAAGTGTGGACAACTGATTACAATTGTGCATTTACAGAGTTCAAAATTTCACGCTTTAACATGGCCGACACACAAGCACCACCTTCACTTTTGACGTAGTTTCCTCTACAAGTGTTGTCTTCGACGAAACTCTGAAGCACTTTCAATGGTTTGTGATGTATCCCTGTATGATGGCAATAAATATTATCGTTAATGAAAAACTTCACGCCGAGTCTAGCTAGTGAAGTTTCTGTGCAACTTGCCCCCTATGTGTAAAGTGCTTGGGATCATCTAGCAACGGTGATCCGCATCGCCCGTCGTCATGACCGCACGTACATGGTTACGACATGGTGCCGGTGACGCTTGCTGAATTCGGAACAAAAAGAGCTTTTTGTAAGCAGTCATAAGTCGTAGGCGATCCAGGGCAGTGCCGATACGTCATGGAAGCTGAGGCTATACTTAGCATTCTTGTATACGACTGCAGTATCTATAACTGAAAAGAGGTTTACTGAACTGTACTGTTAGACTGGACTAGCTGAACTGGACTAACTGACCGCTAGACCTTAGTGTGCAACAAAAGTATCAAACCTGCTTGGTCGGGAACGCTCCCTTTCAAGTTGTTGCGGAGACTAGAACCATGAAATTCTTGAGTTGTGTACCTTTGGCTCTTGCCTCTTAATTATATGGCCAAGTATATATCTGTTTTCAGTACTTGGTATTTGTCCCTCGCTTATGACCTCACCGAAAAGTCCTTTCTGTTTGTTGCACTGTTTCATGAGGCTTCGAAAATCCCCCGGCGCTGTAAAGTAACTCGACTCTATCGGTTTGTACAGCACGTCTCCGAGCGCATGTCTTTCAATTTATCAATAGAAAAGGCTTCCACAAGCGGACAAAAAATGTATGCTCTTCCACACGGCGGATGTTAAGTAAGCGAACGAGTTGAAAAAACGGCGCTTCAATTCAGCCACCTGCCGCAGCGGCCAAGTTTCACATCTCTAATGATGACTTCGTTCCGTCTCATGTGCCTATAGTCCCGTTCCTTGGGTTCCATTTAGTAGGTGCCCGCCTTCCCCTTTACTTTCTTCCTATCTTGTTAACTTAGAAGATTTCCCCTCGCACTCCCATAGATGGCCGCGGACTTCTTTTATACACCATACTGGCCCCATCGCGTTCAATTTAACGTGAAAGATCGAGTCGCTTTCACGGAGTCCCAGGCGACTCGAACAGGAAGGACAGAACTTCTAGCGAACCAATCTACCAGAGCGAGGGCGTACTAGACGGGGATTTTTCTCGGATTTCCAGCCGGATAGCCTCCGTCTTCATGAACGAGCTCGGTAGGGTCGCTTTTTCTTTTCTCTACGAGCAGTGCCAAGAACTTTTTATTGCACTACCTAGCTTTCTTTCAAGTTCTTTTGTGTGTTGTGTGTGCGTGAGTGCGCGCCTTTGGCGCATGTGCGTATGCGTGTCTGCGTTCGTGCGTGGGTGTGTGAACTTGTGTTTGAGCGTGCTTTTGTGTGACAGTGTGTGTGTGCCTGTGTGTGTGTGCAAGTGCGTGTTTTTGCGTGTATTTTGTTTCTCTTTCTGACATGCCAATTCCAATTATTCGTGGAAGCCCTGCTTCGTAGCTCACTTTTAGGGGTATTTCAGGCCCCATCTGCAGTAGGGGCTTTTTTCGCTCAAGTTAACTTAATTTCAAAGTATGGATAGCTACCACACTACAGTTCAAAAGCAAAAAATACTGTTCCTTGTGCTTTTAATGGTTGAAATACCTTTTGCATGCATCAGGTGATGTCTTTGAAAGGAATATACCCTCTGAACAAATATTCTTACGTACAGCGCATGTTCTTCTCAACGGTTTTCCCAACTTTCTCACGCCGAATGAATGAATGAATGAATGAATGAATGAATGAATGCAAAACTTTATTACAGATATTTTTCTGGTGTAGGTGAAGCCCTTAGTCCAGGGCCTCTGTGGCCTTTGTCATCTTTCAAGCTCTGTCGATCAGCTTGAGCTGTTCTTCAGGCCTAGAGCCGGACAGCGCAGCCTCCCACTGCTCCGGTGTTGGTGTACAGTTTTTTGGCACTGCCTGTGTGTGTTGGCGGTCCCATGTCACGTGGTAAAGTGTGGGGTGTTCTCTGCATAGCGGGCATTTGTTAGCATATATTCCCGAATCAATTTTACTCAAAAGACTGAGATTGGGGCACGTATTAGTCTGCAGCTGTCTCCAGGCAACCGACTGCTCCCTGCTGAGGTCTTTGCGGGGAGGAGGTATATCTTCCTCAGGGCTCACTGGTGTTCTAAAATTGCTCCATAGCGTCTAGTAACTGTGGTTGGTTGCTCGTCATTGTGCGCCCCCCGGTCGGCGTATTCTTGAGCAATGGCGTCGGCACGCTGGTTCCCTGGCACAGTTTTATGGCCTGGTGTGCACGTACGTGCGCGTGAGCTGCTCCATTACGTGAACGTAATGGAGCAGCTCGAGAAGTATTTTTCCATCCTTGAGTATGCGGATGGCAGCACTGGATATGCGTCCACTGCTGTACCGTCGACACGCTCCTTCCGAGTCAGAAACTATTTCTGCAGTAGACTCTTCGCTCTGGTGCGTGATGGCGAGCGCGATCGCTACTTCCTCAGCCTCGTCGATGTCGTTGCTCCTGATCGAAGCGCTGTTGACTTCCCTAAGTTGGTGATCAACAACGCTTACAACTGTCCCGGAGTTCTTTCTGTATGTGGTCGCGTCAACGTACAATACGTCGGCTCTCGCCTTGAAATTGTTTTTTTTTGCGCTTCTGATCTGGCTTTTCTTCGAACGTTATGGATTTTTGGATGCATGTTTCAAGGTATCGGGCTGAATTCAATGATCTGGCGAATGTCCTTTGGTATGCTCGCCGTGTTATTGATTTCTCCGCAAGCATTCCTTACGCCCAATTTCTGCAACGTGTCCTGCCCGTAGCAGTCAGCAGTAATCTAATTTTCCGCGCAAGAAGATGCGCCTCGATGTGCTCTTGCACTGTGTTGTTTATCCCAAGTTTAAGGAATTTCTCTGTCGAGGTGCTGGCAGCTAGACCAAGGGCGCATTTGTAGGCTTTTTCTAAGGATTGCCTGTAATTGTTCTTTTTCTTGTGGGAGAGGTGTTTGGTAGGGGACACTGTATACAATCTTACTAACCACAAGGGCCTGTACAATTCTTCAAGTGTCCTCCTCCTTCATACCCCGTCTTCTGTTAGAGATTCTGGTGATCATCCTAGTGCTCTGCGCTGTAGTGTTTGACAGCTGTGGGATGGTGTTGTCTTTACGACGGTTGCTTTGTATCCAGATGCCGAGAATCTTAATTTGGGAAACTTCTGGAATCTTCTTCCCCCTATATAGACGTATATGGAGTTTTGCAAATCGTATCCTCGTCTGTACACTCTCAGGACTTCTGATTTCTCTGGAGAGCAGACGAGGCCGCATTGACGCACGTAGTCGTGAACTGTATCTGCTGCGCGTTGCAGAAGATTTTGTTTTTGTCCTAGAGATCCTCTTGTCACCGAGATTGTAACATCGTCTGCGTAGATGGCATGTCTGAGTCCTTCAATGTTTTCGAGGTTCAGAGCTAAGGCGATCATAAGGATGTCGAACAGCATGTGCGATATCACAGAACCTTGGGGTGTTCCTTTTGTGGGCGAATTAAACGCATCATTGCGGATCCCTCCCGTACCAATTGTGGCGGTTCTGTTAATAAGAAAAGCTTCGATGTAGTTGTATGTTTTCTTTCCACAACCTAATTTGCTAAACCCGTCTAGCACAGCCTCATGACTGACATTGTCGAAAGCAGCCTTAAGATCCAGTAGAAGTAGTTCGTTTTCGCCATATTTTGAGACATCGGTAAGCACCTTCTCTCTAATTTGTAGGAGGACGTCCCGGGTCGAGAGGCATTTTCTGAAGGTAAACATGGTGTGCGGGATGAGTTCATTGTCTTCCATGTGGGTCTTCAGCCTCTGAAGCAGATCCTCCCGTATACTTTTCCCTAACATGAGGTCAACGAAATGGGTCATCAATTTTCCATGCTTGGAGCCTTTCTAGACTTTGGAATCATTATTATTTCCGCATGTTTCCAGTCGTTTGGGAAGGTTTTCGCACGAGTAATAGGATATTTGGGATATTATTGATCAAAGTTGACTGCTGCTTAGATAAAAAACCACAACTCTTCTCAGCGCTAAACTAAAGCAGAGTCTGTTAAAGCAACCTTCATTGACAGTCATCTTGGGGTAGAAACCCTCCCCGAAACGTGTTCTATTGCTTCTACTCCACTTGGTCCACGCCTCAGAGTTCTCGCAAAGACTACACTCATAATTTTTTTCTATTGCTTCTGTTGTCTGCTCCATCTTCTCAACACGTCGAAAATGATATGAAAAGAGTCGCTTAATGACCAGTGTCTGACGTGATCCTACAGAAGTACGCGTTCAGCTAAGGGCTACGATGAAGCATATGCAAAGTATTGCGAGAAAGTTTAGTAAATGGGAGTAAAACAGACACACATTCTCGCAAAGTACAATGTTTAGCTGGTATTCTGCGCAACGCAAATGTGTTACGCTTTAAAGCGTTATAGGAGTGTGAGCAGGACCCGAAACAGTTAGAGCCACTATGGCATGTGCCTCATATGTGACGCTAGTGAAACCGCCGTGAGCGCATCATGAGTGTGGCATGTAGTCGTGTTGTTACATGACAGGCATGTCATGATTTTCATGTTGAGGTCTGTCGCTTGTATTAGCTATGCAATCATGTCATACCATACCAGTTCTCAAACATGTCATGCGAACGAAACCACCGCAAGAGCAGCAGGACCATTAAATGTAAATCATGACATACATGTCATGGTTTTCATGTTATGACTAGTCAAATATGCTTGTCATACCTTCATGTTATGCCATACCAAGTGTGGTATTGATACCATAATCAAAACGGCCAGGAGAGCTAGAAGTCGTAGGCGGCTAGATAGATAGATAGATAGATAGATAGATAGATAGATAGATAGATAGATAGATAGATAGATAGATAGATAGATAGATAGATAGATAGATAGATAGATAGATAGATAGATAGATAGATAGATAGATAGATAGATAGATAGATAGATAGATAGATAGATAGATAGATAGATAGATAGATAGATAGATAGATAGATACGCTCAAAGTCTCCGAAGTTTGCTAAGAAATACTTCGCAATAAAAAAAGAAACGCTCGATGTTACTATGAGGAATGGCGCGAGTAGTTCAAAAGTTCAGCTTTCACCTGGTTAAACTAGAGGTGTGCGCCAAGGTGGTTTTGACCGGCGGCGGCGTGAGGGTTGTCCGGGGTCGGCCGTGGCAGCGTTTGCGTGCTCTCGTGGTTACCCCCTTAACTTGGCGAGAACCAAAATTTCCAAAAGGGGTTAAATGGTTTGACGAATATGACGCACTGGTTAAGACACGAAGAATGCTACAATCCTGTCGCGTGCGTCGTCAAACACTTCCCGCCAGACAGTGGCACATACCCACGGATGGCTTTGTGCCTCTGGTATGGAGGTATGTGCCACAAGTGATTGACATTATAGTATCTACCCAGAAACTACGAGAACACACATGAAAAACTTTAATGCGCGAGCACAACAAATACCTGACATCGGTAGCGTCACCCACATAAATGCAAAGAATAAATGTCAGCGTCCCAGATGGAATCGAACACAAGCATTCTGCGTGGCAATGAAGCGGTTTACTACAGAGCTACGCCAGGTCTCCGAACTGCTTTTCAAATAGACGCTAATCTTTGTGAAACGTTAATAGTGGTTGCAGTTCTGCCTACCCAATTTTATGATCATTACTTATCTACTCCTTTGATACAGTCATTACGTCGGGTTAACGTCAATTGTTGTTAGTTGCCATGTGCTGAAGTTGATTTATGTAGCAGTGTCCAGGGCCAGCATCCTCGCGAGCATCAGCGCTTCTTATCAACTTCTGGTGTTGCTGATACGCATGTTCCAATTGGCATGTTTGCGCAAGTTCGAACATTGCCCCATCGTGGTCGTCTAGCGGCTGAGGTACTTAGCTGCTGACCCACAGGTTGCGGGGTAGAATCCCGGCTATGGCGGTTGCATTTTCGATGGAGGTGAAAATGCTGTAGGCCCATGTGCTTAGATTAGGGTGCACGTTAAAGAACCCTAGATGGTCAAAATTTCCGGAGCCCTCCACTACGGCGTCTCTCATAATCATATGGTGGTTTTGGGACGGTAAACACCACATTATCAATCAATCAACCAATCAATGAAGTGCAAACCTTATCATCATCGTCAGCCTGACTGTGTCCACTGCAGGACAAAGGCCTCTCCCATATACCGCCAGTTAACTCAGTTGCTGCTGCCAATTAATACCTGAAAACTTCTTGATCTCATCTGCCTACCTAACCTTCTGTCCCCCCTAACCCACTTGCCTTCTCTGGGAATCTAGTCAGTTACCTTTATTGACCAGCGCTTATCCTGTCTACGCGCTACATGCCCGGCCCATGTCCATTTCCTCTTCTTTATTTTAACTATGATATCCTTAACCCCCATTTGTTCCCTAATCCACTCTGCTCTCTTCTTGTCTCTTAAGGTTACACCTACTATTTTTCTTTCCATAGCTCGCTGCATCGTCCTCAATTTAAGCTGAACCCTCTTTGTAAGTCTCCAGGTTTCTGCTCCATAGCTAAGTACCAACAAGATACAGCTGTTACATACCTTCCTCTTGAGAGATAGTGGCAATCTACCTGCGATAATTTGAGAGTGCTTGCCAAATGTGCTCCACCCCATTCTTATTCTTCTTCAATCTCGTGGTTTGGCTCTGCAGTTATTACCTGCCTCAATAGACATACTCTTTTACAACTTGAAGTGCACTATTACCTATCTTGAAGCGCTGCTCTATTCCGAGGTTGTTGAACATTACTTTCGTTTCTGACAGATTAAGTTTAAGTGCAAATAACTGCTTATATAAACATCTGTAACTCTTCAACATGAATCTGTGCGTTCAACATTCGTACATATATTTAATGCCATTTCATGACGTGTGGCTCATAAGAAACTGTGATGGTCACTTTCCCTCCGCATGCTCCGAATAACGTCGATCGCTAGGCACATGGGATATGCAGATTTTTTTTCTTGAAGCCTCTGAGAAGGCACGCGCTTGCTGCGCGCTTGCTATTTTGGAGGTCACGTCTGTTTTTATTATTCCACTTGTTACTAGGAGATGGCGCAGCATGCAGGCCAGACTTGGTCTCCGTCGTGGTAGGTGTTATGTAATCACGTCGACCTCGTTTAGCTGTTTCGTGTTAACGTTTGCTTATATTCTTTTTACGTGCTTACCACAAGTGTGACCGTTAGCCATGGATATAGTACGCCGCCAGCCTTCAATGACAATGTTTTTGATGCGGTAACGACGCTCTTAGCAGTGTATACGTACGTTACAACACGGGCCATGCGAGATAAATAAGAGATGACCTCAAACCCACGGTATTCTTCCGTGAGCGATGGTAGTGGCTGTTGTCATCGCGGCAGCTCGAATACTTGAGTGGAGGAACAAGTGCTACAGTGCGCACGTTTACTATAACGCTATAGCATGCTATGCCAACATACATCTCTGCTTCAGATGCGTCTCGCGATTCGCCTCGCTTGACAACTTGCAGTCATTGTGTGTGCCACAATTGTGTTGTTAGTGCTGTGGCTGTGGTGGTTACTATTACCATAGTCCTTCAATCATTTGGATTATGCTATTAGGGACTAAGCTATTACTTTGGATTTGGAATACTCTTTTCACAAATGTGAGTGAAAGTGTTAGTATTTACCTGCTGTGCACAGCTGTTACTAGAAGTGCATATTGTGTTGAGTTTCTAGCGACAAAGAAGAATCATGGACGAGAAAGGCATACTGCATGCGTGCGTAATTCCGTCCTACCTCTCAGTGCTGGCATGGGCAATGCAAAACGCATGCGATTGAGAACTTGATTTAACTGACAGAAGTCATTGGTTTACTTTTCACAAAAGTGTACTTACGATGACGTTTAAAACGTTTCTGATGATTGTAACCCAGTCTGGCAAAGAAACGCTCGGTAAAACTTCGCAGCCTGTTTCCATTTTTGCTTTCACCTGCCGTTTTGTGTTTCCATTTGTGCTTTCACGCAGGTTCGACTTGCGGCCACGGCGGCCGTATTCGAATGGGAAAAAAATGCAAAGAACACCCATATGGCGGTAGCGGCACGTATAGCTCCGCCGATCGTATATGACCGTGCTTTCACGCATGGACCGTACAGTGGTATCACGTTTCCTAGAATGTTGAAAAATTATGTGTGATGCTGTTTTATGCGCCTCGTTGAATTAATAAGTGCTATATGTGCCGTGTGGAACTAAACATGTGTATGCTTACCAAATATGTCGACACCAAAAAAAATCCATTATATGTGTACAGTCAAAGGTAATCGATAAAGCAAGACTGTTTAGGGAAGCATAGCTCCTTGTATACGTGACAAATTGGTAGTATGAAACAACACGAGACACAGATGGAAGTGTGCGGAGCATCGGGCGAGTGCATGACGATAAAAAAGGAGAGACTTTTACTCTACCTCAATAAAAAAAAAAACGTCGCTCCTGCATTGTTTGCATCAATTTCAGGTAAAAGTAATCGCTCGCGACTGGCCGCGGCCAGCTAGGCTCAGCGTGAGCATGAGCGCAGGCAAGATTCCCGTCATTGAGGAGAAACTTGAACACTGATTGAGAAACGTTGCTCCTTTGGTGCTTGCCGTGAGAGGGCACGACGGATAAAGCGCCCGAAAGAGAGAAAGTCATTGCGCCGAAAGAGAAACGGAGCCCATTTCTGCATTTTCGCTCCTCTTTTTTTTTTTGGAGTGTTAATTTAAGGCAGTGGAAAATGACGTAAGTTTTAAAGACAATACTCTTTCTGGCAATATTTGAACACAGAAATTTCGGCCCAAGGAAAGTTGATTCAACAAACACTTGTATTTAAAAAAATTCGAAATCGTGTCTGAATAATTTCTCCAAACACTAGACGCAATTATACACAGTCTTCGGTAATACACTGTGAGCTGCTATGAAACTATCAAATAAGAAATATAATAATTGCGAAACATTTCTTATAGAACTTCAGCGGCTTTTAGTCTGTCTGTCTGTCTGTCTGTCTGTCTGTCTGTCTGTCTGTCTGTCCGTCCGTCCGTATGTTCGTCTCCTTCTGTCTGTCTGTCTGTCTGTCTGTCTGTCTGTCTGTCTGTCTGTCTGTCTATCTATCTATCTATCTATCTATCTATCTATCTATCTATCTATCTATCTATCTATCTATCTATCTATCTATCTATCTATCTATCTATCTATCTATCTATCTATCTATCTAACCGCTTATGTTTGGGTGCTTCCGTGGTCACTCCTTTAACTTGGTGTGAACCAAAATTAGCATGGGAAAGTAAGATGGTTAGACGAATATGACATGCTGGTCAAGACAGTAGTAATGTCGCAATCCCGTCGTGTACGTCTTCAAAGACTTCAAGCCAGACATTGACACATACCCACGGGCGGGTATGTGGCAGAGGTTATTGAAACTTAGTATCCACCCAGAAACGATGAGAACACACGTGGGCAGCGGTAAGGCGCGATCGTTAAGAAATACTGACAATGGTAGCGTCGACCTCATGAATGCAAAAAATAAATATCAGGGTCTCAACTCGAATCAAAACCAAGCTTTCTGCGTGGTATTGAAGCATTTGACAACAAATCTACGCCAGCTCTCGGAACTAATTTTCAAATATACGGTAACCTCCGTGAGACGTCAATAGTGTAGTACTGCCTACTCATTTTTATAAACATTACATATGTACTCCTTCGATACAGCCATCACGTCTGTTTACGTCAATTATGGTTAGTTGGCATGCGCTGAAGTTGATTTATGTAGCACTGTCGAGGTCCAGCATCCTCGCGAGCATCACTGCTTTATATCAGCTTCTGGTGTTGCTAATACGAGTGTTTCAGTTGGCATTGTTGCGCAAGTGCAAACAACTGGTTATATAAACATCTGCAACTCTTCAACAAATGTCTGTGCGTGTAACATTTGCACATATATTTAGCGCCATTTTATGACATCCCGCTTTATTAAGAAATTGCAACACGGTCACCTTCCCTACACATGCCCCGCCGTGGTGGTCTATTGGCTAAGGTACTCGGCTGGTGACCCGCAGCCGAGTACCAACATTTCCGATGGAGGCGGAAATGTTGTAGGCCCGTGTGCTCAGATTTGGGTGCACGTTAAGGAACCCCAGGTGTCTCTCATAATAATATGGTGGTTTTGGGACGATAAATCCCACATATCAATCAACTTCCGCATTCTTCGCATAACGTTGATTCCCAGGTACGTGGAATCTTCCGAATTTCCGCCTTTCAAAAAAAAAAAAGGCAGATCTCACGTACTGTGGAAATCAATTATATGCAAAGCACGAATGAGAAATGTTGATATGTCAATGTAGAATCAGCACAATATTACGAGGTGGAGGTAAATGATGCCGTACATGACTTGTGTGTCATGATTATCATGTTTCGATGTGTCGTTTACCTTCGTCATCTATTCACGTCACGTGATATCAAATTCAGTATATGTGGAGCTAGCGAAACGACCGCGAGCACGCTATGAGCGTGGTATGTTGTCATGTTTTTACAAAACACGCGTGTCGGGAATATCATGTTTGCACCAGTGATATATTTCGTCATCCTTTGATGTTACGTAACACCATATTTGGTATACGTGGAGCTAGCAAAACGACCGCGAGCGCATCATAAAGGGCCCAACAAACTCCAATCTAGCGTTGACGCGCGCGCACGCTGGGCACAGCGACGCTACGTTAGCAAAACGCGAGCACTTTATAGTCTAACGCTTGGCGCAACCAGCGTCCGTCAGGGCGGCCCGACGGCAACCGGCGCGAAATGCGACATGTGGCATTTACTGCGTCTCCCTCTTTCCTTGATGGAGGGACGCCAGACGCGCTGAAACGCGCATGCGTCAAAGCAACGCCGCCCGGTGCGCGCCGGCGAGTTTATGGCAGGAGCGGTGCCTGGCCTGGCAATGCCGGCGCGACGCGATGAAATGAACGCTGGCATGCACGCGCACCGTGTCATGTCGAAATGTATTTGCGCCTTGACAGAGGAATGTAGTCATGTCCTCACACGACACGCATCTCATGATTGTCATGTTTGCACCAGTCACATACCTTCGTCATCCATTGGCGTCACGTAATACCAAGTTTGGCGTATTTGAAGCTAGCGAAACGGCCGTGAGTGCATTATCAGTCTAACATGTAGTCATGTTGTTACATGACACGCATGTCGTGATTATTATGTTTGGATGTGTCATTTACTTATTTCATCCGTTCGCGTCACCTAATACCGAGTTTGGTACATGTGAAGCTAGCGAAACGGCCACCAGCGCATCATGAGCGTGGAATGTAGTCATGTTGTTACATGACACAGATCTCATGATTATCATGTTTGCACCAGTCGCATACCTCCGTCGTTCACATAGGTACTGTAACACCAAATTTGGTATATGTGACGCTAGTGAAACGGTCACGAGCGCATCATGAGCATGGCATGTAGTCATGTTGTTACATGACACACATTTCATGATCTTCATGTTAGGGTCTGCAGCTTGTGTTCGCCATGCAGTCATGCCATACCATACCAGTTTTGCAACATTTCATGTGAACGAAACCACCGAAAGAACTGCAGGACCATGAAAGGTAAATCATGACATTGACGACATTCATGTCGTGATTTTCATGTTATGAATAGTCGAGTATGTTCCTCGTACAGTGATGTTATGCCATACCAAGTTTTTTATCGATACCATTATCGAAACGGCCAGGAGAGCTAAAAGATGTACGCGGCTAGATAGATAGATAGATTCAAAGCCGCCGAAGTTCGCTAAGAAATGATTCGCATTTAAAACTAACGCGATACAGAAAGAAAGGAAAGACAAAAATGGGGGTAGGGAAGAGTCCAGCAGCATAGTGAGTCGGACAGACAGAGAGACAAAGAACTTTATTGGGTCCTGAGAAACGCTGCTCCTTTAGAGCAACGTCGCGGGCTGCTCCGATGAATGAACGGGGAGACCTAGCCTCACCGCAGCATCCTGGGCTCTCTGGAAAGCCCGTAGTTGTGGTAGCAACTCTGAACTTCGTAAGGCATTGTCCCAATCTTCTTCTGTGAGCCGACTTGGGCCCCGTAACGAGGGGTACTGCCAGAGCATATGTGCTAAATCACTAACCTCACCACAATCAGGACAAGTAGAGTCAGAAACTTCTGAGTAGACTATGCTGAGGAAAATGAAGCTTGAGTAGGACCTGGTCTGGAGCATTCTAACCGTGATGGCTTGAGGTCTAGACAACTTGTTCTGCGGAGGACCAAATGACCACCTACTCAACTGGTAGTGTTTAGTCACTTCACTGAATGTAAGTAAAGCGTCCCTGAACATCTCACTGCCAAACTGCGGACCTACGTCCTCCCCAGCGCGGAGGGTTAGTGCGGATGGCAACTTGTTTTCGTCTGCCTATTTTTTTGCCTGTCTGTCACACAATTCAGCTACTCGGTCAAAGTATAAGCACATGCTCAACCCCCAACTATCTTGAACTGGTTCATACTTTTGAACATTTTTGATCTCAAATTGAATACTACATGTATCTGAGGTGGAACATCAAGACGTAATAATAGGTGGTGTGTTCCTTTACTATAACATAGATAGAAATGTAATTCTAAAGACCTTAGTATTTCTTACGATTAGCTTTAAATAGGACCGAAAAGGTGTGTGTTTCATGCACTGCGCTGTAAATTCGACGCTATGCACGAAGAAGGCCTCTGAAAATAATATGGTGCTGCCACCTGGTAGCGACCCTGGATTCTGCACAAGCTCATATTTCTTGATGGTACTACCAGATTGCTCCTAAATGTCACGCACCGCCTCCTACGTTTTATTGCTGCCAGCCAAATGTGGTCGATTTGAGGAAAAGGAGGGGCGGTCTGAGGGAAGGCAAATCATAATTGGCTGCGTGGCTGGCAGAATACTATATTGTCTTTCGCCGACATTTGTATGAGAGCACGCAGATACACAGTCATTGTTTTTATTTGTGAACGCTGAAAATTGATTTAGGATGTATGTATACCCGAATATTAACTCTGTTGCCTTGACAAATTTTCTATATCTAAGTTTTTAAAATATTCCTTGCATTGCGTCAAAGATTTCCGCTGCACAACCTAATCAAAATGTAAGATTTGGAAAACGTGTACATACGTATCAGTTTTTCAATGCTTCATTTTCTTTATATTGGAATGAGTGGGGGGTCTTTGTGACCAAAAAGCTAGGCCTACATATACCATTCAGAAATACTAAACCTATTGATTTTGTCAAGTGCCATTAAACTGCAATTAAAATGACATTGAGTTCATTTCTGGCCTAAATAGTGGTAAGCTTATAGACTCAGAAAATCTTGTATAATTAGTTTTTTTTATTTTTCCCTCTTTACAATAAATATGATTGTGATTGCTTTCGTTACCTAAAATATTCGGCAGATACCACGTACCTGGGAATCAATGTTATACGGAGGGAAGGTGACCTGTCGCAATTTTTCTATTGAGCGACACGTCATGAAATGACGCTAAATGTATGGACAAATGTTGTACGTACAGACACATGTAGAATAGTTGCAGATGTTAATATAAACAGTAATTTGCAATTGCGCAACGATGCCAACTGGAAAATGCGTATTAGCAACACCACGCAGAAGGTGATATGAAGCACTGATGTTCGCGAGGATGCTGGCCCTGGACACTGCTACATAAATCAACTTCAGCGCGTGGCAATAACTCACAATTGACATTAACCCGACGTGACGGCTGTATCAACTGAGTACCTATGTAATGTTCATAAATTTGGATAGGTAGCACTGCAACCACTATTGACATTTCAAGAAGATTAGCGTCTATTTGAAAAGTAGTTCCGAGACCTGACGTAGCTCTGTGGTAAAATGCTTCACTGCCACGCATAATGCTCAGTTTCGATTCCAGCTGCAACCCTGAAATTTATTCTTTGCATTCGTCGGCTCAACGCTACCAAGGTAGGGTATTTCTTGACGCTCGCGCTTTAAAATCTTCCATGTGTGTTCTCGTCGTCCCTGGGTAGATACTAAGTGTCAATCACCTGTGGCACATACCCGCATACCAGCGGCACATAACCCGCCCCGGGGTATGGGCCACTCTCTGGCGTTTAGTGTTTGACGACAAACGTGACAAGATTGTGGCATTTTTCGTGTCTTCACCAGCGCGTCATATCAATCGAATCATCTTACTGTCTCATGCTAATTTTGGTTCACGCCACGTTAAGGGGGTGACCCCGAGAACATCTAAACGTAAGCGGATAGATAGATAGATAGATAGATAGATAGATAGATAGATAGATAGATAGATAGATAGATAGATAGATAGATAGATAGATAGATAGATAGATAGATAGATAGATAGATAGATACGCTCAAAGTAGCTGAAGTTCGCTAAGAAATGCTTCGCATTTGAAAAAAAGGTAAATGAATAATGTTTGGACGACTTGTGTGTCTAGATTTTTGAAGCTTTCATTCCACTTCCAGAAAATATATTAGGTTGTATTTTATAAAAGGAACGAGTTTTTTTTTTTTTTACTCATAAGGTTGTGGCTGCTTAGGCTGCAACAAACCGGCAAAAAATAACCGCGTTCGTCCGCACTGATTGGAGGGTGTTTACTTTTCAGATGTTTGACGGAAGACAATAAAAAGAGAATGTCTGTTGAAACATAATAGAACTAGTTATTTAGCAACAGGGAATTCGCTCGGATTACCATTCTACTTAATCATGATGACTGCTTTACTCAGTATTTGGCATTCTTGAATGCCTGGATTTTACAGCGACCCTGACAGGAGACAAGCAAGACAGCACTGGAAGAAAAGAGAACAAAGTTCTTTGAGGTAGAAAGAACAAATATGTTCTTTCATGGTTAGAAAGGATATAAGTACTGCTTATTTTAAAATAATTTTAAGCCACAACGTTCTTTATCAGTGCTTGATGGTCATGGTAGCGTTTGCTGTGTCATTTTTTTGCGTGTTTATTGTGGGTTTATTGTGGCAATTCTCGCTAGTGACAACATGAGACGCCTTAACCGACAAGCTATGTCTGTACAGCTAGAGGCACTGGTGCCGAATGACGTAAAGGAAGTAAGAGTGAACAGCTGCAAAAACATCTAGCGATTGACGTCAATCATGTGACTGCGCGTGACAGATTGCGTGAAGTAACGGAACTTAATGGAATGAAAGTCCTTTCTCATATACCACTGGGCAAAGAAGAGATTACTGGGGTGATATATGAGGTTCTCGAAGCCACCGCCAACTCGGACTTACCAGTCTTGATTAGGCCAGTATCGGAAGATGCCATTATTTGAAGTATATGTCGTATTGGGACATCACGATGCGTAACAATTACAATTAAGGGCGAACCACTTTCATCCCACGTAAATGTGCGCCACTTCCGACACGAAGTTCGCCCTTTTATACCGGAACCACTTCAGTGCTGGAAGTGCATGAAGTTAGGCCACGTAATGTGGTGTGTGCACGAACTCCACTGTCTGTTCCCGATGCACTGGGCACCACCACAAGGACACGTGCCAGGCCACAACTCTGAGGTGCTTAGACTGCAATGGGCCACATGATGCCTCTTTGAAGGACTGTCCTTTTATTCGAAAGGAGCTAACAATACTGAAGAAAAGGTCCAGAGATGACATTTCATACCGAGAAGCAGCTGCATTCATTACGCGACGATGGTCCCGTCGCCGGCGCTGCACCAAAGCCATCAAAACCTCATCGCCTCGCGAAGCACGTCCAAAACCACCTCCACCTCCCCCACTCTGGCCAAATGCTGTCGGTTTCAAGAGCAAAAGTGCTTCTGCCAGCAGTGGAGCTCACGCTTCATCCTTATTACCCAGTCAGAGCTCAGCAGTTTTAAAGGAAAATGATGCCTCTACCAGTAATGCAGGTGACGCTTGGCCCGAACTCCCAAAGGTACATGCGCCTGATGAGAGGAATCTGACTTCGACGGTGAGAGACTCTTCATCGGTACCTCATAAGTTGATGGACGAAGGACAAATCATCGGCATGGTCAGCACCCTGGTCAGTGCTATGCGCGTGCCACTGAACAAAATGCAGACACCGACAACTCAAAGTGTGTTGCAGCTGCTTGACACCATCACTCCAGTTCTCGCAAGCCTTCAGAAGTCTGCTGCTTGAGAACGCAAGTAGCATGATCATGGCTTCACAATCGGCAAGATTTTAGGCGCATGGAACCACGCATAAAAGTTAATGCAACAAATATGCTGAATTGATTAAGACACGGATGTGACTCACCGTCAGTGATGTTAAGCACATAACTGCCGTTTTGTCGACGGCATGAGTGATATTTCCATAGTTCTCTCTCTCTCTCTCTCTAACTTTTATTCCCCTTACCCCTCCCTCGTGCAAGGTAGCCTACCAAGCTCAGCCATGATTAACCTCCCTGCCTTTCTTTCATCCTTATTCTATCTCTGTCTTGTGTTTTGTAGAAAAATTCTCTGGTCCCGCCGTGTGCGACCTCCTACCAGAAAAAAACGAAAGAAAATAACAAAAAAAGGCAAGCCTACAGCGTCGGGAAACCATGCGAACTTTTGCATTTTTTTGTCACTACCTTTCAATAAAGATATCTATGGATGCGAAACAGAAAGCCGATGTAGGTGAGCCTTGAAGGTCTTGCGAATTTTCATTTCTTAAAGTTTTCTTTAATTTGGTTAAATCTGACTGTGGGTTTAGTTTTGATTGAAAAAAGTTAGCATATAACGCCGTAAAGTTTGTACACTTCAATTTTTCATTACCTAATTTCGTTTAAAAACAAAAAACTCCCAGGGTTCCATATGCATCCTCAAAAGCCGACTCGAAGACGAATGCTATCTTTTTTTTCTATTTCATTTATGCTAATGCACTTAATCTTCAGCGTTCCCTTCCGAAAACTCTCTGCAACTGACGTGGTTTTTTTAAAAACAGTTCATGTAAATTCACAACACTGATTAAATTCATAGCCATAGGCTGTTCTATACGATGACGTCCTTTGTGCTGTGTCCATGCGACAATCCGTAGGACCTTTTGTTCTTGTAAAGACGTCCTGTGATCGCTGTAATTGTGCCATGGCAATGCCACCAGGTAGATTTTCGGGCCTGCTCACTGCTGCTGTGACGTCACTCAATTTGCCCAAGGGAGCGCGTGCATGCAAAACGGTGAATCCATTATCCCAATCTTCTCCCGTTAAAATATGAAAGCGTTCGCGGCAAGTTTTAAATGCTTAACAGCTTCGTTCTGCCTTTTGGGTCAAAACAGGCCCTGCCGTAAGTAATGTGTTGCGCTTTAAAGCATTTGGAGACTCACCTGTGAGTCATTTCTTCTACTAAAAAGCCCGAAATTGCCGCTATCGAACGCGTGATTGATCTATAGGAGTGAATTTCGTCGGCCAACAAATTGACAAAACAAATACGGTAAATTTTGTTCATTCTGTATTTATTTACACATGCACGCACACACACGTACAATATTTAGAGCATGCAGAAAAATTCTTCCTAACTCATTTACAAAGTGTCTGCAGTTTTATTTGTAATTTTTGAAACACCTGTGTTTATTGAACAGGCAGTAATTCAGTAGAGTGTGACCTGCTGCCCCAAGTATAGTATTCAGCACAACATCAGGGGGATATACATTGCAAGAGAAAAAAAATCTTTCGTTTCACAAACATTTCTTTTGACCGACAACAGAGGCGGCGTTCGCTCTTTTGCTCTGGCCCCTCTCGCAATGGTGCGTTGGCGGTCATATGGCCCGGGAAAAAAGTTAGTATTCAAAATATTGTTCTTTTATAATAAAAACTACACATAAAAGGGCTGTTTTATTTGACGACAAATTTGTCTAATACCTCCTTGGCATGGCTATCTTTGGCTGCTTTAGGTTCAGTACTGGCTGTCCTTCAAGTCTGCTTGACATCAACCCTATTCATGTTAATACTTCTCGTATGAAGTTGTTATGCTACGTTTACTGATATGTAGAATGAAAAGCATGATTCTTGGAGCAACCAGGCACACACAAGGTGGACCATCATGGGCGGTGGTTTTATTTTCGCTTTTGAACAATCTTCAACAGAATGTACAAGCACCTGTCTGCGTTTAAAAGCGAAGGTTTTGAATGCGTGCACACACTTATCACTAAAACACACTAGTCAGATATGAACACGAAGATGATGTGGCGAACATTAGGTTCATAAGTTATACTCTTTTTTTATTAGCTTGTGTCAGTGAGGGGGGGGGGTATATAACTGTCACATAAAACTGACACAGTATTTGTCGCATAAATAACTATGTACATGCTTAATGCTGAAAATGTCATGACGAATACAGGGCTTAATTACACTGACCACATCCTAACTGCTACAAACACAATTCAGACGTCAAAAAACGACAATGGACGAATCACAGGTTATGACTGCCACGGCACACCGCACTTCAAGAATACCTGTAATTGACCCTTGACGGAGATAAAAAGTGGCGAATAACACATCTTGTACATTTGCTGGCTCTGTGAAGGGATATTCGAGCAGATTGTGTTAGCCTGCTTGTCACTCGATACTCAAGCACCGCAAGAACAAAAAGTCTACTGCTTAAATGATGTCGCAACTATAGTGCATGGAATGGCGAGATCTTTCAAAGAATACAACAATATAAAGTGCGTTCGAAAAGAGGGAGAGAAAGTGCTTTTAAGTTCACAGCAAAGGCGCAAACATTCTTGAAAAAATGAACTTCAAGGTGTGAATGTTTCACCTATGCTGGCTTACGCTTCCGCAGGCCGTTTCCCCAACACTTCGAGATGTAGTGGTCGAAGCGGCACCGCTTTCAGATAGTAGTTGATAATTTAACTGGACCCTGTTAGAGCCAGTCGTTTTACAACACTCTATGCTTCCTTAATCAAACACACTAAAGCCTTCATTAGGTTGTGCAAAGCACCCAGCATATTCACGATGAAAGTACAATAATGAAGCATGGAGCTACATCAGCCATAAAAGTGTAATCAATGAACTCTAAAAATGATGATGGTACGTTCTGTCAACCTCAAGGCCCCGTGCAAATATTTCGTTGCCAAAGGGTGATCTTTGAGGTCTCTTACCTACGTATGTAACTACGTTGCCGTACAAAATTACGAGCTCTTTTAAGAACGTACTTGTCACGAGGATGCCAACTGGTTGCGAAAACATACCTATTCATCGCAGAGATACGTTATTCTCTATATGTCTAAAAGTATTCTGTAATATTATTCGGTACACCGTCACTCAGAGCTATACGAAATACTGTTGCGGGTGTCACCTCGATTGGCAGTCGACATTTTGTGTTCCTGTACCTATCATTCATTGCAATGGTTTCCATTTCGAATGAACACGACCACTGCCCCCAGAAGTCGGTATGGCGGAATGTCCCAATTACACTATATTCACGCACTTATTACACTATATTCACGAGGAACGATCAATCGTTTCTCTGACGTTGCGATTCACAACTTATGCCCAACGTCTTGCTTTTTAAAACAATAGGGCTCAACTAGACAACGGTCAATTGATGCAAATTTGTCATGATGTGAAAGAACGATAATTTATTAATAATACACCATAGTCCTCATGCAACTGCTTTTACATTTTCCAAGGGTTCACCCATCAGCCCATAGTTAAGTACGTTTCTTGTCCCTGTTATAATCTTTTGTAAGTAATGCCTGCTTGTCTATGCGTGCGTTACAAGCAGTACATTTGTGTCGGCGTGCGAATTTGTGAGGCTGCTGTTAGGGGGCTTTAAATGAATACTTCATCACTTGCCTGCATACAGAAGGCATTCGTGACGTTTGTTTAAAATGGACCTGATTGTTTCTTTTCTCTTACTGCGCACAGTATAGTTTTAAAAATGGAACTATCGTTATGGCGAATGTCAAATGAGGTACTGGCACATTTCAATTTTGCGCTTAGGGAGACTCTGTTTATTATTTATACAAAGACTAAAAGACGACAATTGAAATGTGCCAGTGCCAGTTTCCTTGTGATTGAAATCAAGATGTACTTACGTCATCCTCTGATAGGTGATCTGTTCGCTAGCTGAAATTGTATCAAACGTGCAGTACGGGACAAATTGGTCCCATTGAGTTAGTGCGCCACAGCAGGTTTAGGGACAGAGAAAGCAAAGTCGAGCGACAATTGTCTTGTTTCTTGCTTTCCTTACGACAACGCAATGTGTACCGGAGTGGAAGATCCATGATGAACATCATTTTTCGTAGATTTGATCAAGGCGTACACATTAAATACGTGACTGCTAAAGTTGATACGAACACTGCTAAGGATGAACAATATGTACATGAGAATGTCGTACAGGTACCCAAAGGCTACAATAGGAATGAAAAAAAAACTGGAAAACTCGGTATATGATGACATGTATTGATCACTTTCACACCACAATGCCACTAATTTAGAACTTGTATCATGCTGTAGTAGGTGCCACTGAAACATGTAGCGAACGCTTTTTGTGCTTCTCTGCACCAGTCATTGTTCAGCAAGCTTTGAGAGCAACACTACGAGACCTAACAGAACTTGCAGCACAAAAAAAAGATTATCAGTGAAACCACAAATTTCCCCAATTTCCTTGAACAACAAGCACCATCATTTCCAAATAGGAGATAGTGGCCTGACTACTAAAGATGTCTGTGCCTTCTTAGAGCTACCGTTCAATAGTAGCATTCCGAAAGCAGGTGACAAGTTGTTCTCACTAGGGAGACAGATTTTCCAGGCGAACACACGTGGAATGTCTGATGATGACGATTGCAGGCAGATCTAAAAGGTTCCCTCAGAAACGGATCTCAACTCCGGTTCGTCGATGCCGTGAAGCCCATTTTGGCCATCGCATTTGACCTTTGCCCTCCTTCGAAGGCAGGTCATACGTCAGATCTTAGTGGACGCGGTACACTTGGACATGCTTGAGCTGTGAATTGTGCGGAAAGAATAGGAATTGTTGCGCGAGTGGATGCCGCTGGCCGCACGCCGGCTGCAGAAGAGGTAGTGCTTGAAGTGGTTGCGGAATACTCCGCTGACCAGGTACAGAGCGATGGGATTCAAGCACGAGTTGACGAACGTCATGACGTAGCCCATGATCTTCCACACGTGCCAGAAGCTGTTGTAGTGGGACGGTGCATCTGGTGCAAAGTAATACCACATCATGAACACGTGGTTTGGGAAAAAACACACTGCGAAGAGTATGACGAAGGCCAGGGCGATCTTGGCCACCTTGACGCGGGCCTTCATTTGCTTGAGCTGTGCCACGCCTCCACAGCCTGGCTGCGTCAGGTTAGCGCGGGACGTGCGAATCAGCTGGCGGGCCATGAGACCGTAGAATGTGCCGATAATGGCCAGCGGCAGCATGTACTGGACTAGGAACTTCATGAGCACCATGAGCTTCGGGTACCAAGGCCACATCTCCGGGGGAAACGGGTAGCACACGCTGTACCGCAGCTCGGGAGTAGCCTCCACTTCCATCACGAATGAGAAGTGGGCTCCTGGTATGGCCAACAGGACGGCAACCATCCACACCGCGACCGTGAGCATGATGGTGATAGTTCGTCTCGTGTGTCGACGGCCTTTGTGGTTGAGAAGAGGCATAGCGATGGCCACGTACCGGTCAATGCTAAGCACGGTGAGCGTCAAAACCGTTACGCTGATCGACACATCCCGAAGAAACTCGCTGAGCTTGCAGAGGAAAAGCCCGTAGGGCCACGAGTCTAGTATGTAGATGGTGCTGATGAACGGCACAGTGCCAGCGATGACAATGAAGTCACCCACTGATAGACTCATAATGTAGATGTTTGGAACGCTGCGCATTGTCCGATTGCGGATGAACACGAGGATCAGCGTTCCGTTGCCTAGTAGTCCAACAAGAAATATGAAGGCGAAAAGCGTGGGTACCACGTATGTCTCGAGCCTCTGCTCATAGGGCACGAATTCTTCTGAATCACCGTGGCCCGTAGTCAGGTTGAGGTGAGATGTGGGCATGCTGTAATTGTAGATGCGCGACACAGATTGGTCCCTGGTGACCCGTAACGTCATAGACGTCGCGTTGGCCACGAGTGGTCCCAGTGTAGAAGACAGCATGTCGTAGCTCTCGGGTACGTCGGCCATGCGCTGGACTCTGCAGGCAGCAGGAACGTGCACCAGGTCAGACCGCACCTAATCGCAGGTACTGTAAAGACAAAAGCCAAGAAATCAGCAGGTCAGATAGATACGAAAGATCTGTAGTCGATTTATTACGAGCGCGATATTCTTCTACTATAATATAGTGGTGAATACACGGCAGTAATGAAGAATGTTAGCTTAAGCAAGTACGAAAACAACAATGCTAAAGAAAAAGCACTGCTGAAGTTAGGAAAGGAAAAATTACCGCTCGCAATTTCATCCACATAAACGTACATTGCTACTCTAAAAAGTGATGATGCTCAAAATTTGCCTAAATTGATGTTCGAAGATCACCGATGCATCAGCTGATGCATCAACGTGATTACTGCGTTGAAGGATTTTCTGTTCTCGTGATTATTGCGTTGAAAGATACGCTGTTCACGTGATTACTGCGTTGAAATAATTGTTGTCCAATTTTTGAAAGGTGTTGGAAAGCAGACTTGTGCAGTAAACTGTCAGTCGATCTTAATGTGACTCCTTTCTTTTCTATGATTGTAGCACATTATTTCATAACATTCAAAATTATCTGACACCAACGAAACGCTTCAAATGCGTGAATGTACTGCACACAACATATAAATGCCAACATTAGGTATAATGCCTCTTGCTGTGTCACGTTAACATTTTTGGCATTCCAACTAGATTAACATTTCTTAAAATGACCCTCCAACACTATACTCAGCTCCAGATTTTTCACTTGTGAGTTGGGTAGACCAAAAAAAGGAAGACGTTAATGCAGAGAGAACGGCGTGATAAGTGCTGTAAGTTCGAGCTTATTCAGCCTATAGAACATAATAAATGCAAGAAAAATAAAAGCAGGTCGACATTTAACTCAATCTTCGCCCAATCATATGGACAGATTTCGCTCACCCTAGACCTCGCAAGGCGCAACCAATATAGAATTACCTGTATGGTCCTACATAAGGGGAGTTCGTATATCACTGTTGCCAATCTGAACAACGTAGTAGCAAACAATGTATTCAGTAACAAACAACATCACAGCTGACTACATCTTTTTGTTTACACGCTCGAACAGGTAGGGCTGTCAGAAACAAGCGCAAATTATAGCTTCGAAGCGCGGGGCTTCACTCGGTCGTTCTTTACAAGGGATCCATGTCTTTCTGGAAAGAAAATTTCTGAAATCACAAAGGTGGTGAAGCACAGTTGTCCCTGCCTGTCGAGCATCCCAAAACTGGGCAAAGCTGAAAATTGTTTGTTGTACCCATTTGTCGGAAATAGAAAGCAAAACTTACTCACCCTCACTAAAGAAATATATTTTACGCTTCAAACTCACTCGGACTCAGACTCACCAAAGCTTTCCTTAGCCAAGCTCACTCGGACTACCCACTCACGAAAATGTTCATCAGCCGGACTCACTCGGACTCAAACTCACCAAAATATTACACACCCAAGATTCCATCGAACTGAGACTCACGGCTAGATCTTTGTCTGAGTAAGTCCGAGTGAGTCGACTTATGAGTTAGTTCACGGACCTATGATTCTACCACCCAGACTGCGCCAGTTCTTCAGTAGAGCCACTCGAAGAATTCCAAGAGTGCAGTGACATCAGTTCTACAAAGCGAGATGCTTGCACCTTTTCAATAACAATCCAGAACGTACCACACGTGCGAAATGAGACAGGTCGCAAAAGTTCAAATGATAGAAGGAAAGTGGGAGAAGCCTTTCGTATAGACATGCCACCCACGCCAGCAAAAGCCAGAGTCGAAATGGCAGCCGTAGCCTCCATCGCTTTTTGCCGCTGTATGGATCTTTCTTGTTCCTACTCCATCTATTAACATCTCAATGAAAGAGAACAAAAATTACAGAAAAGTAAATACTATAATGATGTCACTTTCGATGCCTTAGAAGTGTGGCAGCTTAGGCTAGTTGGAATGGCATGACGATAGTTACAGCGCGAGAACAAAACGACGACACAGAGACAAGATGGACACGAAGTACACGCGTCACAATCTTTTCCAATATTTCAATTATCAAATTATTGGCCTCCACTCTTCGCCATCATTTCCAACCGCAATAATTCTGGTGAATGCTACTACACGCTGATGTGGTCAACAGCGATGAATTGATGGCCTTTGGTGACCAAAATATGGAATCACTACACATAGCCCCGCCACGGTGGTCTAGTGGCTAAGGTACTCGGCTGCTGACCCGCAAGTCGCGGGATCGAATCCCGGCTGTGACGGCTGCATTTCCGATGGAGGCGGAAATGTTGTAGGCCCGTGTACTCAGATTTGGGTGCACGGTAAAGAACCCCAGGTGGTCAAAATTTCCGGAGCCCTCCACTACGGCGTCTCTCATAATCAAATGGTGGTTTTGGGACGTTAAACTTCACAAATCAATCGAATCACTACACATAGATGCTTACACCTGCACTAACATTATGCACCGCCATCATTTAACGCAACGCACAGCAGTTTAGGCGCTTCAAAAATGCTGGAGGGCCATTTTAGGACAATATAGTTACGGCAATGCTTATTTATTTTAGGCTGTGAAAAAGCTAATCCTTTTCACTTACGACAGCTTGCGCACAACTGTATAAAGTCTTCGAAGTCTCACGTTTAACATCAATGAGTTTACAACAGTGAATCGGAGTGTCCAATATAGTTTTTACAACATGGATTAATAAAATATCCCACTAGTCGAAAGCGTGTCGAGCGCAGAGGTTGAACGACGAGTTTCAGAGACCTCAACTTATCTTCTGTAGGAAAGAGCTACGTTAAGTCGCCGAAATCCATAAAGTAAAAAAAAAATTGGCAGATCTCACGTACAGTGGGAATCGATAATATGAGAAGCACGAACAAGAAATTTCGGTTGATATGTCACTTTAAAATCAACACATCGTTACGAGGTGGAGATAAATGAAGCCATACATGACTTCCGCGCCATGACTATCATGTTGAACGTGTCGTTTACCTTCGTCATCTATTCACGTCAAGTGATACCAAGTTAAGTGTATGTGGAGCTAGTAAAACGACCGCGAGCACGCTATTAGCGTGGTATCTCGTCATGTTTTTACATGACACGCATGTCACGATTATCATGTTTGCACCATTCATATATTTCGTCATCTATTGGCGTCACGTAACACCAAATTTGGTATATGGGGAGCAAGCAAAATGGCCGCGAGCGTGTCATGAAAGGCCAAAAATACTCCAATATAGAGTTGACGTGCGCCCACGCTGGGCACAGTGATGCTACGTTAGCAAAACGCGAGCACTCTATAGTCTGATGCCAGGTGCAACCGGCACGACCAGCGTCCTTCCGAAATTCACGCCAATGCGTTACCCAGACAACACTGTGTATTTCTCTTTTCGTGACGGAGAGACGCTGGACGCGCTGAAACGCGCTTGCGTCAAAGCAACGCAGCGCGGTGCGCGCCTGCGGGTATATCGTAGGACCGGCGCCTGGCGTGGCAACGCCGTCATGACGCAACGAAATGAACGCCGGTGAGCACGCGCGCCGCGTCACGTCTAAATGTATTGGCTCCTTGACTGTGGCATGTAGTCATGTTCCCACATAATACGCATCTCATGATTATCATGTTTGCACTAGTCACATACCTTCGTCATCCATTGACGTCACGTAATACCAAATTTGGCATATATGAAGCTAGCGAAATGGCCGCGAGCGCATCATGAGTGTGTCATGTAGTCATGTTATTACTTGACACGCCTGTCGTGATTATCATGTTTGGATATGTCATTTACCTATGTCGTTCGAACATGTCACCTAATACTGAGTTTGGTACATGTGAAGCTAGCGAAACGGCTGCGAGCGCACCATGAGCATAGCATGTAGTCATGCCGTTACATGACACTCTTCTCATGTTTATCATGTTTGCACCAGTTTCATACCTTCGTCATCCATTCACGTCCCGTATTACCAAATTTGGTATAAGTGAAGCTAGCGAAACGGCTGCCAGCGCATCATGAGCGTGACATGTAGTCATGTCATTACATGACACGCATCTAATGATTATCATGTTTGCACCAGTCATACCTTCGGCAGTCATTCCCATACCATAATGCGAAATTGTGTATATGTGACGCCAGCAAAACGGCCGCGAGCGCAGCATGACCTTGGCATGTAGTCATGTTGTTACATATTAAGCATTCATAATTTTATAGTTAGATATGTAGTCATGTTATTACATGACACGCTTCTAATGATTATCATGTTTGTGCCAGTCATACCTTCATCAACCTTTCACATGCCGTAATGCCAAATTTTGTATATGTGACGCCAGCGAAATGGCCACGAGAACATCATGGGCGTGGCATGTAGTCATGTTGTTACATGACGAGCATGTCATGGTTTTCATGTTAGGGTCGGTCGCTTGTGTTCGCCATGCAATCATGTCATGCCATACCAGTTTTGCAACATGCTATGTGAACGAAACCACCGCAAGAGCTTCGGCACAATGAAATGTAAATCATGATATTCATGACATGTAATGATTTTCATGTCATGACTAGTCAAATATGTCCTTCAAACAGTGTTGTTAAGCCATACCAAGTTTGGTATCGATAACATTATCGAAACGGCCAGGAGAGCTAAAGGTCGTCGGCGGATAGATAGATAGATAGATAGATAGATAGATAGATAGATAGATAGATAGATAGATAGATAGATAGATAGATAGATAGATAGATAGATAGATAGATAGATAGATATGTCGATAGATAGATAGATAGATAGATATATAGATAGATAGATAGATAGATAGATAGATAGATAGATAGATAGATAGATAGATAGATAGATAGATAGATAGATAGATAGATAGATAGATAGATACGCTCAAAGTTGCCGAAGTTCGCTAAGAAATAAGAAAATAATCTGGCCCTTAAAGGAAGCTAATTGGGTTCATATTGCAGTGTCTTGTATCGACTAGCGAGCTGGCACGACAGTTCTCAAGGAGCGGCTGCAAATTACGCTAATTGGAGCAATATTTACGCCTGCAGGATCCACCGTCGAGTTTCAGTGGGATAAAGTACAGTTTAAAGCCCGATCTAAATTAAAAAAAATATTTCCTGTGAAACGGTGAAACAGCCCCGGTGTCACAGGCAACCGTAAGATTGCAGTTTTCTTCGGTTTCTACTTTGTCCGATCTGCAAATAGGGTACCTCTTACGGATAAAA
Organism: Rhipicephalus microplus; assembly: GCF_043290135.1. Classification (NCBI taxonomy): domain Eukaryota; kingdom Metazoa; phylum Arthropoda; class Arachnida; order Ixodida; family Ixodidae; genus Rhipicephalus; species Rhipicephalus microplus. Next base: position 131,880,354 of record NC_134704.1, read on the forward strand.
ATTAATTCAATAAGACTGACGAGGGATCAGAAAATGCACCAAGCAGGATACAACTAAATGACCTGGATTTCAGTGGATAACTAGTTAGCGCATCACGCGTCGTCAATTTTTATAATGAGCTTAGGTTGTTATGTTTTTTAATGCGAAGCATTTCTTTGCTACTGCCGACACATTGTCTATCTATCTATCTATCTATCTATCTATCTATCTATCTATCTATCTATCTATCTATCTATCTATCTATCTATCTATCTATCTATCTAGCCGCATGCGTCTCGCTTCTTTTGTGGTCACCTCCTCAATTTGGGGTAAACTAATGTTAGTATGGGAGGGTAACATGGTTTAACGAAAACGACTAGCTGGTCATCACATGAATTATGTCACCATCCCGTCGTTGTCATCAAACCCTTTCCACCAGACGTATGGCACATACCCGCCCGAGGATATGTGCCACATGTTGCTGACAGTTTATATCTGCCCACGAACCGCGAGAGAACAGACATCGGTAATTTTAACTGGTGAGCGTTCACCCAACGAATGCAAAGGCGTTTCATACCAGCTCACCGCTAGTGGTGTTGGGTGATTTGACGAGAGGTCAAGCATGCTTGTCCGGACTTTATTCTTGTTTTGCCTGCTTTCTTATGTGTTATGTGTGTATATTTGAGTTGCACAGAATTGAAAGTCCAATTTGCAGAAACTAATGAAAGTGCGCCAAAAGAAATGTTGAAGGTGGCGGCGTGCACGTGTCGTCATTTCTAGTCGCAAGATTTCCCGATTTCTAATACAAATCACAGAGAATTTCTAATACAAATCTCAGTGAATTACATCCATGCTCTGTTTCAGCTGTCTGCAGAACCAAAAAATTCTGAGAAAAATGACAACCTCGGTCAGCATAAAAAATTTGATGTCTTTGATGCGTCTTGGCACATTTCTTATTCCACGAAAATATTCAAAACAAATATAGTGCCGATATAGATCAATATATCTTTTAAACATTCCCGCGGAAGATTGTTTTCGTAGATGCAGCGTGATGAAAGAAAAAAGTGCTAAAGAAGCAAGTTCTTTCAAAAGAGGTCATTTTCGAATAAGAAAACCTATAAAACCCGGTCCGAATTTTCACCAAACTTTTTTTATCAAAGTCCGCTTATATCACTTAATAAAGGGTTTCAATATTATATGTCCTCATTCGCTTTGTTCACGAAATACAGCGGACCAAAGTGGCGTTGCTGATTGAGCTGCCTTCAGTGCTGTGATGCAACCTTTTGGATCCTGAACACCTATGCAGTTTCTTTGAAAAAAAAAAACAAAAAACAAAAATTGCTCGCAACGTTTGATACAAATTAAAAAAAATTGCGTGCGTATCTTAATAAAGCAATGAAAAAGAACGATTTTTCAGCTTTGTATTCTTTGATTCTAAACACAATCGGACAGTTCTTGCGGCGCTCGTAGAAGTTCATGTAGTTACCAGTCAGAAATGTTTGATTTGATCGCGCTTCGGACCAAGAGAGGATTTTCTTGAGGCACGTGAAACAGTGCTGGCAAATTTCGTCGGTTTCACGAATAGCCTGAGTATCTGGCAGTAGCTTTCGTAGAGATGCAACGTGGAACTGTATTTCGAAATTATCTTTTTATTTAATTGAAAAAAATGCAAGTTAGACATATAAATATACATCCGAAGGTCCCGAAGTGAGAACTGTTAGGGGGACCTCCATCCAAAACGTTATGGAACGAAAACATTTTTTTCTGTCAATCTTCTTCTTGTTAATGTGTAAATAATCCGAACCTCTGTCTGAGCTATACGACCCCAATGCATCGCGTATAGTGAACAGCTATCAAGTCGAGACAATTGTACTGAACGGCTCCGCACCCGCGCTTCTCATACGGCACTAGCGTGACTAAAGAACCCCTCGAGAGCGCAGCAGGATCGTGCGGGGCCCAAGAGCCAGCGTCTTCGAAACTGCTTTGACGAAATAGAGTTTTTCTCCTCCTCCTCTTCCTCCTCCACAAAGTGTCACGTTTCAAAAAGATGACCATTTTTAAAGTTTTTACTCTCATAACGTGTGCCTCACCTTGTGTTTCGACGGATAAAATTTGTCTGGGGCCACCGACGCTCCTTATTCCGGCCGTGAAGGTCGCATTCAGATGGTGGCAACGTGGTAGAGGCGACGGGCCTTAGATTTAGGTGCACGCTAATGAACAACGGGTGGTCTAAACTTCCGGAGCTCACCATTAAAGCGTCTTTCGTTATGATGGTATGGTAGTTTGGGACGTAAAATGTCACCTTCCCGTTTTCAAACAGCCGAAACGCCATGGTCCAAGTAATACAGGAAGTTATCTGAGAGCGACGCGGAAGAAGCGATAACGGAAAAATGGCCCGGTAGATGGCTGAAGTAATGTCTCCAAAAGCCCATTTACATTCGTTGTGCGTTACACTACCTGTTTAAATGTTCCCGTATCTGCTGTATGGTGTGCAAGGGAAACAGGCAGTGAGAAAGCATTTCCATAACGGCACACCTGCTCGTTATGGAAGCCGGCAGTTACGGATAAGGCTTCCTCGGCGCGGATTTCATAAGCTGTACTGTCTGTGCCTGGCTTGTTTTGGCCAGGTCATCTAAAACATCCTCTTTTTAAAAAAATCCCACTTCTCTAATTTATTATTGCTTTTATCCCCCTGCGTCTAGGAAAATAATCTTTATAAAAATGTTGAAAAGACATCGCTCTATATTGATAGTTCTTAAATCTTTTCTGTGAAATAAGAAATGTGACAAGGCGCATCAAAGATACCGAACTTCATTAATTTTGATCGAGTCTGCCATTTTTCCAGAATTTTTCGTTCTGCAGACAGCGAAGAAAGCATGGATTTAATTCACTGGGATGCGCATTAGAAAAATAAGAGGGGAAAAAACGTACACCACTTGGTGTCCAGACCGTGAATGCAAAGTATAAATCGAGTGCGCATCACCGAAACCCTCAAACATACATGCATTTCCTTTGAGTTGAAGTACCGCTACGAAGGAGAGCGAGAGCAACGCGTTCAAATGCTTGCTCGGCGCGACACGCTAGATTTGAACATCACCGATCAAGACACGTGATTTAAGGCGATCATTCGTTGCAAATGGTACGTACAACACCATCACTGGAAGTGTGTTGCGAAGCAAAATAAAGCGATAAGAAAAATGGCAGGCAGATCCTGTCAATTAAGGTTGCGCTGTTTCCTATTTGCGGTAGATTGCATACCTTTGCTTAGCAGTGGTATTTGGGGCTTTACGAGCCAAACTCCCGATAAGAATATTGAGCATGCCGTAGTGAAAGAATGGTAAAATTTCGACCACTTGATGGTATTAACGTAAACTTGAATCGCATGATACACGACACTCTAGCACTTCGCCTCCTAAAAAATGCGACCACCACAGCCGGCACCGAACTCGCATCCACTGGATCACCAGCAGAGTACCTTAACTACTGCATCCAGAAGGATAGCTTATTAGAACAAAACGGAGGTTCTTGGGTTGCACTATAAAGACCAGAGTATTATCCATTTAGCACCCTTGTTTGAAGAAAGCATGGATAATATTGACACCAGTGGTCATTAGTTGCCAAAGCCAGCGTAAGGGCTATGGAATGGTTACGTCACAACTGATGGCGAGCCGGAGAACTCTGGTGGCGAGTGAACACTGGCGGCCATCATGCGATAAGAACCAACTGGATGCTAGCGTAGTCGTCCGTTCTACCTTATCATCCCCCCCCCCCATTGATGGAACCTTTGGTTTATGAGTGTAGCAAAAATAGTTGAATCAAAAACACATACTGTGATAATGTGCCCGAGGCTTGTGGTGTTCACATTTCTTGGTCTTTTTTTCTTATTTAAGACTTCCGCGATTAAGCTTCTTGCATTTTTGTTAAAGAACTTCAGCCGAATAACTTTTATCTGCACCTACTCTTCGTTATTCACGTTTTTCTCTGTAATGCAACGTAAAATACAGGGCATAGCTGGCTCGACTTTTCTAAATTATTCAGCATTCACATATAACATACCACAGCTCAATATTCAGGAATCATTTAAATTATTTCGCACGAGGTCATCTACAACAGCTGGCCTATTTTCTACTTTGAATGCTACCAAGTTTAAAAACTCGGCAGCAGACGCGAGAAAATGGGCACTATTTGGCGATTTACAGGTGGCATTAAGATCGATATCCACTAGGAACACGAGAGTAATCAGTGATGGTATATCATACGAAAAACTTGATAGCTCACAAAAGCAATCTAGGCGCCACAGAAAATCAAGGTCTAGTGAATGCTTGAGCATTCTAACATTCCTGGTAATACAGCTGCCGATGAAGCTGCACGCCACGCCGCGGTGGTATAGTGGTTAAGGTTCTCGGCTGCTGACCTGCAGGTCGCGGGATCAAATCCCGGCTGCGGTGGCTGCATTGACGATGAAGGCAAAAATGCTGTAGGCCCATGAGCTCAGATTTGTGTGCACGTCAAAAAAACCCAGGTGGTCGAAATTTTTAGACCCTTCTACTACGGCGTCTCTTATGATCATATGGTGGCTTTGGAACGTTAAGCCCCACATATAAATCAATCAATGATGAAGCTGTACGAGAAGCACATAGAAAAAATGCTGGTTCCTTTCCAATCTCTAAAAATGAATTGTGTGGTTTTGTGTAGGCAACAACTTTCCGATTGAGTAAGAATGTTTTGTTTGACCAAACTACAAGGAGCCATTACTTGTATTACATTGATCGATACATTTAATTAAAAATTTTGATTGATAAGTGGGGTTCGACGTCCCAAAACCACCCTATGAATATGAGAGATGCCGTAGTGGAGGGCTCCGGAAATTTCGGCCACCTGGGTTTTTTAACGTGCACTCAAATCTGAGCACACGGGCCTACAACATTTCCGCCTCCATTGAAAATGCAGTGAATTAAAAAGTATGCTAGCATTAAACTGAAGAATGGAAACACTTGTTGACCAGTTGAGGCTTGGTATCATAGTTACACAAAACATTCCCACATAGATTTCGCAGAGCGGGAACTCCCGGATGCGAACGTGTATTTATAGACGAAGATGTGTGTCGCTTTTTTATAGACGGCGCACATCTTGACACGCTTAGACGCCCGCTTAAATTGGAACTATTGGCATCGTAACACCAACCATTCAGTATCAAGAAACTTCTAGGCTCGTGGCTAACATGAGCTTTAGAGACGTAAGCTATAAAAGTATCCAACCGTTTTTTAGCACAGTGAAATTTCTGACATATATTAAAAATTAAGGACAGTCTCCAGACAGTAATCACCTAGGCCCAGTTTTCAAGTGCGGATGTGTTCGCCGGTTATCACTATAGCTACAGCACAAACCTTCGGGCATTTCCTTTCGAACGGAACATTACCAGGATATGGGGACATCTGTACGTGGCACCATTTCTCGGCAGCAGCAATGACATCCTGCCCTAACTGAGTGGGAACAAGGCAATAAAAATATAACTGACTAAGAAAGCAAGCGGGTAAAACGTTTGGCCAGCAGCTTAACTGTTAAATTACACCGTATTCCACTAAAGAGAACCATTGAGCAGCATGCGTAGCAGCGTATGGGCCGATTTCAAGTTCCGTTCATCATGGGCAACTTACCCGTCCACGCATTCTTGCAAATACAGCACACCATGAACACACTGTAGTTTCTGCTGCTGTTTGTGGTCCTGAATTCTCGTTGCAGCACGCCAGATGGGCTCATCACCACGTCAGCCGGGAGCACAAAGGTTCTGTAGTTCCTGTTCCTGTCTGCGGTGTTAAATTCTTGTTGGAGCACGCCAGACGGGTTCATCGCCACGTCCGGTGGGAGCACGTGGGTTCTGTAGTTTCTGTAGCTGTTTGTTGTCCTGAACTCTTGTTGGAGCACGCAAGAAGGGTTCATCACCACGTCAACCGGGAGCACGTAGGTTCTGTAGTTCCTGTTCCTGTTTGCGGTCTTTAATTCTTGTTGGAGCACGCCAGACGGGTTCATCGCCACGTCCGCTGGGAGCACGTGGGTTCTGTAGTTTCTGTAGCTGTTTGTTGACCTGAACTCTTGTTGGAGCACGCAAGAAGGGTTCATCACCACGTCAACCGGGAGCACGTGGGTTCTATAGTTCCTGTTCCTGTTTGCGGTCTTGAATTCTTGTTGGGGCACGCCAGACGGGTTCATCGCCACGTCCGGTGGGAGCACGTGGGTTCTGTAGTTTCTGAACTGTTTGTCGTCCTGAACTCTTGTTGGAGCACGCAAGAAGGGTTCATCACCATGCCAGCCGGGAGCACGTAGGTTCTGTAGTTCCTGTTCTTGTTTGCGGTCTTTAATTCTTGTTGGGGCACGCCAGACGGGTTCATCGCCAAGTCCGGTGGGAGCACGTGGGCTCTGTAGTTTCTGTAGCTGTTTGTCCTCCTGAATTCTTGTTGTAGCACGAAAGAAGGTTTCATCACCACGCCAGCCGGGAGCACGTAGGTTCTGTAGTTCCTGTTCCTGTTTGCGGTCTTGAATTCTTGTTGGGGCACGCCAGATGGGTTCATCGCCACGTCCGGTGGGAGCACGTGGGTTCTGTAGTTTCTGTAGCTGTTTGTTGTCCTGAACTCTTGTTGGAGCACGCAAGAAGGGTTCATCACCACGTCAACCGGGAGCACGTAGGTTCTGTAGTTCCTGTTCCTGTTTGCGGTCTTGAATTCTTGTTGGGGCACGCCAGACGGGTTCATCGCCACGTCCGGTGGGAGCACGTGGGTTCTGTAGTTTCTGAACTGTTTGTCGTCCTGAACTCTTGTTGGAGCACGCAAGAAGGGTTCATCACCATGCCAGCCGGGAGCACGTAGGTTCTGTAGTTCCTGTTCCTGTTTGCGGTCTTTAATTCTTGTTGGGGCACGCCAGACGGGTTCATCGCCAAGTCCGGTGGGAGCACGTGGGCTCTGTAGTTTCTGTAGCTGTTTGTCCTCCTGAATTCTTGTTGTAGCACGCAAGAAGGTTTCATCACCACGCCAGCCGGGAGCACGTAGGTTCTGTAGTTCCTGTTCCTGTTTGCGGTCTTGAATTCTTGTTGGGGCACGCCAGACGGGTTCATCGCCACGTTTGGTGGGAGCACGTGGGCTCTGTAGTTTCGGTAGCTGTTTGTCGTCCTGAACTCTTGTTGGAGCACGCAAGAAGGGTTCATCACCACGCCAGCCGGGAGCACGTAGGTTCTGTAGTTCCTGTTCCTGTTTGCGGTCTTGAATTCTTGTTGGGTTACGCCAGACGGGTTCATCGCCACGTCCAGTGGGAGCACGTGGGTTCTGTAGTTTTTGTAGCTGTTTATCGTCCTGAACTCTTGTTGGAGCACGCGAAAAGAGTTCATCACCACGCCAGCCGGGAGCACGTAGGTTCTGTAGTTCCTGTTCCTGTTTGCGGTCTTGAATTCTTGTTGGGGTACGCCAGACAGGTTCATCGCCACGTCCGGTGGGAGCACGTGGGTTCTGTAGTTTTTGTAGCTGTTTATCGTCCTGAACTCTTGTTGGAGCACGCGAAAAGGGTTCATCACCAGGCCAGCCGGGAGCACGTAGGTTCTGTAGTTCCTGTTTATGCTTGCGGCCTTCAATTCTTGTTGGGGCACGCCAGACGGGTTCATCGCCACGTTCGGTGAGAGCACGTGGGCTCTGTAGTTTCGGTAGCTGTTTGTCGTCCTGAACTCTTGTTGGAGCACGCAAGAAGGGTTCATCACCACGCCAGCCGGGAGCACGTAGGTTCTGTAGTTCCTGTTCCTGTCTGCGGTGTTGAATTCTTGTTGGGGCACGCCAGACGGGTTCATCGCCACGTCCGGTGGGAGCACGTGGGTTCTGTAGTTTCTGAACTGTTTGTCGTCCTGAACTCTTGTTGGAGCACGCAAGAAGGGTTCATCACCATGCCAGCCGGGAGCACGTAGGTTCTGTAGTTCCTGTTCCTGTTTGCGGTCTTTAATTCTTCTTGGGGCACGCCAGACGGGTTCATCGCCAAGTCCGGTGGGAGCACGTGGGCTCTGTAGTTTCTGTAGCTGTTTGTCCTCCTGAATTCTTGTTGTAGCACGCAAGAAGGTTTCATCACCACGCCAGCCGGGAGCACGTAGGTTCTGTAGTTCCTGTTCCTGTTTGCGGTCTTGAATTCTTGTTGGGGCACGCCAGACGGGTTCATCGCCACGTTTGGTGGGAGCACGTGGGCTCTGTAGTTTCGGTAGCTGTTTGTCGTCCTGAACTCTTGTTGGAGCACGCAAGAAGGGTTCATCACCACGCCAGCCGGGAGCACGTAGGTTCTGTAGTTCCTGTTCCTGTTTGCGGTCTTGAATTCTTGTTGGGGTACGCCAGACGGGTTCATCGCCACGTCCAGTGGGAGCACGTGGGCTCTGTAGTTTCGGTAGCTGTTTGTCGTCCTGAACTCTTGTTGGAGCACGCAAGAAGGGTTCATCACCACGCCAGCCGGGAGCACGTAGGTTCTGTAGTTCCTGCTCCTGTCTGCGGTGTTGAATTCTTGTTGGAGCACGCCAGACGGGTTCATCGCCACGTCCGGTGGGAGCACGTGGGTTCTGTAGTTTCTGTAGCTGTTTGTCATCCTGAACTCTCGTTGGAGCACGCCAGATGGGCTCATCACCACGCCAGCCGGGAGCACGTAGGTTCTGTAGTGTTTTTGCTGTTTGTCGTCCTGAATTCTTGTTGGAGCATGCCAAAAGGGTCCATTGCCAAGCCAGGCTGGTGCACGTGGGTTCTGTAGTTTCTATTGCTGTTTGGCCCGCTGAATTCTTGTTGGTGACAACCAGATAGTTTCATCACCACGCCAGGTGGGAGCAAGTGGGTTATGTAGTTTCTGTTGCAGTTTGTCGTCCTGAAATCTTGTTGGAGCACGCCAGGTGGGTCCATAGTCACTCCAGGCGGGATCACGTGGGTTCTGTAGTTTATGTTGCTGTTTGTCGACCTAAATTCTTGTTGGAGCACGCCACATGGGTTCGTCACCACGCCAGACGGGAGCACGTTGGTTCATCGCACATTTGCAGAATCTCATTCCCCGACGCCATTGCATGACTGCTGAGAGGGTGTAATGGGGAGAAGCCACAGCCTCTTACCTAGGCACAGACACAGGCCCGAGCGCAGCAGCTCTTGCCAGCGCGTTCTGCCTATGATATAGCGCGTTGGTTCATCGCCTGTATGCAGAATCTTGTTTTCTGACACCATCACATTATTACTTAGAGAACTTCAGAGAGAAAGGTGACAGCCTCTTACCCAGGCACTTACGCAGGGCGCAACGCTCTCCCGCGTGCCAGCGCGTAGTGTCTAGAATATAACACGTTGGTTCCTACTGCGTCTGCAGAACCTCGTTCTCCGACGCCACCACATATTTGCTGAGAGAGTGTACGTCGGAAAGGTCGCAGCGTCTTACCCAGCCCCTTACACAGGCAGGAACGCGCTAGCGCGTAAGTACGTTCTGGCAGTGCTTGGGTCAGCTGTTGCACATGGGCAGTAAATGTGTTTACGCACACTGGATTCAACTCGGCTATGAGCTGCTTCGCTCCAAAAATAACTCCCTTTTCTAAGAAACACAGGCTCACTGGAGCATAATTTTGGTAATGTTGAACTATCACACTAAAAAGCGTCTGGCTTTGCAAGACAATTGAAGACCACTCATTGGAAATTGATTGGGTCGCACCATCTAACTTTAAATGCTCTGGGAGGCTATGCAGCTGTAATTTTGACGCCGTCATTTTACCAGGATCTTCCAGTGGCTCTCTGCTGAATATAAATGGGAGTCATTTTTGGAAATGACATCTGTTCGTCAGATATGATTTTCTCGCCTATTTACTTTTCCAAGTCCCATTACAATAATATAGCCGAGAGATTAGTACAAAGTCACCCATTGACGTAATGGCATAAAACTATGGTTTCTAAAGACCCGCCTTTCATTAATAGTCGAGGGCCATCGCGCAACGAACTTCGTAAGCGACCACGGAGTGTGACGAGAACGACATTAAACTACACATTACATTGCGATGGCGCTGCGCGGAGACACAGCGGCTAACTTCTTCCGTTACACTCATGTCATTCCGGTGCGGCAGAATGACAGTATTGAATTAACCTTTGCCGCTTGCATACCAGCTACATCTCGAGTGAAGGCTTCACGAAATTCCTGTTCGCGAGACCAGAGATTTAGTGTGCTCTAATGAAGGCTCTCCCCAGTTAGAGGGTGGCCCAGTGAAAACTGGAGAGGATACGGCCTACAAAAGCTGATGAATAATAGTGGTCCGGCTCATAACAAAAGGAACCAGCTCACTGGAAAAAAAGTTCTGTTTTGAGAGCAATAAAGCTGTCTCTGTGGAGCGCCAACGGCTTCTGGCACAGCGAATACGCGCGACAACACTGCATGCATCTTGAAGGATGCGCTCTGGCAAGTCTCTCGCTTTCACGAGTGGTGCTTACGCTTTTTTTAGCGAAGTGAAGTGCTTTGTTTTTCTTCATGCCAACACACATATGCAATTATTTGGATAGGGAAGGCAAGTTTCTGGTCTAGTGTTAGAAATCAAACAGTTGCAGATGTTTAACAGAAAGGTATTCAATAAGATCATAACCAAAAGAAACAGTGTAATCATCATAAGCAAAGTTTTCCATAATGTACACCTAGGTAGTCAATAAAAGGACCCGCTCACTGGAGCCAGGTGTGTCACTTAAAGTGTTCGCAGATGACTGTTTATTTTATTCTACAGTACGAAACAAAGAGTATCAAGTTAAGATCAACAGAGGTCTTTACAGGCATGGGGTGAATGGTGCAAACAATGAAATATAAAAAATTATTCTAAATATACATACACGCATATTACTACAAAAAATGCCGTCTTTTCTTTTTATACCATTGAAGAATATTGCTTAATAAAAACACTACTCATTTAAATATTTAGAATTAACGACAGCCAAAAAGTTATCGTGGAAAGTACAAAATAATACAGCGTGTTCAAAGGCATACGGGAGGCTACATTTCCTGCGAAAAAAACAAACTAGAGGATACAACAGCCGATGTGACCATTGCTGCTTACCAAACCTTTTTAAGGTCAGATCTTGAGTACGCGTTGGTTGTAGGGAGCCTTCATCAAGTTTATATAAACAAACAAATAAAAAGTTTCAGAGGTACACGGTGGGATTTGCATGCTCCCGGTTTTGAAGGACAGAGTCAGAGGAATGCTCCATTCTTGTGGCCTGCATCTGTTAGAAACGCGCATAAAGAAAAATCATCTGAAGCTATTATTTGAAATACTAAATGGTCAACTAAATATTAGCAACTAATTATGCTTACTGCCGCCAGGTGAACCAACCTCAAGAAAGAACCACCACAGGTGAATATGAGCGCACAGGACTCCTACAAATAGGTACACACACTTCTTCTCTCTCTAGGCTATTTAAATGTGGAATGAATTGTGGTGTGTGTTGTTAAACCTGCAGAACGATTTGTCAAAGTTTATCAGACCTTTGATGATTATCTGCGCAAATATAACGCTTGATCATAATCTAACCTGTAGTAGGGGCAAAGCTCCTAATGCTGTGGGTCTGTTCCTCCTAGCTCATCGTGGTACGTGACCACCTAACTCGATGACTCACTCAGCAGGTGTGGATGGACAGACAGACAGACAGACAGACAGACAGACAGACAGGTGGACGGATGATTGATCCACGGCTTACCGATGGAACCCTCCCAAGCTTCACCCTACTTATCATCATTCACTCCGGGGACATGCTGTCACGTTTTGCGTGTGTATTGGCTAATGGGGTTCTTTTTTACTCTAATATTACGTTACCCTCTCTGTGAGGAGTCTCATAAAAGATTTGACAGTATTGCGAAATAACTAAATAAGTTTTTCAGGTATTCTGGTAGGCAAAAAAAGTTTTACTGGACTGAATAAAGTTCTGTGTTCGTTTAAGCTCTTAAGCGATAATATATTTCAGATTTTAGCTTATCTGAATTCAGTTTGTTTTTCGCTGTATTCATTAAAACACTTAGATAAATTCAAACTGTCTTCTAGAACGTGTGTGGTGCTGGAAAGGGAAATACATCCAGAGGAATGGGAAACTTGGTGCACAAAATGTTCTTAACTTAAATTGATAGTTTGTGATTGCAGAAAGCCTTTGCCGATAGCATATGCTTTGTTTATAAATGTCAGTATGTGTATTATTGCTGATGTTTTGATTTTAAATATTTTCAGTGTACCATTCTCTAATTTTTATTGAGGTTGTATGTAGGTCTGGTAGGGCACGCTCTACGAATCTAAACAATACCCAATATGGCTACGACGAAATGCGTAGTATTCAGTATTTCTTGGGGGAAACATTGCGTTGTCTTTATGAGTTAATAACAACTGCACGCGACCTTCTTCCATACGTTCCGAATACGCTCTTCCCATTGTAAACCTTTGTCAAATATGACGCCCTGATATCTAATGCAAGCAACGTTTTGCATACGACTGTTATTTAAGCTAATATTCCTTTGATTACTGTCTATATTATTGATCTTTGATAAAAAAACGTTTTGCTTTACTGTTCTTCAAACCTAAATTGTTTTCTGCACGCCACGAGCAAATTCTGGCTGATTCAGCCGTCAAATCTTTTGCAGTGCAGAGTGTGTCTCTTCAGTGAAAATAAAGCTCTGTGGAACGCGTACCTCAGAGCGCTTGAGCTATGGAGAACATCGGAGAAGTCATTCATGTACATTGAGGATAAGATTCGACCGAGCCCGGATACGAGTGAGAACCCGCTTGTGACTTTACTGTATGTTGAATAATCGTCGCTCAATACTACCATTTGTTTCCGTGAGGGTAAACAGCTGGAAAAAATTCGAGGGAGTTGTTTGTTTTACAATAACCTATAGATTTTGCAATACTATACTGTGAGGAACTGCATCAGACGCTTTTCAATATTTAAAAGATTACAACAACTAATTTATTTTGATGAAGTGTAGGATTTATTATTTGCTTAAGTGTCAGAACTGCTGTGGATGCCGATCTACCTGAGACAAAGCCATGCTACTGAGGGCAGATTACGTTGCTTTTGTTAAAAAATCTCTTGACTATTTTAGAAATTAGTTTTTCAAGAACAGTATTTATTACTCTCAGTGCCGGATAGTGGCATGTAATTCTCTGGTTGATCGGAATATCCGAGCCTGAACACAGAAACGTCGTTGGTTCTTTTCAATATATCTGGATACAAGCTGGTGGCAAACCCTAGTTCGAATACATGGCGTATAAGACTGCGGAGAATTTCAATGTTGTCTTTTATTATCCTAGTGGGTATAGACAAGAATGACCGCCTCAAAAAAAAAAACATTTCGCCTCACTAGAGCTTCGCTATTCCTTGTGTTGATGTAAAGGCGTGGGTCACGGACATAGAGAAGGCATGAAACTGCCATATTTGCGAGGCTACATCATGGCGTGGAATTCTGAGGACTCCCTAGAATGCCTAAAAGACCAACACTCCAATCATATGATCCCATATTTCAGAAAGTTGTTTCATGGCAAAGACTGTGATGCACGTTCGTGTTCTTTTTTTTCTTTTTGTTCTACTTGCGTATCATCCTGAGGTTTATCGGTTCACTGGAGGGAAAACTAATGAATTTCATACAACGTGAAACAATACGAAGCCACCTGCATGCGCGGTGGTTAGAATGCATTTCTAACGCAACAAATAAAGGCGTAAGTGAGAGTGAACATCTTGCACTGAATTTATTTCAAAGTGGTTGAAACACTGGTGGCGCCAATAGTATAGTCATCGGCGACACTCCGGTACTGAACAACACGCAACGATCGTCCAAAAATACGAGTTTCCAAGCTGCGCACAAAGGGTGAACAACGACCGCTACCGGTAATCCATGGACGAATACGAAAACAGACATGAAACATTGCTGACGATAATGTGAGACAAGCTGAAGAACGAGTTTTCTCCCAGCGAGTATTTTTGGCAAACCCCAGGAATTTCTGTAATATTTACCGAGCTAACGTTGCGAGCAGTGTGCACCTCATTTAGCCGCACTTACGCTGAGCGCATAATTAATGTTTGGTTCAACGGGGAATTCCTATTGAATATATAGCGGAGTAGTTGCATATGCTCTTAGACTGAACCGGGGTTTTCCATTGTGAGAGAGAAAAAGCGAGGAAAAAAAGAGAATAATAGTAGTAGTACAAACATACCTCTCGAGAGACGGGGGTTCTAATAGAAGGCAAGGTGGAGAATTAAAAGAAAAAAGCTAAATAAATTAATAAATAGAAATAGTCGAGTGCGTGAAATCGAACAGACAGGATTACTTCGTAGGTAGAAACAAGGCAAGCGTTTAATCGTTGGAGTAGATACGTCGAAAGGAATTATATATAGAGTAAGTCCCTCTGCCTGAAATTTGCTGTGGCAAACATTGTACCTTATTTCATTTTATAAAATGCTTCATTGACGCTATCACAGACACACATGTGAAGGGGGTGTCTGTGATAGTGTTAACTGTCTTCGTGTAACCAAGCTCGTAAAACGCAGGATCGTAAGATAATCAAAGCAAAAACTAATCATTACTTTCCAAAAACAGACTAATGCTGTTTAAAGACGGCAGTGATGCCGTTTTGGTCAGTCCACGTCACTCTCACGAACTTTCCCAGAATGGATGCAGATAATCGCGAGAACATGCCGCAAGAAGTCGCCATGTTTTCATATTTATGAGTTCCAGAGAGCGGCCTGCGTTGTCGTATAACTGAAGAACCCCTATAGCGCTACCCTTTTGGAGCAAGACAACGCCAATCTAGACGCACCAGATAGACGAATCTGCTCACTAGGTATAACGCACATGCACATACCTTGCCTTCATGTATCCGCCTGTGCGCTTCGCCAGTGAGCGGCTGACCATATGTGGGGTTTAACGTCCCGACACCACCATATATGATTATGGGTGACGCCGTAGTGGAGGGCCACGGAAATTTTGACCACGCTAGGTTCTTGGACGTGCACCCAAATCTGATCACACGGGCCTACAGAGTTTTCGCCTCCATCGAAAATGCAGCCGCCACAGCCGGGATACGATCCCGCTACCTGGGGGTCAGCAGCCGGGTACCTTAGCTACTAGGCCACCAGGGCGCGGCCCAGTGAGAGACTACGTGTTAGGTGTTCCGAATTATTCTGAGAGCGCCTGCACACCTATGATACAGCCATGTCGCCGAGTTCACGTCAAGTGTATGTTAAGCGCCATCTACTGAAATTCATTTTCGTAGCAGTGTCCTAGGTCGCGGGATTCAATTTTGGCTTTGGCAGCTGCGATTTCGGTGGAGGTGACAATGCTGTAGGCCTGTGTGCTCAAAGTTGAGTGCATGTTAAAGAACCCCAGGTGGTCGAACTTTCCCGACCCCTCCACTACGGCGTCTCTCATAATGATATTGTGGTTTTGGGGCGTTAAACTCCACATATCAATCCATCAACCAGGACAGCCTACGTGTGAGGACATGTCGGTATATCAACTTATGGCTCTAGTGTTGGCATTACCCATGCTGCTGGTGTCAGTGTTACACATCTGTAAAGAACTGGTGATACAAAACATACACGACAATTGATCATATGGCGTCGAGATACTGCATATATCTTTAGCGTCATTTCGTAATGTTTCGTTCAAGCAAACAAAAATTACAACACAGTCACCTTTCCTCCGAACGCTTATACATAACGTCGATTCTCAAGGTACATGGGATCTGTCGAACTTCTTATTTTAGTTATTAAACAAGGCTGATATAAACGAAATTCACATTCTGATTATGTGTTTCGAAATTGCTTATACTTGCTTACGAAACTTCAAAACGTAACTCATAGTCGATTTGCATCACCATTTGCCGTTATTTACGAAATGTAAGTTCTTTCACATACACTGGTGTGGCAAAATCCGTAACAGCGTGATCGAAATGCCCTCGCCTTTGACGAAAACAGAGCCGACACATTAAGAAAGTAATTGCCTAGGAAGGTTTATGGGTAATTACTCGAATCCGGACAAACAAAAAAATCACAAACGTGTTCTGGCTATCGATTGAGCACTCCTCATCGCAAAGAACCTTTTCCTTTGCCCAATCGTAAAGATATGTGTACATTTGTTGCCCTCCTATGCTTGTTGGTGCTTGTGCAACGCGCTCCTCGGTGATTGAAAATGCTTCTCCAGCGGCTTTGAAGGACGAACCCGCTGTTTCAAAGCGTTTACATGAGCGATCGTATATTGTGAGGCGAATGCTAAAAACACCTAACGATACGCGAAATTCTCGGCAAAGAGTGAGCGGTCGGTCACTTGGGGACCCCGCGTTGTTGTTAGGAAATCGGGGACGTTAATTGAAGTTTCTGGAAGCGATTTACTAGTGCTTAGACCAAGGAATTGCATGTAAATGGCCGTTGCTCTACGAGTGGATATACGAGGTGATTCTCACTGTTCTGCTTCCTTTGGATATACCAAGCCAAGAGTCCGCTGTTTTTATAACTGATTGATTAAGGGAAATGGCACAGAATACGGTGCATAATCAGAAAAAAATTGCGCAATTTACACTGAGTCGCGCAGTGAAACTGGGCAATTTTGAAGTGTAATACGGTTGTTTCTATAGGATGTTGCTAGGCAATTCACACTGTCGAAAATTTAATAAATGCGAAAACAACGCCAAGGCACATTTATTTCTTGTGCAACTTTTACAATCGCCATGAAGGTGCGTGTGCTCTATTCTTCACACATGAGATTTGTTTTGAGCAGCAGCTGCGAATTCAAACTCGAAAGACGCGTAAGCTGTTACACACATTGGTTCATGGTCGAGATATGTATAGGACAATAAACGCCATGGGCACGTTATAACTTAGCCATGAGCGGAACAAGGCAAAAGTGGGATACCGATTGAGTGCATTCAACCCACCGGTCAAGCACACTGGAAACATAAACTTACTAGTGAAAGCGACGTGCGCTCCATCTATCGTGAATGCTGAAATGATATCATTTTCAACGCTTGGTGGTGCCGACCTGAGTCAAAGCGAGCCAAGGCAACGCATCAGATCATTCGAGTTCATTGTGACCATGGCTGTACAACACCCCTTCAACGCAGGGGACGAACTTATCGCGATGTTTGGCCTGGTATGCTCATCTTTGTGGGAACCAGGATCTAAAGCCTTACTCAACCAAGCGAGCCTCTCTAGGGAAAGAAAAACCCCATCTACGTCGCGCCTGCTGGCCCCCTTTTTTAATAAGACTCGTGGCACCCTATCATGATAAAGATGTATGGCTGTTTTTTCACTATTTTTTATCATTGTTTTATTTTAATATACTGCGCAAGCACGTAATGCATGGTCGTAACGAACAAAAATTGTCGTAGGTCAATGCTGCCGTCTGTGGCCTTCTTTCTCTGGTCCTCGGCGTTTTTTCGCCATTTTTACGTGAAGTTTTCAGGTTGTTGTTCGGCTCAGCTAGGTTAGAGTTAAAGCACAGACAGCGAATGACAGCGCACGAACTTCATTACCCGAGTCAAAGAAACTCGCGCTGAAACCGAGCGTTAACTCTTCTCGTAGATATACGGGATCGTCGTCGTTCGCGTAGGGCGTCGATCACTTCGGAGTCTCCTCGGAGCTGCCATTGCCTTTCTGTTTCCCTAGCATTGCCTTACTCTACATATACACAAGGTCTTCGGCCACATCACCTTCGCTTCGCCGTAGGTGTAGGGGCTACTGTAGCAGCCTCCATTATGAGAGCATGAATGAAAAGTAGCGTAATGCACCTAATTTTGGCACATACTCATATTTTTGTCAACTTCCATTTCACCTACAGCTTTAACACCTACGCTATTAAGAAACCTTACGAAGATAGAGCGCAACTTTAATGTTGCCAATAATCCGCAGAGATTAGCCCAATGAAGTAAAAATGTAGAGCCGCAAAAGTTTATCAACATTTCTTACAGTCAACACGTGTACCACTGCCATTAAATAAAAGTTCCTTGCACTGCTTATGCGGATACACATTGACTTGCATAGCGACCCGACAACACTGAAAGCATTGCAAAAACGCACGAAGAGTGTTAATGTCCTCGCACGCACGGGTGTAAACGTTCTCCTGAGGCGTGGTAGTTCCCGCATCGAGCTTTGCTGCTGTAGAGGTCTATACCCTATATTCATATCTCGGGGCAATTTCAACGTGCATATCTATCTTTCTTTATCTGCGCGTTTGCACTGACGTAAAGTTTTTTAGTGTACTCTCATTAGTGTGATGTCACTAGCGGCTTTAATCTGCGTGCTGTTCTAAGGGGTGTTAGATACCCGGACGGTAGGTCCTCATGACGGGAATGTAGCTGCAATTAGGCTATACATGTATTAAAGATAGCACAGAAAAGATAGCGGGTGAAAACAATGTGGCTCCTCTTAGGCGTGCTGTTAAACAGCGAAACGATGATAAAGTCAGGGACGTGCTTTCGTCATAATAAATGTCATGCACAGTTGCCCTGAGTGTGACTTGATACAAGGGTGAGTAGCCTCATTTCTTTAAAGATTGCACATGGCTTTATCGTGCCCTCTCTCCCACAGCTAATGGTTGTTCTCTCATTTGGCAATGTTCTCAAATGCTAACATGTAGTTTATTTGAAGAAATTAGTGTGAGATGAAGCCATGCGAAATTTTTAAATAAGTGAGGTCATGCAATCCGGTGTTTCATTTCATTTTGAGCGTGACAGTACGCGGAAACACTACAAGTCCAGAAAAACCCTGCAATTTGTCCATAACAAGCTTCGGCTAATTTTGGTATACACTAAATATTTAGCAGCACTTGGTGGGCTACCTTTTAGTGAAACATCAGCATACGAGCGCAATAAATATAGGTAAGTGAGCCATGTAATCAAGATCAGGCTATAATCAGCCCATAATGTAAGTAATTACCGAAGTCACGCCTTCATTTATTGAAGCAGCATCATGCTACCTAACTAAACGCAAGATACGGAACGAAATCAATAGCCGTTCATTTTCAAATCCGTATGGAGACGCTTTCGCGATGACCATGTTCTCTTCATGTATTTTAAGTAACGTAGTTTACCGAAATTACCCAACGGGACAGTTTCGGAACATTGCTAATTTCTGGACAAAACAATACACACAAATGAACACACACCGGCAGTAACCTGTGTTCTTCTACGTCTGCCTTATTTTGTCTGTGTTACCCTGTCTTTTTATCTGCGATGGATGTACACACCGACGGATGAACACACCGAGCTTAAAAAGAAATTACTGCCCGATTTTATGAAAACTACCCGCCATGTGGGGTGAAAAACCAAGATGATTCAGGGTTGTGTCGGTGAGTAAAAAAAAATACTCTAAAGGTGACACCAACTTCTTTGTGTTCATAAAATGTAGCTTGATTACTAATTACCAGTTCTAAATTTATGCTAATATAATAATGGTTAGTGTTGTACGTTCCAAAACCACAACATGATTACGAGGGACGCCAAATGGAGGGCTCCGGAAATTTATTACACTTGGGGTTCTTTGACATGGCCCTAAATCGAAGTACATGGGCCTCAATCATTTCTGCTTCTATTGAAAATGCATGCTTCATGGCCGGTATTCGCGCTCCATAATCACTTTATTGCCATGGCGGACAGCCATAAGTGGACATTACACTCATAATGCATAACCTTTCCAGGGCATTTCCACAAAACTACGTGCTACCATTTAAAACCTTGTCCAGAAATCACCAAGGTTCTGCTCGCTGAGAGCCACCAAACAGTAAATTTGAAAGTGACAATGGTCCTAAATAACTTATGGTGACCCCTACTGTATGAAGCAGCTGTGATAATGGTGATAATGCACTTAACATTTGGAGAACGAACCGGTTTTTGTCAATCCGAAATGTAATGGGTTTAATCAAGCAGCGTGTTTGATTAAAATGCAGATGAAGGTCAGACCTTCGAAATGCGCTAGGTCGATAGTGCTGCTGCTGATCGGACACGTTCACTTAATTAAGGTGCTTTGTCACGCGATATAATTCATCACCAAAGCAGGACGTTATATTCAAATAAATGTCAGTAAACTCTACACTAATGAACCGTTTTGTATAAAGACATCTGTCAATCGCCGAAAAAAACAAACAAACGAAGTGCACAAACATAAACCATACAACACATAACTCTCCAAATGCCCTCATCCTTCAGCTTTCAATGAAGTTGCCTAGGCAGACACCACCTGAAACTCACCATGCGGCAAAACACCGACGGTCGTAGCATACTGGAAGGACGCAGTCTTCGGCTACATCTCGACGGCGCCAGTTTAACCGTCACACACATCTAACTTGCGCGGCAAAACAACTCCTGCGCACGTGGCGTTTGTTCTAACACTGCAGTGGCCACCGAGGAGGGCTTTGTCGACGCCCCCGATCCAAAAGTGCCTCGTGCCCAACGCGCGGCCCCACAAACACACTCACATAACAAACTCCGGCGTGAACAATGCCCTTCTCGTAGAGACACTGCACAACACCGACGTCTTCGCTGTCCGGTGAGCGACGGAGGCCCGCGCACGTACACCTTGTCAAGACGACGAGGCTCTGCGCAACGGGGATACCGTAGGGCGGCTCGCGGCCCCTACGACTGTGCTGTAGCAATTCGCACCATCACGGCGGGCTTCGCTGCCGGCTTGCCCGAAGCGAGGGTTTTCACCGCATGACGCCGGCATCGTCTCCTTCTCTCAGTCACCTGCTCCTTCCCGCTATTAAATTTCTGGTATTTCTTTCTCTTTCCTTTCTCTCTTTCCTTTCTTTCTTTCTTTCTTTCATTATTTCTCCCTTATCTTTTTTCTTCCTTTCCTTCTTTCTTTTTCTTTCATTAAATTGCGGTGTTAAGCAATACCACCGTGTGAAAGGAAGGCGGTGTCAGCGATGTTGTCTTGCAATATAAATAAATAGATAATAATAATAAGCATTAAATAAACGGAGCCCGCGCGTTGCGTAGGCCTTAGAGACGCTTTCTCTATGACTTCGCCCTTTAATGCTATGTGAGAACTGTATGAGTGTGATTTTTATTTTTATTTCGTACATTTGCTTGCTACTCTCTCCAAGGACCTGGCGGAACTCCTCTCCACCTCCGCGAGTAAACTGACCGTCACAGAATGCCTCCCTTCCTTCACTGTACGTCACTTTCCCTTCCTTCTATGGAGCTGGCTATTCCAGTGGCTTATTCAAAAAATACCGGTTTCAGCATTCTCACGTCTCCTCGGCGGTGTTTTCCCCCTGCGGTCATCAGCAATCGTGCATTGAACGAACCGCATTCACCCCACTTATTCGACCTTGCCTCTCCCCCTTCCCTTTTTCTCTCTCTCACCCATGCCCCGCAGTAAGCGTACTTCCCCGCAAGAGAGCTGGCTATGCTTACCAACGCTACCGTCGTACGTAACCGCCTATTACGACTTCTGTTTGCCACTCTCACCTGGCACTGATGCTTTTTCTGGACAGCTCTGTTTTCATTTACATCTTTCTTGGACACCGACGCTTCCCGCGCTCGATGAACGGGGAGGTAGGCAGGCTCTGGGGCGTAGTCTAACGACGCACCAGACGCTTTCGAAAGGGAAGGGGGTGCCCCGTCTCGAGTGTGGTATAAGGAAGTGCGCACGTAAAAGCCGACTGGCCGTCACAAAAGGGACGATCGGATTTCCTTTCTTTCTTATATTCCTGGGGTTTCTTTTTTATGTGTATCCTAGCGCGTCGTCGCACATTGAGGAATGCAACCAACGCTACATGGTGTAAACCTCGAAGAACAGGGAAGGAGAAGGGCAAAGGAGGGTACAAACCCTCACGTTGCAAGGTTGCTAGTTGCGCAAGAAAGTAAGAGTCGTGTTCTTATCTGCGCCCGCCTCGTTAACAGCTATTATATACCTGGCGCGTTGGCTCGCTGCGCGAGTCAGTTTGTGTATGCGGCTGGCTGGACGGCATTAAAGGGCGCTTCGAACACACTCGCGAAAAGACAAGCGAGTGGTGCAGGGAGCGAGCAAAGCAATATAAGCCACGAGAAGGCGGAAATGGAATGTAGCCAATGGGAATTAACAAGGTCGTTACCCAGCGAGCAGTATACACGCGGATAATGTGCGGGCACCCGCATGCGAATGAGTGATCGATGGACGCTCAATAGTAGCGAAGGTGAGCCACCGATCGGCGTTCCTTTGGCGAAGCGGGTGCCTATGTAGGGCTCTCACAGTAACATCGAGAACGCTTAGGCGGGTAGCGAGCTGTGGCCGTGACGAACGGAGATGCCTTCTGAAATGTTAATGTCTGAGAGTCAGTGAAGCGGCAACAGGTAACAGTATCAATATTGTTTTAGTTCGACTGCAATGTCACTGGGTTGTCGCTGACGTTCCTATGACGCATGGCGGAGGGGACACAGCCCACGGCTGGAAATAGTTAGGCGGTGATAAGACACATACATACATACATACATACATACATACATACATACATACATACATACATACATACATACATACATACATGCATACATACATACATACATACATACCTGCATACATACGCGTACATTCACTTACATACATACATACGTACATTCATACGTACGTACGTACGTACGTACATACATACATACATACATACATACATACATACATACATACATCCCACCGACCAAAGCACTGCAAGAGGTAAGTGTGCGTTATAAAAGACACGTACGTGTTTGACCGTGGGAAAGTAGATAGCGAGCCCATGCTTTTCGACGACGGACCTAGAGTTGGGGGGTTAGGCTCCCACTGACAGAATTTTTGAAGTTTTTCATTGCCATCTGGTCATGTGCATTTTTTAACGTTAGTTCCATGACGACATACACGACACTGAAGCCATGGTGTACCCCGGCTATAAACTTTTTTGTGTCAAAAAATGAACGGCAATAAAACGCATAGATAAATTTGAAAGGCATAATATGTAAAGAGAGATTATTAAATGAAGAATAAAGAACTCACCGTGATTATAAACTGGCTGTTTGACATGTGTAGTAGCAGTAAGTATGTGTCAAGTAGCCTTAAAAGACCTGCTGGTAGAGCTGACCAATGCAACACAAAGTACTATCTGGACTTTTAAGTGCCGAAACCACGACACAATTATGGCATGTCGTCGTATTATAATGATTGTTGGCATTTTGCGTCCCAAAACAATATTATATTTATGAGTCACCTCGTTGTAGACGGATTTTGGTATGTTGAACCCCACAAAAATAATTCTTAATTAAAGTACGACTCCTAAACTTCACGCCACCTCATCTGGTGCACTGACACCGCATATTGCACGGGCCACTAGCGTCTTTCTTCAAAAAAAAAATGCGACTGCCACGGCAGCGATCGAACGTGTGAGTTTCGGGTACAAAGACAGAGAGAGAAATAAACTTATGTTTCGAAGCAGTGTTTCGAACTATGCCCGGCATCACCGTAAGGTGGGAGGGTTCCCTAGACCAGGAACTTTCTGGCTTCGACTGCCCTCTTAGCTCTGGCGACGAATTGTCGCTGGTCTTTCAGGTTCTCGAAGACGAGGTTGGCCTCCCACGTTTCCATTAGGTGGTCTTCGTTCATTCTTGGTGCTTGGTTCCGCTCCAGTTGCATGTTGTGGTTCGCATGGCACTGGCATTCCAGGAGCAAGTGTGCCAGGGTGTCCGGTACGCTAGCGGGCATATGTAGTCATGTGTCGTTGGTAGAGGCAGTGTATTATTATTCCATGTATGTACATGTTGCTTTGCAGGCGTCTGAAGATCACGCTTTCTTCTTTGGTTAGTTTGAGATGGGGTGGAGGGTAGACCCGTCGCTCCAGTTTGTAGTGTTGAAGTAGGAACTATGTGAAAAACATGATATAGAATATAATAAAGCAAGTGTCCGTTCATCCAATAAGAAAGGGTCGTCTCCCGAGAATGAAGTTTCCCTGGAAACTAATTTCACTCGTAACACTTAGAAATCCCAGTGGAAGCCATACAGGGTGTTTTCGCTAACTTGCGACAAGCGTTAAAAACAACTGCGTACGCTAGGCCTGTTGAATCGGACTAGTGATGTTCTTCGCCGCATGCAGCGAGGCATGTTTTTGTCCAATCCAACAAGGCGGATCTTTAAAGGCACCTGCCTAATTAAAATTTTAATAAGTATGTGTAGCAAAAAAGCTGAAAAAAGAAGTCGTAGCACATGTGTCACGAACATTTCCACATTTAACCTGTGCTAAGATAACTGCCAATTCACCAAGTGGGGTGATTAACAAGCTTTTCTAATTAAATTTCAAACTATAAATTGTAATGAAACATCTTCTGCAGAAAGACCACAGTGCTTTTTACGCAACGTTTGATAACTTCATCTACGCCAACGTGACGGTCCTGTTAAGCTTTTTCTAGGTTTATTACAGTCATAGAGTTTCATGCAGTAATACCTAGAGAGGAATCTGGCACTGTGATCGTGTACCTCCGTGGGAATTATAGGAATTACAGACTTCGGATTCGTTAGGGTTAGCTAGTGAACTGTCTATAGAATTTTTCTACAGTTGTAGTTTCGTTCTTCGCGCAGCGTGGGTAGCGGGGTGCATTGGAAAACACTGAAGCAGTACCTTTGTTGTTCAAAGCGGCTGAAGACTAGTAGGTCTGAAGTTTACTGCGACATTGAACCTGTATGAGTCGTATTTGACATTTTAAACGAAGCGTCGTCCACTCACCACCACGCATATATATGAAGCGGTGCATGTCAGTTGAGGGTATTGCATTGAGTTCATGTTTTTTCATGAGTGCGTCCTGCCTAAACTCGTTTTAAATCGACTGAAAAACGATGACGAAGATAGCTAGACGCACCGTCATGCTCTGCTGACTCGACTTCACAACAAACCAGAGGTGCGTTGGAGGCAGACCACTTGGACAGACGCACCTACCATCGAAAAAGACGAAACAATAAGTGTTTCTCACTTATTACTGTGCTGTTACTTCTTTAAATAGATAATGCGTACTTTTCAGAGAAAAACAAGCCTGCTTGTTTTCAAGTGTAATAAAAAAACATTTTATTAGATCTTGATGCCAAATTTGAAACGCAATGGCAGAGCAGTGCATATTCTGGTGGTTATATTTGCCCAGCTTTCACTTTTGCCGCCTCATCACAAAATCTTTTTGCAATAAAGTTTGCGCACAATTAAGCAAGTTTCAATTAATTGTAAGTTCAGATCACTTTGTTTTACACTCGGAAAAAGAGCATCACGAATCTCAACAACGTAATCTATCCGAAGTGGATCCGAAGCCTGTACTTTTCATAATTTTTATGAGGGTACAAGCGCCGCTGATGGGGCCCGCGTAGGCACAAGCGCAAGATTTCCTCTACGTATTATTTATTGTATGAATTCTATGATTACAGAACTCAAAAAAGACAACACTCGGCGCAGGTCAACTGAAACACCTTGTATATTAAAGTCAAAAATATGTGTATCCATATGCAGATGTCACAGCATGGCTTTGTAAAGATTCACAAAAATACTTGTTCTGGCCACCCTGTGTTTTTGCTAGAGGTGTGCGAATAGTGTAATATAGAAACCGAATCGAATGCGAATCGAATAGGGATCACAACCAAGCAAAGCGTTCTCCGATCACACCAAATATGAAATGAATAAATTACCATTAGTATGTTTTGAAATATATAGTGAAGCTGTCATATTCAATACAGGCCTAAAATCTTACACACAAATACTCACGAACTCTCAGACACTGATATTACCGTTATATTTAGCCGACATAAGATAGCACGATCATGTATACTAACGTAATCAAGTATGCATTGGTGACAAAAGCCTCCGATGTATATTTATCTGTTGTATGAATACAACAGACAAATCAGTATTTGAAATAGTACCTTTGTCACCAGATTTTAAACAACACTGAGGTCTATAGTTAAAAAAATGCCTCATGAATGGATATCCTGAAAATTATGATAATGAATGCATATCAATTGCACACTGGCTTATGTGATGTTGGAGTCTAAAGCAAAAAAAAATTCCTTCATTTGGTTATTCGTAAAGCGTAAATACTCCCGTCACAGTTTGAACTGCATACATCTGGCAACTCCCTTATTAGAATAAAAAATAAAAATATTCGTTCGTTCATTCGACGTATTTTTTTTCTTTTGGATTTTCCCGTCGGTGCAGATCATTCTAAATGTATTTGGGAAATCGAATGTGTGCTGTTACTTCATTCGCGTACCGAATGAAACACAGCGTGCTATCAAGTTTGTTATTCAAAATTTTGAAATATATGCACAGGCCTAGTCTTTCCTTTCAGAGAGGGTACACATACGTGAAAAAAAGGAAACTCTTATTCCAGAAGAGGCCTCTTACCATGACGCAGAAGAAGCGATGAAAGGGCTGTAACAAGTTTATCTTTGTTCTTTTCTGTTTTCTTTCTTTCTTTTCTTTCTTTTCTGAGAACATGAGAATCTGTGACCAATAATAAGCGGACTAGATTGAAAATATGCACGCGACTATGTGTTTGGTCTGCCCAAACGAGAACTTTCGCACTCACTGATGTTGAACTATATATATATATATATATATATATATATATATATATATATATATATATATATATATTATAAAGGAGATTTATTAAGCAGAAAGGTTGGTGCTTGGAAGGCTTGGAAGGCGATGCACCAGCCGCAATTTCCGAGCTCGAGCCGCTGCTGCACACTCGATGCTGCTGCCTCTGCGCCGGAGTACTTCCTCTTCTTTACAATGGCCCCACGGAGAAAAAAAGGAGCCATCCTGGCGACTTAGTCCTGGGCAGGCGGCGTTGAACCGTGGTATTGCTTGAGCCTCTGGACGTGTACAACCTCGCGGTTGCGACGTCGCAAGTCTGATGGTGGCGTAAGAGGCTCAATGAGGTAGTTTACTGGCGAAGTTTGTTCGACAATACGATATGGCCCATCGTACTTTGGCAGAAGTTTGGAAGAGAGCCCTGGTGTGCGATGCGGCACTGACAGCCATACAAGAGAACCCGGAAGAAAAACGAGAGTTGAGGTCTGGGCATCATGAATTGCTTTTTGCCTGTTTTGGTCATCGCAGGTAAAGTGACGAGCTAACTGGCGGCATTC
The DNA here is from genome assembly GCF_043290135.1 of Rhipicephalus microplus. NCBI lineage: Eukaryota > Metazoa > Arthropoda > Arachnida > Ixodida > Ixodidae > Rhipicephalus > Rhipicephalus microplus. The sequence goes on from NC_134704.1 coordinate 131,907,452, forward strand.
TTCTGCGTATCTGGCGGCGTCCAAGATCGGTAGGCACTCGGACGCGTCTGGTCGATAGGGCAAAATGGTGTCAACGGTGTGGGAGGGGTGACGGCCGTAGAGGAGGTAAAAAGGGGAGAAGCCTGTTGTCGCTTGCGTTGCCGTATTATAGGCGTATGTAATGAATGGGAGAACTAAGTCCCAGTTAGAGTGGTCAGGCGTCACATACATAGATAGCATGTCACCGAGAGTACGATTAAAGCGCTCGGTAGCCCCATTAGTTTGTGGGTGGTAAGCGGTACATGTGCGATGTACAATAGCACACTCAGCGAGCAATTTTTCAATGACCTCGGACAAGAAGGCGCGGCCGCGGTCACTGAGGAGTTCTTGAGGGCCTCCATGACGCAACACAAAATGACGCAGTAGGAAAGTGGCACCCTCCTGTGCTGTAGCCGTTTTAAGAGCAGCGGTCTCAGCATAGCGCGTTAGGTGGTCGATAGCAACTATTATCCACCTGTTGCCAGTCGGAGTCAATGGAAGTGGCCCATAAATATCTATTCCAACCCGTTCGAAGGGTCGGGAAGGGCATGGTAAAGGCTGCAGTTCACAGGCGGAGGCGTGTGGTGGAGATTTTCGGCGCTGACATTCGGCACAAGAGCGGACGAAGTTGCGAACGAAGGTATACATGCCACGCCAGTAGTAGCGATGTCGAAGCCTTTCGTAGGTCTTGAAGACTCCTGCGTGGCCACATTGTGGGTCAGCGTGAAAAGAGGAACAAATCTGCGACCTCAGGGTTCGTGGAACGACGAGCAGCCACTTCCGTCCCTCTGGTGCGTAGTTGCGTCGATAGAGAAGCGTGTCACGTATCGAGAAGTGTGGAACTTGGCGCCGAAGCGTTCGCGTCTTTGGGAGTTCAGAAGTGTCGGAGAGATGATTGAGGAGAGACGCAGTCCACGGGTCATTGCGTTGTTCGATAGCAATGGTGTCAAAGTCAAGCGATGACAATGTGGAATCGCAAGCGGAGTCAGCTGTGGCATTCTGGGGCAGGGGGGAACGGGAAAGGGCGTCGGCGTCAGCATGCTTCCGTCCTGACCGATAAACCACGCGTATGTCGTAATCTTGAATTTTCAACGCCCAGCGAGCGAGGCGGCCAGATGGGTCTTTTAACGTCGAAAGCCAGCACAGCGCGTGGTGGTCGATCACGACGTCAAAAGAACGACCATATAGATATGGGCGAAACTTTCCAAGGGCCCACACAATGGCCAAGCACTCCTTTTCTGTGACGCTGTAGTTGCTCTCAGCCTTGGTAAGTGTGCGACTAGCGTATGCCACGACGTATTCCTGATGTTCCGGTTTACGCTGTGCGAGCACAGCACCCAGGCCTACACCACTGGCGTCGGTGTGGATTTCAGTTGGAGCTTCAGGATCGAAATGGCGTAGAATGGGTGGCGTCGTAAGAAGCCGTCGCAGGGTGGTGAAAGCCTCGTCGCAGGCAGGGGACCACGATAAGAGGTCTTTACAGCTGCTGAGAAGTTGCGTGAGAGGTGATATAATAGATGCGAAGTTTCGGACGAATCGCCGGAAATACGAACACAAGCCGATGAAACTTCGAAGTTCTTTGATGGTGGCAGGTTTAGGAAACGCCGTAACAGCTCGCAATTTCTCGGGATCCGGGAGGATGCCTTCCTTGGAAACAACGTGGCCCAAAATGTTCAGTTGACGCATGGCAAATCGACATTTTTTGAGGTTTAATTGCAAACCGGCGTTAGTTAAGCAAGTAAGGACGTGCTGAAGGCGACGTAAGTGTGTGTCAAAGTTAGGGGCGAAGACCACGATATCATCGAGGTAACACAAGCATATCTTCCATTTTAGTCCACGCAGGATGTTGTCCATCATTCGTTCGAACGTTGCAGGTGCATTGCAAAGTCCGAAGGGCATGACGGTGAATTCATATAAGCCCTCTGGCGTTACAAAAGCGGTTTTGGGGCGATCGGCCTCCGCCATAGGCACCTGCCAGTAGCCTGACCGCAAGTCTAACGAGGAAAAGAACTCGGCACCCTGCAAACTGTCCAAAGCATCGTCAATGCGCGGTAGTGGATAGACATCCTTCAGCGTGATCTTGTTCAATCGCCGGAAATCGACACAGAAACGAATAGAACCGTCTTTCTTTTTGACGAGAACCACCGGAGACGCCCATGGGCTCTGTGAAGGTCGAATGACGCCTCTACGAAGCATGTCGTCTACTTGGTCAGCAATGACGCGGCGTTCTGTAGCGGACACGCGATATGGTCGTTGTCGCAGCGGTGAGTGGGACCCAGTGTCGATGTGGTGTTCTACTGCTAAGGCACGGCCGAGAGATGTTTGTTCAACGTCGAAAGAGTGGCGGTAGCTCTCAAGAATGGTGAGGAGTTGTGAACGCTGCGAAGATGTCAAATCTGCAGCGATGAATGGTTGAAATATGTTTGCCGACGTTGAGTCAGGAGCTGAGACGACAGCCAGTTCACAGACGGAGGTAGAAGGCACCTCATCGGGGATGGATATAATTCTGGAAGAACTGATTGTCTCGACGTGGCCAAGGCACTCGCGACAAAGTAGGGATAAAGACGACGACTCATGATTATAAATTGGCATTGTGGTTGACCCTTCTACAAGATCGAGAGCAGCAAAAGGCAGGGGGAGAGCTCTTCGGGCGACGAATATTGGAGATGGTGTGAAGAAGACCGTGCCGTCAGATATGGCGCTGCATGAAACTGGCACGAACGCAAAAGAGCATGGAGGGATGTAGGTGTCATCGCTAACGACAAGTTTAGCGGCAAACTGGATGTCGACGGACGCTTGGTCATCCAGTGAGCAAAATTCGACCTCAGCCCTAGCACAGTCGTTTACGGCGTTATGACGCGACAAAAAGTCCCATCCCAAAATAATATTATGGGAGCATGATGAAAGAACCACGAACTCTATCGTATACAGAACGTCCTGAATTGTCACGCGGGCTGTACATACTGCGGTCGGTTGAACAGGTTGAGCACTGGCTGTGCGAAGCGATAATCCGGAGAAAGGCGTCGTAACCTTACGAATTGAGCGGCAAAATCCAGCATCTATAACCGAAACAGCTGCACCGGTATCTACAAGAGCGACAGTAGGGATATTTTCGACGAACACATCAATAACATTGGTAGGTGACAAATGAGGACTTGGGCAAACCGAAACTTGCGCAGTTCTTGCCTCAGGAACTGCGTCGTCTAGTTTTCCTCCTCGTTAGGTGCGGGCCGTCGACGCATAGGAGAAGGCGAGCGGCGGCGTGGAGAGGGCGAGCGAAGACGTCCCGGCCGAGGGCGGTGGTCGTCCTGGTAGCGGGCTGGCATTGGAGTGGAGGAACCGTATCGCGCGTTGGAGTCAAGCGGGAAGAAAGGCTCACGGCGGTTTTCATTGGTGATATGCGTCCGGCGGCGACAATACCTTGCGACGTGTCCGGGGTATCGACAAGCGTAACATATCAGGCGATTATCGAGGGTGCGCCACGGGTTGGCGGTGTTAGTGCTGGTCCAGTGAACTGGAGCTGGGGGATAGCTCGCGCGAGGCTGGAACGGAGGCGCAGGCGCCTTGCGAGTTGGCATGGCTGCAGCCGCGGCGTAGGTGAGAGGAGCAGCCACAAGATTAGGCTCGCGAGCAGCTGGTAAGGCCTCGGCGACCTCTCCTTGAATGACGTCACGTAGAGACGATGGTAAAGTTGTAGTAGCTTCTGGTGTGAAAGGCACCAAGGAAATCTGTCGTGCAACTACTTCGCGGACAAATGCTTTTATTTCGGCTATTAGTGACGGGTGGTCATGACCACTGATCACACTAGACAGCGATGCCAAATCGTGCGCTGGAGGACGTCTTGTCAGAGCTCGCTGCTTCTGCAATTCATCGTAGCTTTGGCAGAGGCTAATTACGTCGTTAACAGTGGTCGGGCTTTTCGCCAAGAGCATTTGAAAAGCGTCGTCGTCAATCCCTTTGAGGATGTGCTTACATTTTTCAGCTTCCGTCATTTCGGCGTTCACGCGTCTGCACAAATCGACGACGTCCTCTATGTTACTTGTGAAGGTTTCACCCGTTTCTTGTGCGCGTGTGCGTAAACGTTGCTCGGCACGAAGTTTTCGGACAGCAGGTCGATCGAAGACTGCTACAATCGACGTTTTAAATTGCGGCCACGTTCGGACGTCTGCCTGGTGGTTTCTAAGCCAAAGGCTGGCTACACCCGCGAGATAGAACGAAACGCGTGTCAACTTGTCCGCGTCCGTCCATCTGTTTAAAGCGCTCACCCGTTCGAAAGTCGAGAGCCACTCTTCAACGTCGTTGTCATCTGTTCCACTGAAGATTGGAGGCTCCCGCTGAGGAACACTGCCTGGACAGGTGGCCGGAAGAGATGGAAGCGTCTGCTGATCGGCGTCCGGCATAGCAGAAGGTAGCCGTCGAGAACGGAGTTCCAGGATGGTAGCGGGAAGGTGTAAGGGACGGTACCCGGCACGTCTCCACCAATTATAAAGGAGATTTATTAAGCAGAAAGGTTGGTGCTTGGAAGGCTTGGAAGGCGATGCACCAGCCGCAATTTCCGAGCTCGAGCCGCTGCTGCACACTCGATGCTGCTGCCTCTGCGCCGGAGTACTTCCTCTTCTTTACAATATATATATATATATATATATATATATATATATATATATATATATATATATATATATATATATATATATATATATATGCATATATATGTATATATATATATATATATATATCAATTTGCATTTTTAATCTTCTATTTCGTAACAGCCAAATGAAAAGGGCCAACCATTGCCAAGTAATGGTTACAACTCTTTCACTCAGTTTTATTTCGATATTAAAAAAATGAATATTGCAAGCTGAAATGAAAGACGTTCGCTAAAGCCATGCATATAGATTGTTATTTATAACATTATAACTCATTATTTCATTATGAGTGGTCGTATAAGACAAAAGTAACATGCTTCTCGTTCATCTTCACATCGTTATCGTTATCGTTAATCTTCTCGTTACTCGTTAATCTTCATAACAAATTGTACATTTAAAACATGTAATCATTAGTAAGCCTAGCATGAACGTGCGACATGGTTGCAGAAGATGGAGAAGAGAAGCAGAAGAAATGAGAGAAAAGAAAATTATCAATCAAAGAAATAAACAATAAAGAAAGAAAAAGATCATATATTGAAGCATAGTTGGAAACAAAGAACACAAAGAAGAAGACGTCGAAGAAGCAGCACGATAGAAGACGTGACGTACAGATAAGACGAAAAGGTTGGGGCTTGGAAAGGCAAGAGGAAGACGTGCGGTGGCGGCGGCACGGCGTTCGACGGAAGTCCGCCAGTAGAGCTCATGGCAAGGTTCCTCTGCCTTATCAGCAACGCCCTGTGAGCTGTGAGGTGCGACCAGGAGAGAAGCTCAGCCAAGTGACGTGATCCATGTGAGGACGTGAAAGCTGTCCTGCGGCTTTGCTCCGAAGGGTGTACATACCTCACAAGGACTGGCGGTACAGCCACTGCAAGTACCTGACGCTTCGATCACGTGATACTGCAAAACCGGACGGTCTAGCGGCGGCCGTGCACCCGTGGCGCGATGGTGTTCATAGACGCGATGAGCCTGAACGACTCGACTCCGGAGCCGTCACCACGTCAGGCCTTGCATCAGTACTGTAAATGTATATTTAGGTTTTGTATATAGCGTGTAAGGGATCGTTATATCCTAGCTTTCATTCATTCTGCTGCGTGTTTTTTATAATCGTTTTTTCTATGTCAAAGATTTTTCTTGCTCATTTTATTTTTGTTTCGTGAATAACTGCTATAGGCCATGACGACGCCAACAAATTTTTATTCCGAACGTACTGAGAAGATTGCTTTCAATGTATGACAGCGAGAAAGTAACCTTGCAAGAACATGAAACTCACGCAGAAGCAGTTAGCGTGCTCCTAATGAAATATTTATTTGTTATGACATAAGCGGTCAAAATGACTGCGCGAACCTCCACCATCGATTCCTTGACACGAAGCCAAATCCCACATTATGATTGTCGGTTGTTCTTTAATTAAGAGCATGGCTTTTTTGTTGCCTTGTTTCATATTTGTATGACTAAAACATATGTAATACAAGTGAAAGAAAGGAATAAATGCTTTAATGAAACGGTGCAGATGTTAGCCTGGCTATTCACCTGGCTTGCTAGTGCAGGTGTTGTGTGATGGTTGTGATACATGGACTGATAATCGCATGACAACCCCCCCCCCCTTTTTTTTTTACGTATTTTCACAAATATGGAGACGAAAAATTCCCCTTCCCGACACGCACACACACATAAAGATTAAACTCTTTACAAAGTGTCCTGCAGGCTGCACTCCGTACTTCACGCTGTAAACACAACGAAGTAGAGTTAAGGTAATTCATGATTGTTGTGCCTCGATATGTTGCTGCAAACCAAGATAGAGCGGGTGCATTAAAAGAAAACATTTGTACTCTTGTGGGCCTCATGTTTTGTCGATTTCATGTTCTACAGCGATTCGTTTTGCAAATAAGTACACTGAGAAAATGTTGGATCCAGCTCATTACCTCGCTATCACTAAGACAGCCCACGAGATAAGTAACTTTTTTTGTTATGACCTTTTTCTATACTCCAGGTAGCCAAAATTACTGAAAATATTTATCTTGTTTTCAGTCATGAGGTAGTAATTAGCCATAGCTATATGAAAAAGACCAGACAAAGGTATACATACATATATCGAGGCCTGAATATCTATAGTTTTCCTGTCTTTTCAAATGCGAAGCATTTCTTAGCGAGCTTGATTGATTGATATGTGAATTTAACGTCCCAAAACCACCATATGATTATAAGAGACGCCGTAGTGGAGTGCTCCGAAAATTTCGACCATCTGGGGTTCTTTAACGTGCACCCAAGTCTGAGCACACGGGCCTACAACATTTCCGCCTCGATCGGAAATGCAGCCGCTGTGGCCGGGATTCGATCCCGTGACCTGTGGGTCAGCAGCTGATTACCTTAGCCACTAGAACACCGCAGCAGGGGTTCTTAGCGAACTTCCGTGACTTCGAGCGTATCTATCTATCTAGCCGCTTACGTTTAGGTGCTCTCGTGGTCACCCCGTTAACTTGGCGTGAACCAAAATTAGCATGGGTGGGTAAGATGATTTGACGAATATGACACACCGGTCGAGACATAAATTATGTCACAATCCCATTGCGTTAGCCGTCAAACACATCCCGTCAGACAGTGGCACATACCCACGGGCGGGCAAGTGCGACTGGTGTGCGGGCATGTGCCAAAGGTGATTGACACTTAGTATATACCCCGGAATGCCGAGAACACACATTGACAATTTAACACCCAAGCGTTAAGAAATACCCAACATCAGTAGCCAATATCGCGGTCCCAGATGGAATTGAACCCAAGTATTCTGCGTGGCAATGAAACATTTTACCACAGAGCAATGCCAGGTCTCGGATATACTTTTCAAGTAGACGCTAATTTTGATTTCATAAATATGTGGGGTTTAACGTTCCAAAACGACCATATGACTGAGAGACGCCGTAGTGGAGGGCTCCGGAAATTTTGACAACTTGGTTCTTTACGTGCACCGAAATCTGAGCACACTGGTCTACAGCATTTCCGCCTCCATCGAACATGCAGCCGCCGCAGCCGGGATTCAACGCCGTGACCAGTTCGTCAGCAGCCGAGTACCTTAGCCTCTAGACCACAGCGGCGGGGCAACGCTAATCTTCATGAAACGTGAATAGTGGTTGCAGTGTTGCCTATCAAGTTTTAAAAACATTACATATGGACTCGTTTGATACAGCCTTCAGGTCGGGTTTACGTGAATTGTGGTTAGTTACCATGCGCTGAAGTTGATTCATATAGCAGTGTCCAGGGCCAGCATCTTCGCGAGCATCAGCGCTTGATATCAGCTTCTGGTGTTGTTAATACGCATGCTCCAGTTGTCATCGTGGCGCAAGTGCAAACAACTGTTTAGATTACCATCTGCAACCCTTCCACATATGTCTGTACGTGCAACATTTGGACATACATTTCTCATCATTTCATGACGTGTCGCTCAATAAAAAAACTGCAACACGGTCACCTTCGCTTCACATGCTTCGCATAACGTTGATTCCCAAATATGTGGGATCTGCCTAATTTTTTCTCTGCCTATTGTTCTTTATATACGCGTAAGTATGGGTTTGTTACTGACTTGATCCACTGAGTTATTTGCTTTTAAGTATAATAATTCCGGGTAGGCCGCACAGTTCTATAGGGCACACGAAACTCCGGTATTTTTTTTACTCGTCGGGCGCTGGAATGCAAAGTCAGTTTTCATGCATCATTCGGCAACATACGGTTTCGGTCTTTTGGCCTTTGCCGCCTGTTACACTTACACCGCATCGAACATCGTAGGGCACCGGTGTGTGTTATTTCACTAGATCGTAATCAATCTCATTGCCCAGAGGGCGATGGTGGTGTATCAATAATGTTCCAAGCACGGGACGCCACTTTAGGGCTCGCCCGCCCTTGTTTAGGATGTAGCAGGGCGACCTAACCTTTCTGGCGAACACCTTGCCTTCACCAAGAAAAATAAACAGGTGGCAACCCGAGGGAACTGTGGGCCTTATATATCTATATACTGGAATGTAGAAATTTATACACCACGTGGGCAGTTAGATACGACTCGATCAGCAGCCTGTGAAATTTCGGTAACGGTTTTATGAGACCACACCCGCAGCCATGGTCGGCGAAAAACATGCACTCTTGAGATAATGTCGGCTTCGTTGCTTCGTCATAACAAGCGATAGGAGAGAGAGAGAGAGAGAGAAACGCACACCGGCTTTTTTCCCGAAGATGGGTGTTTGTGTAATGCTGCATGGTTTCTTATTTCTTTATTTTAAGAGTGTCTGCGAGATCGAATAAGACCGGATGAAAGTAAGGCCGGTCTGGTAATTCCATCCACTCGCGCCCCAGGAGCCCCGCCGCGGTGGTCTAGTGGCTAAAGTACTCGGCTGCTGACCCGCAGGTCGCGGGTTCAAACCCGGCTGCGGCGGCTGCATTTCCGATGGAGGCGGAAATGTTGGAGGCCCGTGTGCTCAGATTTGGGTGCACGTTAAAGAACCCCAGGTGGTCTAAATTTCCGGAGCCCTCCACTACGGCGTATCTCATAATCATATAGTGGTTTTGGGACGTTAAACCCCACATATCAATCAATCAATCGCGCCCCAGGATTAAAACCCACCGATACGCCCTGAAGGCATTGAAAGCGTGCAGTTAACCGACAACAACCGACATTATACTAAAATAGGCGTCGCGGTCAAAGGGGCTTTCCACAAAAAATCGCAACAATAATAGCACCATCATTTACAAACAGAAGATCCCGGCTGTGATAGCTGCATTTTGGATGGAAGCGGAAATGCTCTCTGGCCGTGTGCTCAGATTTGGGCGCACGTTACAGAACCCCAGGGGGTAAATTTTCTGGAGCTCTACAGTATGGCGTCACACATAATCATATGGCGGTTTTCAGATCTTGAACACCACATATCAATCAATATTTGGAAACAGAAGTATGTATGGTGTTTGTGCAATTCTATCGTGCTTAGTCGCTTCTAATATGAAGTTTCAAGACTCGTTGTAAAAAAAAAACACCAATCTAACATCATATTGAACAGTTGCAGGTTTGTAGCAAAGTCTTTCGAAAAGCTTGATTATAACATTCTGACAAGTTTCTATAAGTGTCTTAATGTATGGACCTAAACTACATGCACTAAACATTGTCCGCGCATGAACTGTCACATGTTAAATTCAGTAAATATAAATGTGACGTTTCATTTACATCGATCATCGAAGATGCATCCCGTGTACCGTATTTCATAACGATTACATGCAGCGTACAAACCCAGACACACAAATATGAATAATGATGGATAATTGCAACGAAACAAAGTGTTCCAGCCTAAAGTTTATATGTCAACGAAGATGTAACAATAGCTCAGAACAAGGCTTCATATCCTTGACAGGAGTTTTCATATAGACAGTGAAACAGAAGGAACTGGCACTGATGTAGACCTCTGCTCGCGTCTACCTCATTGTGTGCTTACGTGCGTCACTCTGTGGCCTTCCTTTCAAACACTGTCTTGCGAAATTAAATGCGTTTGCAATAATGCCCCAAGCAAGGGTGAGGAATCGGCAATCGGTGGTGGCTTGCAAGGTCTCTAATTTAACCGGAAAACTTTAGCGCCAAATCCTATAATGAAGCACACGTGGCGAAAATAATTGCGGAACCCTCCTCTACACATACAGTGGGCCTCGTAACCAACTGTTCTATAGGATAACTCCGTATTCTTCCATAAAATTTGTACGATGAGAGGGCAGAAGGCTGTACGCAATTAATCACAGAATATGTCCACTCCGCTTCCCACTTATCTAATTACGCGAGTTCAGCATCGCATGCCATTTGTGGGTTTTCCAAAGCCACGCCTACAACTCGATGCGCACGCACCTCCTTAAAACATACGTTTCTAAATCGGCTTTATATGCAAACTTTCGAACATAAATAACACTCTTGTACGAGCTTCACACAATTTTTTAAGTAACGGTTGACAATGGCTGTAGATGCAAAATATATATACTTTGAGGATTAAAAAAAACAGACAGTGGGTGTTAGGTAACTGAAGTATGGCTTACACTACGGCTAATATGACAGGTTAATTACGTTGCAGGAGCAGTCTGATAATTACGACTTGCCATCGATGAAAGCAGCCTTGTGTCTGACGCCAGAGTACCTATGAGCAAATGGTTACCCCCGTTTTCTATAAAGGGATCTCGACTGGAGAGTAAATCAATATCTTCTCGACAATGTTGATGCCGAGGACGTCGACAGTCCAGAGAAGTTGCTGATGACCAAATTAAAATAATTCAATTAGAACAAGACGTTCAGTTACCAGTAACATCAGAAATGAAAATGTATGTGTCTAGTCTTTTCAATGTTTTAGTCACAAAGAACAGAGCCGCATTGCTGAGATCACCTATATTTCCATAGATAGAGGTAAAATGTCCTAACCTCGCACCTACCTCTCTATGTAATGGTTGGGAGAAATGAGTTATATTTCACGCTATAAACAGTGTGCAGTACGCAACAACTCTCTCTGATTTGATTCCTGTTCATTCGTTTCTCGTCTGCTCGCTTATTAAGGTCGAAATTCCGGGTTCTCATGTGTGTAGTTGGAAAACCAGCGTTGTATAGTTGTGTGTTTCACTGTTCCTCCTTGACCGCAGTCTTATCGACTGGTTCAGTGTTCAGTGTCATGTACCAACTGAATCGCACTTAGGCCTTACAGCGCGTGTTCATACGCGGAATCTTGCCATTTCCTGGTTTTGTTGCCGCTCTCAGAAAAAAAAAAATCTACGTAAAGCCCATGACTGCTTGACATGCTCTCGGAGTGAATGCAAAACTCTCATTCGTTGCTTTTCTCCCTATATTTTTCTATACGAACGGTTGTTATTATTAAAGGCTGAACAGCCATTCTTTAGGTGTCATAGTGCTTCGACCTCAATAAGCCTTCTCTTCGAACTGGCCGGCCTATTCTGATATGTCTGCCCCCTTACGAATCCAGAAATGGAACAACGCCCGTAGAGGAAAAGTCTGATAAAAATGCAACTGTGCTCCTGACGCAGAAAACAGTACCCTTCGGTCAAACGCTGACTCCTAAAATGTTCCTTTTTTTAGTTCCACTCTGATCAGTTCAAGCCTCTGGTATTGTGTGAAAGGCGGTCATATCTGTGTGGCAACATTAGACACCTTGAACCCGCATACCGACAAAGAATCATATTCTAACCCACTCCTCCTTGTCTTATTTTTTCAGGGGTGAAGTTTTTCTTGCTAGGGGCAAGTCCCTCGTCTTGTCGTGCCCACTGGTTCTCGAGGAGAGCACCAGCGCTTTGGCGCGCTTCCGTTCTCACTTCTGAGAGCTCAGTGAGTGCACATCACCACGCAGTTACTCATCACGAACACCCTGGAAACTAAGGCAGCAGTGAAGAGAGCTCGCGACGCGGCTGCAATGCCGGCCTACCGCCAAGATCGTGGCGCGAGCTCGCAAGACCGAAGAAAGGCGCCAGTGTCAGCAGCAATGTAAAGCCAGCACCACCATAGATCCGGAGGCGGTGGTAGCGGCGATGGCTCACGCAGCCGAAGCAAAGCCTGATCTTCGACAAGCAAATTTCGAACTGAGAGCCCGTGAAGCAGAGGCGACACGCAAGCGATGGCAAGAGAACTTCGAGTCAAAGTGGGTGCGGGAAGCATGGTCAAGCTTCGAAAGTGGTCCCTACCTGAGGTTGGTGCGCTACGCGCGCTTCATGCGCGAATTTTTCGAGCGCTCGTTCGGCCAAAGCTTTAAGGTATGAGACCACTTGTGGTTTGGCAAACAACCTCACTACCATCGCCTTCATCCGCCACAACCATGGAGTCCCGTGCTAACGCTGCAAACTCTCACGAAAGAGTCACTCGCCAAGTACTTTACCGGCCACAAAATTGTAGTATTCAAAAGAAAACGCGTCCCATAGCTTTGTAATCACTAATGCAATCCGTGTATATTATTTCGTCAATATTTAAATGATGACAGCTTGTGTGCATATATATGTACATATTTGTGCCGATATGTAAATGATAAACATTGTGAATATACGTGTATATACGATCCCCCTTGTAGCAACATTTTGAGTCTATATATGATGTGTGGGCAAATTTTCCATGGTTTTGCCGATAAGCATTGCAGAATTGGCCCACTCGTCATCATTCAGTTTGTGAAGATGGCAGGATATTTTTTTTTTGTACGCTGCAACAGACCTTTCTCGAAAATAGTATGCCTGGCTTAAGGAGAATACGTGTCGTGATGGGTACGTTAGTCGATTCTCTCAAAGGGCTACGTTATGCTCCCTAGCCTTTAGTGACGTATTTAAAGAATGTGCAGCTTTCAACTAATATTCAGCGGAGTATGTGTGCTTGTCAACGACAGCTGTAATCGAAGCCACTAATAGTTTGAGCATTATCGCAACTGCGAAAAAAAAAACTGCGGCGCTGCCATAGCTTAAATTAGCCTCGACATGCGGCATAAAACAACAAATTACCGATTTCAACATCATCATTATCATCCTCATTATCGTCGTCGCCATTTAATTACCCTTAGAGAATCTTTGTTTAGGGCATTACTACATAGGGTGTCCGAGGGCAAACACAATATAGGTGACAAGAAACAGAAAGAATGCCTAAACAGAAAATCGTCAACTGTGCAACTAGTACAGAGCACGCAAGAGGAAACAACGGCCCAACCTCAATGCTCACCATGAACAAGAGAGGTAGAGCCCAAGGAAGGGAAGTTGCCAATAATTAGGGAAAAGACAACAAACAAAGAGAAACAGTATCGAAAGAGATTCACCTTATACACCACACAGTAAAATAAAAGTCAGGGTAGAGCACAAAGCCTGACTTAACAGGATATTTCCTGCAATACACAACGCCAGTAGAATAAAAAAAAAATGTTTAAAAGAGTCGGAATTGTTAAAGTTATTCCTCAAGAGCAACGGCTTTGAGAAGGCCCTTCTAGTCTTCAGTGGCTGCAAGACGAAACTATTTATTGAACAGAAAGGTTGTTGCATGAGAGCTTGGAACGTTGTTCACAGGCTGCGAGAGGTTTTAGCGAGTGGTTGCAACAACGTGCCACGAATGTGAAAAAACTTGAGTTAGAAGAATATGTTTTTTTAGAGCAGGAGAACAGACTGGCTCTTGGATTCTCGAAAGGAGAACCCTAAGAAGAAGAAAGAGAAACTTAGTTTCCCGAGTGTAGGACGTGATAGCGCATAGTCGGACGGTGTTAGTATCGCTTATGCCAAATCGCTAGCAAAGCTCCGTTTCTTGGTCGACATCTAAACCATGCCACAATAAAACCCAAAAATACAGACGAGAGCTTGTTGCGATGCCCAGGAAGGTGGCACGTCCAAACACGGAAAGCGTGCCTCTGGGCCCTTTTGCGCCAACTGGCGGTATTTATGTCAAGCAGCTGAAGAACCTCCGAGAAGTGCGTACCGCCACGCCATATGTCGTATATAAATAACTCGCCTTTCACATGCCAGAGGAGGTATCCGTGGTGGCCGAGCGGCCAAGTTCATCGCACCACGTAGCGAGAGGTCACAAGTTCGAATCCGCAGTTCACCTTAAACCAAACAGCTTTTAATTATTTCTTTATTGCATCTACCTCAAATTTTCGCACCCAGAAAGCCCTGATTTACCGCTCATAAAGAAACACGACGGCCACTGAAACCGTAATTTCTGCAAACTGAGATGCTTTACGCTATCACGTTAAGAACTTTCTCCGTGTTATCCTTCCACTTGTCATTTTCTTTTCAGGCTGAGTTGGTCACATTTCGATTGAGGCGGAGTGCTAGAGGCCCGTGTGATTTTCGACTCACCTCAAGCAATCTCAGGTAGTCAATCATTTCGCAGCCATTCAATACAGCGTGCCTCATAATAATATCGCGGTATCGGCTCGCGAAAGCCCACGAATTTACATGTGATTTCCTTCTTGGAATACAGGAGCGGAAAATCCTTGATCTGTATCCGCTCACTGCAGGTTCACGATATCCGCTCGGCAGCCTAGACCACCATTGACGCTGGCTGAAGTTCCCAGAGCTGGTTTTGTGCGCTTAAATAAACACATAGGAGGCTCTACGGCACGTCTCGCACCGAGGCGTGTTTGGTCGGCAAAGCACTCAAAGTGTACCTTAATTTCTACTATCGGAATATTTCCGCCATTCACTTGGGTCGAGGACGAAAGAATTAAGGAGAGAAGGATAGTTAGAAGGGAGGGAGATAAATATGTACCGACATGCGTTGAAGACAGGATGCAGGAGGGGTTCTTTTAGAGTAATTCGGAACATGACAGTTAGCGTGTCCGGTACGTCACCCAGATTCTCTGTCTCTTATCTTGCGGAACTCGTAGCGAAAAAAAAAATTGACGGGTGGACTCCTTCGCATGGTCTGAATACTTTTGCTCATTAGGTTACCAAAGCTTTGTCTAAAGCATCCCACGCGAAGACAGTTCCAGAGAACTGGTATATAGCATTCGCGTCGATATTTCTAGTACGCCAAAATGCCCTAATCCCACCGCGCCTTGCTCCTGCTTGAAGGCTAATGCCGAAACCCCAACGAAATATGAGGCTCGAATTCTGTGTTCGCCATCTAATATTATTGTTGATCCCGTGACCCCATCTCGCACGTCGCGAGGTCATACGATGTTTCCAAAGGAGCGTAAACAATGTCGCCTTGACGTTTGGAGCTTCTATAGAAGAGTCGGCGGTGATGCAACGGATACTCCGACGAGCTTTCATTCCGTTCCTGTATTCTCCTTCTCCATCTCACCAGCTGTCTTACGGTCGGAAGATAGCTTTGTGATCTCGTCGACGAAATGAAAGTGAGACGTAACGACATACATGGCCATGATGGCCAGTTTCACTGCACGCTGCCGCGAACTACACCTGCAGCAACCCCAGTGGCATTTACAGCGACAGCACCAGTACTGGTAACGGGTTCTAGAATAAATTCGGTGCATGCATACTGTCGCCACAAATGCTAAAAATTGACGTAAGCTATAAAAACTACAATGTCGCTTTCAATCTTGCCCTATTTTTCGTGAATATAGCTGTATCTTGTCGAATTATTGATTGATTTATTCATTGATATGTGGGGTTCAACGTCCCAAAACCACCATATGATTATGAGAGACGCCGTAGTGGAGGGCTCCGGACATTTAGGCCATCTGGGGTTTTTTAACGTGCACCCAAATCTGAGTACACGGGCCTACAACATTTCCGCCTCCATCGGAAATGCAGCCGCCGCAGCCGGGATTCGATCCCGCGACCTGCGCGTCAGCAGCCGAGTTTTTTAGCCACTAGACGACCGCGGCGGGGCTATCTTGTAGATTGTATTCATGTCATTCTATATTACTTCACCGCCATCTGTCACTTGCTCATCATCACATCTGCTTTGCACAGCGAAAGACTGCAACGGCTTTCCCCACCGCATCACTTCTATCGCCACCTCACCTGCCTACATGGAAGAAATGACAATGCTCACTGGTGGACTGTAACTGTATATTTTCGGTTTATATAGCCACTAGTTACGTAATCTATCTCCGGAGTGTTTATTATGCACACATGAAATTAATGAAGTTTAGTGCTAACGCGCATCAGGACAAAGCAAACTACTACTTCACACAACTGCTGCAATACAGCCATTTCAGAGAACAGCGGTACAAAAGTGAAAACACGAGTATAGTGTATTCTAACTTAAGCTTGATGCCCACGTAGATGAGGTAGCTGATGAAGTCTTAATAATAATTGTTAAAGTCAAAGCAGTATATTATGACACTGATGCGTTCTTAAAGCGTGGTTTGTCTGAGTTATTCTCATACGCCTGTCCGCTCATGGCCAACGGAGGGCTCCCTCTAATCAACTAAGATTTCTGTCATTGTGTGTTCAAGCGTTCAAGTTGGAATCTCGGGGATCACGTAACAACGCATGAGCGGCTGTGTTTTTTATCGGCACGGTGATCAACCTACAACTAAGTCATTTCCACGCCAACAGGAAATGACGTAACTTGTAACATATTGACATAAATATCATCGTGCGATCTAGAAAAGACATAACTTCGCATCAGATACCAACTAAAGAAACGCAGTCTTGTGCTACGCAAACGCACGTCGCTCGAATAAATTTTGCGCGTTACATCAACACCTTCCCGCTCTCTTTGCGGCCGTGCCCCATAGGTGACTGTCAGATAAAGTCCTTCTCGCAACTTCAGCATGCGATATCTTTGCAGTTACCAGACATTGGGAAACTACACTCTACTTGTATCCGGCGATACTGAAATGTGATGCCATAACTTTCTCCTCCCATAGCCGTTCTGAAAAAAACGATAATTGTACCTAAGCAGATACAGGTACATTTCCGTAAGTTTCGGACATGACTCATTTGTAATGGCATTACAAAGAGAACACCTAAGTCACTTTTGATTGCAATCATAGTTCACTTCAACACACTTTTCACATCTCTGAACTAATTTTTGCACACTAAAACTGTCAGGACATTTATCTTTACTTTGTTGGCGGCTTTCGATGCCACCTTCAATATCGGCATCATTTATAAGACCGTAATAACAATGACGCGTTACGAGCGGGAGAACACATGGACCCTCTCGTTGAACGAACAATTCCCGATGTCCTCACCGCCTATGTCACTCTGCGTTGAAGCTCTCGTCGCGTATTGCCCGCGTGACATCAATCGATCCGTAAAGAACGCGTATCACCATTCAGGGCAAACATTCAGAACAGCCCCGCTCCCCTTTTCCCTCAATATCGGCAATACAATGGGGTATGTGGTCAGTCTTCTTGGATCCATCTAAAAACACCGAGTCTATACATTGAAGCATTCTTCAACTTCGTTGCACCTTAATATATATATATATATATATATATATATATATATATATATGTGTGTGTGTGTGTTTGTGTGTGTGTGTGTGTGTGTGTGTGTGTGTGTGTGTGTGTGTGTGTGTGTGTGTGTGTGTGTGTGTGTGTGTGTGTGTGTGTGTGTGTGTGTGTGTGTGTGTGTGTGTGTGTGTGTGTGTGTGTGTGTGTGTGTGTGAAATAAAGCATACTGCTTTATCGACTTATGTCGTTTGTCAATTCTATCCCATTCATTCTCACCCAAGGATGCATTGAGGCGAACATGCTTTTGCAATCACCGACTTTTATAAGGCCGCCTCGAAGCGTGCATTGAACTGCCCTTGGTTGAGAATTCATAGGCGGCGCGCCGATATTCGCGAGACAAATAAGTTATTTGGTCGTACGGGCGCTATCTCGAGAAGCGGACAGGATTGATTCAATTCTGCGTTATTCGGGCAGCCTTCCTTTTTACGGTCGCCTCCACCACTGCCCTGAACAGACGAAGGGATTGTTCTCAACTATGTGAGAGCCCAGGAAAGTACAACACTGCGATCGATGTTAACAATCCAGATGCGCTGGGCAGATGGACATTCAGTGTGATGAAAAAGTTGGGGAAACGGAACTGTTCCTAGGAATGTTGTTGTTAGTTTTTGACGCTGCAATATAGGTGGTTGTAAACATGTTTACGATACGGGCGGGGGTGTGATCGTGCACTTCGTTCATAGTTGATTTTCCTGGTTTGTGGGGCCGTATTCTTTAGAAATCCGAAATGGAGAATGACGGCGGTGCATTCATAGCATATTTGGTGGTTTTTGCTATAGATGTGAAAATGATTTTATGTGTAATTATTTCTCTAAGTGTGAACTGACCTTTTTTTTTAAACTATCTATACCACATGTGCGTACATTTCAACCTATTTGACGTATCTGAACTGTCATGTGCTGTTCGGCTGTGCTGTACTCTCACATCGTATACTGTATTGCATTTTGGGCCCTTTTTTTACTTTTGTTACTACATATTTTGTCTGTTAGGCAAAAAAGAGTAGCCAGGTGCCATCATAACGGCACCAACCTCTCTTATTTCTTGTTGGCCCGTGTGCTCAGATTCGGGCGCACGTTAAAGAATCCCAGGTGGTCGGAATTTCTGGAGCCCTCTACAACGGCGTCTCTCATAATCATATGGTGGGTTTGGGACGTTACACCCCACATATCAATCAACCTCTCTTATTTCATCATTTTCTGTAAAAAATAAAAAAAGGTGTGAGTATCCGCCAGTCGCTTGTGCTTTTCCGAATGAAAATGGAAGTCCCTGCAATCTTAAACGCAGGCGCCTGCACAGGCAAACGAAGTACTTGAAGCACTTGGTAGCACAGATGAAGGCGCTTTATACTCGAGGGTTCAGCAACTTGTGCAGAAAAGTCAATGAGCTGGTTGGTGAGGTTAATTTTGAAAGAATGTTTAGAATGGAAATTGGGCGCCAAGATTTTTTGTAATGTTCACGAAAATACTCAAATTTCCTTTTTTTCGCGAAGTTCACAAGGAGTACAACAACATCTTGATGCGCTACGAGCTAGAGAAACAACTGACCTCCCACTTCACATCCATTTATCTAGGAAAGAGGTAGCCATCATCAGGAGACGGCAATTACGAAGATGCCTAATGGTATACACAGCGCAAACGCATTGAAAGAATTGACTGGAAAAGGACGCTATTTCACCTTTGCACGCCACACTATTACGAACGATTTCTTTCAACTAGCCCAGCTCGCGACTTTATTGATCGGAATCCACCGAGCTCTTTGGCTCATACATCACCCAACGTACATACTAGGGGGGGGGGGGGGGAGTGATTCTTAAATGAAAAGAGAAAAGTGAGCCCCGTAACTTTCTCTCAGGGGGAGGACTCCTCAACAGTAGCTCACGAGGGGTGGGGTAAAAGGGCTTAAAAGGGTATGATTAAAAGGTATAGAGACAGAGGGAGCGGAAGGAGAGAGCGAGGCGTCCTGGACCCCTTATGTAATATGGTACCTTGTGTAAAATATGTCCAAGCTATGAGACACAAACTACAGCAGATAGCGTAGTCTGATCTAACGCACTTGGGAAACACGCATGGCCCACGAGTATGCGTGTAACACAGAGGCTTCTCACTAAGAGCTTAGCAGAGATTGGTCGAAGTAACTGTTTCGTTTCAAAAACGCAGGCCGAAGCGCCCTGCGATGAAAATTATAATCGACTCCCCGCCCAGCGGTATCTTTATGATATACTCAATTTCAGAAGATCTCTGTTCAACACCGAGCAACAACTTTTAGTTCAGGTGTTTGGTACCATATAGCGTAGCACATTGCGCAATTTTTAGCAATGAGGTTCACACAACTGAAATATTTCAGTAGCCGCGGGGATTCTTTTCACTTATAGAAGAGGTAGATTGACGAATCATATTGAAATTTGAATGCAACAGCTGAACATGTGAAACTCAGCCTGAAACGTATTCGGAAAACGCTAATGAGAGTTAAGTGAAGCCAGGTCACTGAAGGTAACAGGAGATTATTATACAACGTAATCACATAGCATTTTAAGTTTTGATAAATTCGCGTTCGAACCATGTGGGTATATATTACAGCGTCACTTTTCTCTTCAGCGCGTACATTCAACGGGATTCCTGTGTCTCTGCTGGTGCCCATGTGAACAATGTAGCAAGGAGTGGTGGACCAACTACCTATTCAAATTGTATAATTGCCACGAAGATACCACGGGAATGGCTTATCTATATGGTCTACCATGAGAGGCGTGTTAAGAATGTTCCATTTTTTTATATCGATGAACCATTGAGAAATATTTGGAAATCAATATGGCACAAACGTAAGCGATAAAGTTTCTCTAATTTCACAGGTAATTTAGCCAAGCCCAGTAGCTACAAACATCTAAGAAGCACATCTTCAAACGAAGCACAAGAGTTGGAGTTAGACGACGTGGGAAGTGTGCTGAATAATGTGCGAAGGACAACAGAAGGACAAATGTGAATTGTCGGCAGTGCTTCACGTCTGCCTCGTAATGCCCGGGTTTCTTTTACTCTGCCAGTGTAGTGCAGCCAACCGGTGAACAAATAACGAACAACAAGCAGCTTTCGTTTTTATACGACACGCGGATTCACTTGCAGACAGTGACCCCATTCCACGCTTCAAATTATTCGAGATGCCTCACAGAAAAACACTACGTCCATATCTAAGGCCACGCTGTTTAACCAAACATTTTGCAACGTAACGACTGGCGTAGGACTGTCGCTCGTAGATACGGCCTGCTTAACGCCGACGCCAGAACGCCGAGTGTAGCTGGCGCGCAATTCTGTGAAAGCGGCACAATTCCACGAGAACGTGCGGTTCCGAGAACGGAGCTCCCCAAATAGCCTGCGTTGTTTTCTGCACAAATATTAGAGTCCATCAACGTCACTTTGTTTAGACAGGCAAATGGTTCAGCACTAAGCCGTTGTATTCGGCACTGCTTACTTTCTTCAATAATCCGCTGAACAAACGAGACCTGTTTCATTTTTCTTGCTAGTTCTTTTAGGTTTCACGAACACTCCATCTGAAGGGATTACTTGTCGCACTGTGGGCATTTATCTGCACCCGCTTCCGCAGGTTGGTTTATTCCCGGCGTTTTCACACACAAGTCGCCTGCTTGTTAGTGATAGCCAGCATTTAGAAGCAATAACAAAAGTGAGAGAAAGAGCAAAGTAAAGTGAAGTTGGCTTCTCCGTACAATCTGAGGAGGGCATGTAGGGAAAGCGCTATTTTGGCGAACATAAAGCTTTGGGATGTGTTGGTGTGTATAGATAATGCGTCGGCCACATGTGTCTTGCAAGCCCATTAGGCACCAATCGAAGCAAGCGGTTTAGATTACACGCTAGCAGAGAGAACACTTAAAGTGTGAAGCACCCTAAGTGGCTCGGCTTGTCGCTGTATGCTATCGTCACTGTGTGCTATGTAGTTACACTCCAACAAACATGTATGCGTCTCGCAATTGGATAAATCCCTCTACTTGTCACTCGTCCATTAGAACTGAAAAAAATCACAGCATATCCACGGAGTGAATGATGATTGGTGGGGCGCAGCGTTCATCAGTCTGTCTGTCCATTCGTTCTTGCGTCCGCCTATCTGTGTGATCCTTGGTGCATCCGTCCATTTGTTCATTAGTTTGTCTATCCGTCCATCTCTTTTTGCGGCCATCCCTGTGTCTGTCCATCCGTCCGTGCACCCCTCTGTCTGTCCGTCCGTGCGTGTGTCAGTCCGTTAGTCCGTCCATATGTCTAGAGAAAACTCCAAGCACAGCCATCTTACATCTTTTCATCATGTATTCATCATATACAAGTGCCCCCATCCAGCAGACATTGTAAGGACCGCTATTTCGGGTATGTGCCACTGGTGGCTACGTACTACGAGGGACGCACAAGCCACGCCATAAGGAGCTTCGCCCCTAAAAAGCAATGGTTAACCCAGCAATTAGCCGATGAAGTTAATGAAGTTACAGCACCTTTCCCAAAGCTGCCGTTGAGAACTGAAAACGACAATGCAGGGAAAAAGGAGAACATAAGGTACATGCCCGGTTTAAGGTTTCGCACCACTAGCACGTATTCAGAGAAGTATCTCCAAACACACTGTGTGCCTATAGTTATAGTGCGAGAACAAAACGACGACACAGAGACAAGAAGGACACAAAAGACACGGCTTGTCTCTGTGCCGTCGTTTTGTTCTCGCGCTATAACTATCGTCATGCGATACCAACTAGCCCAAGCTGCCACACTGTGTGCATCGCCCCTCCTCAGGTCGGACCTTAGAGGAGCTGAAGCTCCAATCTCTACATGCTTACCTTCTCCTCAAATTTCTCAAGCTAGATCGGTGCGCTAGTGAAACTAGCTCCCCCATCTGCAAAGTTAAACAGCACGAAAGATGGGGACGCAAGAAACAGCGTTGCGCAGGAGCAGCTCGTTAGCACTTTCGTTAACCTGCAGAGAACGGATTCTGGAGGTGGTAGGTAGAATGGTCAAACATGATGCTTCTAGACTGCAGCCACACAACATAGCTTGTTTATATGAGCGGGTGCGATCAGTAATGAACCAGTCCTTACATATATATTCTCGTAATGAGCTTGATATCTTGCTCCCGTAATGCTACTACCTCAAGGACGAAGCACTGAAAGCACAGCAGATGCATTTCATGTAGTTTCATCCATTGTATTGGATGAAACTACAGCCTATAGCGGTCCCGCCCAGCTTCATTAGGATGTCATTGTGTCTCTTCGACGTGGTGGGACGCGCTTTTCCCTAATGGTCTGAAAAGATTGGGATATCTATTTTGTTGTTTTTGTGATGTGTGCACCCTCAGGTTCGAACAATCATGGCGTCATCTTGCCACAGTAGAAAACCGGGCAGATCTTTCATCGGTGACGTAAGAGTGCATGTCAACCAATCTCATGATTAGTACAAAGAACAATCGGAGTAAACAAAAGCTTTAGTGTCTACACTTGCCTAATCCTATTCACAAGCTTCATGGTGTGCGACTGGAGATGGGGTGTAATATCAAAGATCTGTATAGACAACTCTCCTAAGAAGCTGAAAAAAGTGTGAAGGATGGGTTCTCCTATAGTTTTTAGTTCCTTGATTTCATCGCAGGCTCTCTGACATTCTTATTGACCCTAATAGCGAATGCCGAGTTATATATTAACACTTCTGGGCAAGTCCACTATCATATATGTGCTCAGAAAATTATAGATGTTTTAACGAAAAGAAGGGTACCAGGTATATCAACATACGTAGAAGCCTTAGCAGTTGCAGGTGAGGTGACTTGTACGCTATGATAGAGACTCCAAGTAATCGCGGCTAAATCACTGGTCGATCTGCTTACGCCTCAAAGTCTAAGTGGGCACATACATGCACACGTTTTAGAGAAAGCTGGAAATTATTTAGTGCACGCACGCACTCTCTTGCCTCATACAAAATTCGCTAACGGAACAGAGAAAGCCCAGTTAGACGTCCGCAGTGAAACTCTGGAAACGTAAAAGTGGTGAGGATTACACCTAATTAGGCTCTTGCGGTCGATCATTTCGACAGAAAAGAATTACTTCACGCCCCGTCGGTGGCAAGGCGCATATGGTGCAGTTAAATATCCGTAGGTTAATAGAGAGTCGCATTGCTAAAATTTCAATATGCTTCCACATTGCATTATTATTTGATGTCAGGTCGGATGCAACGTTTTTTTACTGTTATTTCATGCTGGTTCTTCTGCGCTGTGTGGCTTTTGGGTAATGTCAGACAAATCCACCGAAGCGTGAGCACTTCTAAGGAACAAATAGAGAGTGTTAAGCAAGTCCAATTATTTGTTTACCTTTTTAAAAGCACGAGCAGAAGTGGGCCACAAAAGCCTGAACGCGGCTTCATTGACGCCTGTGTTTACGCAGGCGGCCGGTGGACGCTCTGAAGGAAGCGGAGTGAGCGCATGAAATGCCTTAATTCCGTACAGGCTCGACATAGGGTGTAAGAAAAAGAGAAGCACAGTAAATGAAGACGGGAAAGCAGTGACGGCTTCTTGGCTAGCCATCGCAGTTATGTAACACACCCCTCAGTTGTAAGAGACTGCATACTTGCAATGCGAGTTTTGTTTACGCCTACCTGCCCTCATTGTTCATACAAACCAGCTCTCCGCTTCCAAGCGCTTACGGCAACCTTTCTATACTTCCTTTCTGCAAGGGGTCACATCTTTTATGTTCCATTTGTTCTGCCTGCAGGCTGAAGTGCCTGTGCGCTTGCCTGCGCAGATGCGTGTGTACGTGTGTGTCTCTCTGTATTTACGTGTCGATATGTCGAGACGACGAGAAAGAACATAAGGCAGAAATAATTCCTCGAGATTTTCCTCCTTTCTCTTCAACTTTCACAATGAACGGCGATCGGAGCAGCGATATTCGGGAAGTCAGCAGAATCTTGGCGTTTCTGCGTGCTCGCTGAGAACCAAAAGAAGGAAAAGCCTCAAAATACGGCTCAGCTGGAACTCGATTACGTTCTTTTTTCTGCCGCGCACACCGAATGCCAGCGCCCTCGTATTGCCCCCACTCCTTAAAGGCGTTCGATAGCTCCTAGCATCGCAGCCGGTACGTTGCCCGGGTGATAAAGATGGAAGTGAGGAACGGGGTGATTCGGCACCGCCTGATGAGAACAAAATCTTTGTTCTTCGCTTAAGAAAGAACAACGGCTATCATCGGATTCGATAGAAATATGAACGAAGGATTCTAGTCGTTTGCTGCGTTTACTACCTGTTTAAGTCATTCGACTCTGCTTCCCCAATGACAAGGACCTTTTAGCGACACCCAAGTCTTCACAAAAGCACCGTCTTGCTACGCTCTCTTTGCGACCGTGTCAAAGGGTAAAAAAATGAATGACGTTAACACCTCCGCGTGAGTCGTCAATGAGCTTTATCGGAAAGCTGCCAATATGCGAGCGCGTGTTCTCTTACGGCAATCAATAAAAGAGGCCGTGACGGTTGATGCAGCAGTGCAGCTATGAACAGGATGCAAGTGAGGATGTCTGCTTAAAGATAAATACAGATACAGAGAATAAAGGAAGATGAGAAAGAAGGAAAGATTTTTATGAAAGTTAAAAGAAATAAGCAGGAATAGGGTACGTCAGCACTGAGAATTTTTTTCCCGGTCGGTACCAGCGGAGAGGCTGCACTTTACGCAGCGATAGAAGATTTGTCTCAGCTGTCACCGACAATTGGCTGATTCAAGTACATCTTGAGCGAAGCAAACAACAACAACAACCTTAAAATCTATTGAATAACTATTGAAATGTCGCATAATTTTCTGCTGGTCCGTTCGCTCGTGGATAACCGGGCATACTGGCGTGCGAGTTTGTGGATGTTGTGGTTGCTTGTGCTATATGAACGAGGAATACCTTACACGTGTGTTAAGAAGAATACGTACTTGCGGAGATCACAAAGTCAACGATGAACGTTATCATTCGAACCGACGTCTTCGTAAACTTCAGTCACATTTTTCCTTTTTTCATGATGCTGGCGATGTGAATTACAACGTCTCATGGAAGAAATCGTCGACATTTATGGGCAGCATGTGAGTGAGTACGTCCATGCAGCTAATAAAAGCCCTCTCTTATGTGATTCATCAACAAACAAATCCCAAGGTAGTACCTGCTAGGGTTTCTTTATTACACGGCTCAACTTATGGCATGTATATCAAGCGGGACAAAATGATATTGAGGAAGCATATGTATCAGTCTTTATAGACGTTCAATTCATTCATAGTGGTAGCACCAGAATCGCATGTCTATACTGCGTGATGAAGTATACTTTCAACAACGTCGCTGAAATTATAAGGTTTCGACAACTGGACTTCTCTTCAACAAGGTTGCTTTGCTGAGTACTAGCTCACTTGCCAAAATTTCTGCTCCAGATGCCTTCCCTGTTTGAGAATCTTCCTTTTTTTCAAGCATTAAGGTTAGTCTGAGCTTACGTGTTGTTTTTATATCAAGAAAACGGGCCACACAAGTTACCTATAAGCCCGCGAACGATTGTATGAGTGGTAGCATCACTACGAATCAATAAAAAAACTATCGAGGCTGGAAAGTTGACATGTCGACATTAAACAGCAAGTAAGAGCATGAAAGGAGTATTGAAGGAAAAAAATAAAACGAAGTGATGAGCTTGAGCGATGTATGGTAGCCTACCTGATCACCTGGCATGCGACTTTACCGTACATACCGTACCGTACCGCTCAACTTGTGCAAGATTGTGTGAAGTGGTACAAGGCGTGTGACAAAATAAGAAAAACGACTAAACATCAGTTTCCATGAATATTT
Organism: Rhipicephalus microplus; assembly: GCF_043290135.1. Classification (NCBI taxonomy): domain Eukaryota; kingdom Metazoa; phylum Arthropoda; class Arachnida; order Ixodida; family Ixodidae; genus Rhipicephalus; species Rhipicephalus microplus. The sequence continues at coordinate 131,933,835 of NC_134704.1, forward strand.
CGATGTTTCAACAGCCGGCACTTTTCAAATAGGAAAAGAAACCGGCCCGTAGCAATTCATATTGCTAAGCCTGACCTCTTGTCCAGAGGCGATTAGATTAATATTAAGATCACATGGTTGTTCAGAGAATACTATGATGAATAGCCGACAAAATAAGTTAAGAGAAAATACCACCTTTCACAGGCCTCACCTATAGGTGTGACGATAATCAGTGTTGATCATGAAGACGATGCCGATTTTAAGTGATGCCTGTGTAATCAGTCCCTTGATGATTCCAGCGGACACCAAGAGGTCCTGCGCGACAAAAGAACAAGGAAATGCTTAGAGGAGAACATACAAGACACTTGCCACCATCTATTTTACCTCCACTGCGTTTTCATTGATCTTAATCACCTATATGTTCATTCAAAACAAATTTGTTGAAAGTGCTACTGCAACAATATTTGCAGGAATGAATGGAGGACGCTCTAAATACAATTTGTTCGGCGTCCACTGCCATTTTTAGAACGGAAATTATTTTACGGGAACAGAGGCTACACCTACAAGCTTTCACTCATAAGAACTAACAATCGTAACATTTGGGGTTTAGCGTCCCAATACCACGATATAATTATGAGGGACGCCATACATGATGGCTCCAGAAATTTTGACTTTATGGTGTTCCTTAGGTTGCGCTGACATAACACAGTATAGAAAGGCCCCAAGTAATTCGTCTTCGTCGAAATACGAGTGCCGTGGCAGGGATCGAACACGTAACCTTCGAATAACGCGTGCGATGCTCTACCACTGAGGTACCACGGTGGCTATCACCGCAGCCACTTTACTGGGTTTATATGTGAATTTAACGTGAGAGTGTCAGTCAATATTTATATATTTTCACAGCATGTGTTTGTTTAGAGGTCCCGCGAGATAGCGCGCGGTTATTAACGAGCGGAATGGGCTGATGAGAATGAAGTGGCACACGGCAGCATGATTGCCAAGATATAATGAAGCTACCAAAAAGACCCGAGCAAATGGCTTCGCAACATTGCTCCCCGCTCGAAAGTTATCACTCGGAAGCGCCGGAAAAGTTCAAAGAGCAGACACAAGCACGCTGCTCATGGTTAATTGCTCTGAACGTCGCGAATGGCTCGCGGCTTTTCAAAAGCCACATGTGGCTGAAACCGATTTCGGGCATTGTAACTCTACACGACAAGTATGCGTCGAGTCGCGGATAGCGGGCTGTGGTAATTAAGAGGAAGCTATTAGGGGCACACTCTCTATCGTGACAGCACTTTAGAGATTATTTCGAATTTCAATGTACTCTCAGGTAAGCCGGTGAACACCATTTTGAAACACGTGTTGTGTACTTAGGACCCTTTATAACAGCACTTCATGGCGCCGAGTGTGTGGGCGTTTAGGAAAATGTTAACACTGTATCACTACGTAAAAGCGGAGAGGTTAAAAATGTATTAAAATAGGCTCCCACAAGGTCATTTTGTTGTTGCATGAAATTTTCAGCTAAAGTAATTTCTAAGAGTATCAGGGTAATCGTCGACGTTATACGCCTAGTAAATAGATGAAATTTGCGGAGTAGTTTTTTTTTCATATACAACGGATCACTAGCACACACCGTGGCAACTGAAAGAAACTGACCAACCTGCAGAATAGCGCCAACCGTTTTAGGCGTAACTACGAGGCAGCAGGTGGGGAAGTGTGACTCCCAATATCACTGCCACATGCAAGGCAGGGCCAGGTTTCCAGCATAGGACAATAAATGTTCGTCAGCAGGAAATGGAAACAGTACAAACTGGTGGAGTAGTACTGTGAACAGCGTTATCATTGCTACATAAAAGAAAGTGTCAGAAAGAAGCACCTGTCATCTTATATTCCTGCGCATCATACGCATAACCACCGTTACGCTTGCCTTAGAGCAAGCCTCCTTCTGATATCGCGAGAAGTATAAAATGAAAATGACTCAGGAGCAAAAGGGACTCCCATACCTAATGCACGTTCTAGTGCTAAAGGCAACTCCATAGACATGTAAAGAAAAAAAGGAAGGCAAAACTATTTGATGTCACTTCCTTGTAGGCACTCGGTGTTAGGTGTCAGAGAACGTAATTGGTAACGTGGCAGGCACATCGTTTTGTAAAGACTGAATACAAAAGACAACGTCGCAACCGTTTAAGCGTGTGTAAAGGCGCACACGTGATGCATCCCCTTACGCATAGTACCACTTTGTTTCCCGTCCTTCAGAGAGAAAATAGCTTTTTAAAGGAAGCACTCTGGCGCAGATTTTGTATTCCGACGTCTCCGTTTGTAAATCATGTCTTAATTAAATTTACGAAGCAACGGAAAATAAATATAGCAACATTTTGTCTTTGCCACTGAGTCACAAGACGGCCTAGAAGCAAGTGAATCCTTCAAAATAAAACTGCCTCAACTCCACCTCAAGTGTAGTTCTCAAAAAGCATTATTATTGAAGCAACGTCTCTGAAGAATGGCCGCTTCTATACAGCTCTCGGTATTTAAGAGTATTACATTTTCAAAGTACTGCATGTATGTACGCAGTTATACGAAATACAGCAGAAGTATAAACTAACAGGCGACGGACACAAACCTGTCTTTAAGAAAACTTGATCTAGTGGTGTTGACGAAAAGAAACAGGAACAGCATTAACGCGACCCCCTACATACATATATTGACGAAATGTAAACACCACTCCCATTTCATGTATTTATTTTGAAAAAGTAACTCAAAGGCTAAAAGCCTTAGTAGTGGTGCCCCCAAAATTTTCAACGAGAGAAAAAAGACAAGCACTAAACGTAAACAAATATTCCTGCAGAATTGTGCTTCTAGAAATATTTCCAAAATGTTATAAAGGGTTTCTGCGCGAGAACATAAACTGGAATGCATGACTGCATTAGTAGGAAACGCCGCATTCTCAATATAACACAACCAGAACTTCAATCAGCCACTGGAATTGGTCGCTGACTTCAACATAAAAAAAAATTACCAAGATGAAAGCAGTTTATATGACGTATGCCAGCTCGCAATAGAACACGCAACTACGATGCATGCTGGAGAACAGTCAAAGAAAACTGAAGCTAGTGGTTTAGTGGGTACGGTGAATATGTTAAACGTAGGGAGCTTTCTTGTGCGCACCGCCATATGAAGGCTTCCTAGTTAAAAGCAGCTATGTTTGGCCGTGGATGCGGTGGGAGCCTCAGTATTCTTATTCTTACAAGTTGCAATACGCCTCGTAATGGAATAAACAAGCGGCAGGATAGGCAGCTAGGTTAGCCAGTTTTTAGAGTGGCTGGCTACCTTAGGCTGTGTAAAGGAATAAAAGACGATATAAAAAGTTGTTACAAAGAGAAAAAGAGAAAGAAGAGAGGACAGCAAGGTAAAATAAAAGAAAGGGAAAGAGAATGAGACACCGCTTAAACATGTAATGCCGAATCGTGGATACGTGTCCATACTTTATGCGTGCATTCCATTACATGATGCATGTCAATCGCTATTGCTGTATTCGAATATAATTGAAAAAGCAAAACAAAATTGCGATTTTCTGTGCATGCGCCGTCATTCGACCAGCCTTTACCACGTGGAAATGTCACGTGAAGATCAGCCGTGGTGGTGCAGTGATTGGATGCAGACCCACGTGTTGCGGATGCGATCCCAGCCTTGGAAATGGCATTTCGATAGAGGCGAAAATGGCCGAAGCCGGTGTACTGTGCGATGTCAGTGCCCGTTAAAGAGCACCAGGCGTTCGGTATTTCCGGAGACCTCCACTACGGATCATCCCGTAATCATATCGTACTTTTGTGATGCTAAACCCTATAAATTAATGTTAATATTGTAAACATCGTGTGATGACGTCGTGATGTGACGTCGTATCATGGCGTTAAAATGATATCACAGACATTCGCAATTCGCAACATCACAATATGACGTCAATAATAGGGCTCAGTTACGAAAACTGTGCGATACCTTACTAAACCGCTTGTTTTTGCCAAGCGTCACGGAGGTCTCGCCAATTGGAGCGTCAACATAGCCACACAAGGCTATCGCTTTAAAAACTCTGTTTAATTCGATACTTTGCAATTAACGCGGTGGAGACTACAGTGAGGCTTCTTGCAGAAGATACATTCACACCAGGAAGTCTACTCAATTCTTTTTTCGCACCGGTATTGTGACTTCTTTAGGTTTTCTGCGGAGTACTAAATCTTACATCGTGCTTTCTCAAACTGCGTTCTGTAGAAAATAGCGGTTCCACTAATCGCCTTTTTTGATAGGGCCACTGATCGACCGTTTTCTGGTTCCGCACTTGCCAAGCCACTTTTATGATGAACACGAGGTCCGTTCGCTTAAAGGAACCTCTCGCACCCGAGTTCATCTCATTGCATATATATTACTGCACCTTATTCAGCTTGAACATTAGGGCCAGTGACCACACATGTGCTAAATTATCACTCGTGTTCTAACAAAATGAGGTTAATCTCTCACTTTTTCTTCAGCTTAGACCAATACAAAAAGAGGGCAGCTAATAAAGCTGTTTCCGTAGCTACATATTATTCGAAACTCTTCCACACGTGCAGTGTAAACATTCGAGAGGACAGCAACAGATAAAGAAAATAAGCACGAATTCAAGTTACTCACCATATACAAGCATTTATGTACAAGTCCGTGGCTTAAACGGCGCAATAAATATCCACTGTCACACTCATCCAGTACAACAACGTAAAAAACTTGCATTACCGGTAATACATTAACAGCTGCCTCCGACAGGTTCCTGATGGTCAGGAAGTTGGATGTTTTTTGAACTGAAGCAATGCAAAACGATGTCGTTCAGCCGTGTGGGCCCTTGAGAAGCGGGGAAAAACGTGTTTAGGAGTAGCGTTCATGCCGGCGAAAGAAAGCAGCCAATTTCAATGTGTGTTTTCAGCAGTGCGCGAAACTCGCCACCCACCTTTGCGCAATATGAGTGCCCGCACCAGTACGTGGGCATTCCCGAAAAGACTCCACGACAAGACGCAAAGAAAAAAAATACAGAAAGTAAATGCCCTTACGCGCGCCTGTTTGATTCACTAGCAAGTACGTTTTCCTCCTGTCTTCTGAAAAACCATTCACTAAGTGTGTAGACTTGCAGTTGTATACTTGCTCTTCACAGCATTTTAATGGCATCTCTCTCTCTCGTATTTAGGCGTGTCTGGGATTTTGGTCATCGCACTTCTATGAACTGACGTTAAATCATAATACCTACTGCACTTTTACTTTCCTGTTTACCAACGTTTTCACCTTTGTTGCGTAACCTTCTTTGGTCAGCCTAATGATATTAACAGTACCTGAACAGGTCAATAATAATGTCTGGGGTTTTACATCCCAAAACCACGATAGGGTTATGACCCATGCCGAAGTAGAGAGCTCTGGAAATTTGGACCGTCTGATGTTCTTTAACGTGCACTGGCATAGCTTAGTACACGGGCTTCAACGATTTCACTTCAACCAAAAGGCGACCACGCCAACCGAGATCAAACGCGCGACCATCAGGTCAGCATTCAAGCGCCGTAAACACAGATCTACGGTTGTGGATGGCTGAACCTATTAATAATTTCCTGCCCTAAAAAATTCCAGAAATATTCCGTTTAAGGCGTTTAATATTTATATCCCATGCTCAAAGAGATATAGATTGTGTCTTACAACTACATGGTGAAAGTGGCAAAAACTTTCGTGTCCCGTTGCTGTGCTGGCGGAGTGCAATCCCGCACAGAACTATCTGGCGCGATAAGGATAAATTCAATTTCATATATATAGCAGTCAATGCTGTGGGCACTGCGCACGTTGTTAAGCCCACGCAATTCCCTACAGAGTTTTCCCTTCCTCGCACTTGGTGTATTTAAATAACTTGTTTTCACACGATATTCAATTTGGATGTACGCCCTCAAAGCTTCGCACACCATTTTACGAACTAATATTCAACTAAAAAATTATTTCTACAAGATGGAACTGCCAGCAAAGGCTGTTTCATCTCGGTTGCGGTGTCTTTGCCTTCGTCACGCGCCCCTTCCATTAAGACCAGTCAAAAAAGATGGTCAAAATCAAGCAGAGTCGGGATCATGAGAGAAGTGCTTGGAGCCTACTTCAAAAACTAAAAGGTCGTTTATCTTGTTTTTTTTTTGTATATACTGTTGGTCGTTACTGGGCGGGTCACAAGCAGCACTTCTGCAAGCCACACATCACACAAAATAAGGCAAACAAAACCTCTTCAAAAGAGGGAAAAAAATGCATCGACGAACAGAACAAAACATAAAATAGCATAGGCGTTCATAAGCGAAATAGCTGAAAGTTTTCTCAATAACCAAGTGTAGAAGCGAATTTCAATTTTTAAGTTACTGTTGCTAGTTGTGTAGTTTTAATAGCCTCTGTTTCTCATGCTTTTATTTTTCACGAGTAGTACATTTTTGTCTGACTTTCGGCGTTACCTTATCTACCTATAGACTGCGTGTGTGTGTTTTTCTCCTAGTAAATTTATGAGCGCTTTCTGTCATATTTGTTTATTAGGCAGCTCAACATCTATTTATCAACCAAATAGCGCAAAATTGCCCACACAACTTTTAATAGTTTTATAGTCATTTTTTTCATTGCACAAAATATCAAATCAAGCATTCATCTCATTTATTCATATCATGCGCAACATCAATACGCAAGTATTGAGGCGCATTTTTTAATAAAAATGCATACATGCGTAATTTGAAAGGCCGTAGTATATCCAAGGAGTTTCAAAAACAAAAAGCTGGATTTGAAATTATCACCCACGAGTGAAGCCGTACGCACCATAAGATGGCGGCTGTGGCAGTCATTTTACTAGAGGCATGATGAGCTGTTGGTGTTTGCCGATTGAAAAGAACGTTCTACTCGCACGCCCAACGAGTATAACGTGGAACTTTTTCGGGTCAGTTAGGGCTCAAAGTGCGTCCATGTGTTGCTAGTTTTATTTAGTAACCCCTGAATTCAGGCTAGTTTTAATTGGAGAATAAGTCACCGATACCTGATTGATTGATTGATTTGTGGGGTTTAACGTCCCAAAACCACTATATGATTATTAGAGACGCCGTAGTGGAGGGCTCTGGAAATTTCGACCACCTGGGGTTCTTTAACGTGCACCCAAATCTGAGCACATGGGCCTCCAACATTTCCGCCTCCATCGGAAATGCAGCCGCCGCAGCCGGGATTTGAACCCGCGACCTGCGGGTCAGCAGCCGAGTACCTTAGCCACTAGACCACCGCGGCGGGGCGATACCTGTCTCTCTCGGTTAATTTATCAGAAAAAAAATATACTTTCATTTAAAATTAACGTAGCTCGAAGACTAACAGGTCACAGCTACTTGATGTCTAAATGAGAAACGCTAGAAATTAGCATGCTTCTGAGATCTGTAGTACGCAAAAGCTGGCTTCACTATTGCTGGCAAAGCATTGCGGGAGCTTCCACTCAAACAACTTTTTTAAACCTATTTGAGTGTGTCTTACGCTGAGCTGACGATAACACGATAAGCACGAAATAACAACTGCTTCCTGCGTTTTCCTAAGACGATACTGTGCTGCCACCTAGGAGTGGCTCTCGTTACATGTAAGCTTCTTTTTTCCAACATTTCTGCCAGATATGGCATTCGTATGCCACGCAGCACCTCCAGACAGAAGACTATCACCTTTGGCGTCATTTGCAGCGAAGCACGGACACACGCAGCCATTTTTTCTGTAACCTTTATCTGCGCTGGCATCGTTTGTTTTTGTAACTTCCTTTTGCAAGCTGTGTCAACTTGTGGCCACGCATTGCTCATTGAAGGAACTGAACCTTCTGCTTCGACAGTATGTCTTCTCTTAACCTTAGTGCACTGCATATGACTGTAGCCAGTCACTTCGTTGAAAGCAGTATGACGTTTGACGGATTGTTCGACGTGCCATGTTTCAGAACTAATGTCAAAAATAGTAGATTTATTCTATCGAAATGATTGAAACCAGAAACTAAGTGCGCACGTTTGGAGCCAAATATTTCATTTCTGTTGTGTGGAAACTGGGAAAATTATACAGCAGAAATCTTGAATACATAATTGTATGCTAATTGCAAATAAATAGTAAAACGCAACCAAAACGTCACAGTACGGAATTTTGTTCTTGGAATGTAATTCTGAGAGCTTTGAAATTATACCTTGTGAATTTGCCGAAATGGCACACAGTTAACCATAATACGTTCCTCGTGGGGTTGAAATCCATGTAACCTGACACATCGACTTCCTAGTAGAACTAACAGCAGCCTAACGAAACGTCTGCAGGGATGGCCTTTCTTCGTGGACCGAGCGCGAGATTGCACGCGCTGCGCGTCCGCGGCTGAATGCTTTCTCGGCCCGCTCGAAAGGTTTCCTTGACACCGTGTTATTATGCGCTGAAAGGGGCACCGTGCATTCTGTTTGCGCGGGAGCCCGTCGATTCCGCGTTTTGTATACGAGTCCAAATGAACATGTCCGGCGAGCACAAGACGTGCCTAACTCGAGTTTTTATTTTTTCGATTCAGCGGCAGCTTGAAAACACGGACTCAGGAGACGTATAGGAAGAAGCTCAATGCGTAGAATGGCTGTGATTTTGGGGCCCCGTGACGGTCCCCTTTCTCGCTTCAAAAGCGCCAGGCGGATGTAACGGCAATAGACGAACCGTGACGGCCGTACGTGTTTGGTGGTCTCTCGTGCGCATGAACAGGCGAACGACGACGACGCCTGCTTCTGAAGGTTGTAAGATTTGTAAGGCGGTGATTCCTCCGCCTTCCGACTTTTGAATCGACCTCTTGGGCTCTGTGGTGTGTTTACAGCCAGGTCACGTGCGCAGGCAAAGCGGGCCTTCGCGGAATCAATCTGAAGTGTGGGGTCTTTAATGGAGTGTCCAATGGAGCTGCTGCCATTGTACCCTGGCCACTCCTCAACAGTAGGCGTGCTCTCATACGGTTTATTGTCCAGAAGCAATAACTATCACGCGGTCAAGTTCCAGTCTGTAAACAATACACTGAAAACTATGAAGACTGGTAGGGTATGGTGAGCAACTGAGTACCCCCACGTTCTCTTTTTGTCTCATTTTGCCACATTGCCTTTAGGCCTTAGCTTGCAAAAGCGCTTAGCAGTCTGCTTCGGCTAATGATTTTTTAGCCAATTCAACCCCTTGAAGGACAGTGCTTATGCTTTTTTTTTACTTGCGTCTCACAGGTACTTGGTGCTGTGAAGCAGGTTTCTAGCATTCTTATCAGTAGTTTTTAACATTTGTATGCAAATGAGAAACATGGTAAAACAAAATACCATTAATCATTAGTAATATATAGTTAAATGAAAACTGAGCCTTCTTTTTTTTATCCTGAAGTTTTGGTGCACTATTCTTATGCACTAGAATGACCCTGTTATTACTCATAAAACGAAAATGAAGATGACATTTTCTTGCTTTAATTTTAGATATACTATAACAAAAGCTGTGCGTTTTCAGTTCCCTTTCAAATCCTTTTCTATAAGTAAACTATGCCCCCGCTACATTAGAATACACGATTCTAACAAAGGGCCGAATAATTTACATCATAGCGTAGTGGGTACCACGTAAGTGTACTTTCCCTGACGCGTTCATCGACCTCAATCTGCCATCAGCCAATTCACAAATTCATTCATGAAAAATGCCCGGCACACTGAAGTCGATCCAGTCAGTCATCTATGCGTGGGACAGGGTAGACGCCTTTCTTCGTCACTTTGTTGAGCTTCCGGTAATCCACGCGAAAAAGAAGACCGCCGTTTTTTTTTTCAAGTACGACGGGCGACACCCATGGGCTGTTAGAGTTCAGTGACGTCATCATCGAGCATCTGCTTCACCTGAGAACGTATGGCATCTTGTTCTTTTTGCGACACGCGGTAGGCGGGCTGTAATACTGGCCGTTCGGTCGGGTCCGTTCTAATGCGGTGTCTTACGGTTTGGACCTGCATGATTTTTGAAGTGGGCGCAAAGCGGTCACGATTAGTACGTAAAATCACGCCTATTTGATTTCACTGAGAAGAGGATATCTGGCTATTCACGTCAACTGTGCTCGCCGATGCAGTGTAACATTCAGCTGCAGTGGCAATCGGAGCGATAGTGTAACATCCTTCATCATCAGCGCCTTCGAAGTTCGCGATTGCTGTTCGCTTTGACAAGTGTTTGTACTGGCCGCTGAAATTCGTGATCAAAAGCTGAGCCCCGCGACGCTTCAGTTGGACGATACCCTGCTTGCCATGCTGAAGCTCGGTACTTGCCAAGGTTCCCGTGATCCGTTTCTTCTGTATCTCATTAAGGCTATTTCTATTACCCTCTCAAGATAACGTGTATAATGTGATATCGTAAGAGAGTGAAATAACTACCACGTGTCACTCTACGCGGATTACGTTACGTGGGCAGTTCAAATCTTCGAACATATAAGAAGATTATCCCGCCGCGGTGGTCTAGTGGCTAAGGTACTCGGCTGCTGACCCGCAGGTCGCGGGTTCGATTCCCGGCTGCGGCGGCTGCATTTCCGATGGAGGCGGAAATGTCGTAGGCCCGTGTACTCAGATTTGGGTGCACGTTAAAGAACCCCAGGTGGTCAAAATTTCCGGAGCCCTCCACTACGGCGTCTCTCATAATCAAATGGTGGTTTTGGGACGTTAAACCCCACAAATCAATCAACATATAAGAAGATTTCTTTATTCGTTTGTCTATAAAAGAGTATGAGAGGACGGGATTACGAAGGTCGCAGCTGCCATAATTTTTCATCGTCATCAGCCACAACCACATTGTTGATACGAAGTGCAAGTAATGCCTTGCAGAGCGGGCAGGTCTATTCTACGTAGAATGACAAACAATGTGGCCGTGAGTGTTTTGCAAATTCACAAAATGAAATTATTCACCATCGCCCCCCCCCCCCCAAAAAAAAAAAAACCTGATGGGATGCGAAGAATCAGCGGTGCGCACGGCGTTGACTCGGTCAAAACTGGCGTTGACGCGGGTCCTGGAAGAACCGTTTGAAGCGAAACTCGGTGTAGCAATCACTAGGGTGAACGTTTATTTGAAATGCAAAGACACGGGAGGCAGGTTAGGTTTCGTGTAGGTTTCATCGCAGATGAAGTAGCTGAAAGAGTGTTCTCACTCGACGTGCGGCGGAACGTTAGGGGTAGTGGAGAGGGTCAAGAGAGTTAGAAATGTGTTGCCAGAGGGCCGGACGAGCGGGTAGCTGCGGCTAGCGTGCTGTGGTTGAGGAAAAGAGTGACTTCAGTACGCACCTGCGAGGGGAGTTTCGCGTGAAGGCGCAGCTGCAGCGTGACCTACTTGGCACTGCTCCAACACCTGTGGCAAGGAAAATGCGCTGCTGCGCGCTCGTATGAACGCACGTACGTACTGGTGTTGCACACGTGATTGAAATAGCTGCTTCAAATCTAAAAAAGAATAGTTTATAGGGTAGCGGGTACCTTGCCAGTGTAATTGTAATAGTGTCGACAAAGCGCGGGTACTGGTAATGCCGCTCTTCCAACTCGCACTCAAAGAGCGGCATATCAGTTTTTTTATGCTCATGTGGGCTAATACACGCACGCACACACACACACACACATATACAAGCGCACACAAGCACTCACTCGCGCACATGCAGACACACACTGAGACGGAAAACCCACGCGCACGAATGCATGCACACAGTCACGTTTGGACAACGGCAACCACTCCAACGCTGGAAATAATCACCGGTGAGAAAACGCGCGTACGATATATATATATATATATATATATATATATATATATATATATATATATATATATATATATATATATATATATATATTGTGAGCGCTGACTATGTACTTCATCTTCATCTGTATGACCAAACCATTGTAGTGATCATCATCGTATGTCACGCGGGCTGGCTCTCTGGCTCGTGCGTCTGGATTAAAAAAAGGATAACCTGGTTGCTGCCGTACCGGACGTGGTCTCATAAGTGGCGGAGGTGCTGGGTACGCAATGATCCGTCGAACGGTCGAGGATAATGGCGGCTGGATCACTTCTTTTTGTGGTCCATACGAAAGTTTCGTCCTTACTTATACGGCCGTCATTTCACAATAGTGACTGACCATCACGCTCTGTGTTGGTTATCGTCTCTCAAAAATTTGTCGGGGCGCCTTGGCCGTTGGGTACTACGATTGCAAGAGTATGACTACAGCATCACATATAGGTCAGGCCGAGAGCACCAAGATGCCGACGCTTTGTCCCGTTGCCCGCTCTCGCAAAGCGCCGAAGTGTCACCTTCCATCTGTTCGTCACCGCCCACCAAAGTGACCAAACAGACGGCTGCTGCTTCGAAACAGTTAGTTGCCTCGGCGGACCTTCTTTCGTCCACAGATCTCACCTCGCTCCAGCATGCCGATACCTACTGCCGCACAATCATCGATCGGCTCACTGGCTTATCGCGTGCTCCAAACAGCCGCCTAAGACGACAACTTGCCCGTTTCAAGCTTCAAGAGGGAACATTATGTCGGCAAATTTACCATCCTTTCGGTAACCAATGGGTTCCCGTCATTCCTCGCTCACTTCGTCTGGAAGTTGTACAAGCGTTTCATGACGATGCGACAGCTGGCCCCTTAGGGTTCCACAAGACCTACGACCGCCTCAGGACTCGCTGCTTTTGGCCTGGCCTCTCCACTTCTGTCGCCAAGTACGTCACTTCCTGCGCGTCATGCCATCCCCAAAAACATACCACGTCTCTTCCCGCGGGGCCATTGCAACCACTGCCGTGCCCGTCCACTCCCTTTGAATTTGTGGGCATAGACTGATACGGACCTCTTCCGCTTACGCCAGCCGGTCACCGTTGGATTGTTACTGCCGTAGACCACCTTACTCGCTACGCGGAGACGGCAGCTCTTTCATCTGGTGCTACCTCTGAAGTAGCCGATTTTTTCCTTCGCGCCATTATTTTACGACATGGCGCACCACGTGTGCTCCTTAGTGACCGCGGCAAGACATTTCTTTCACATGTCCTTGCTGAAGTCTTACAGGCCTCTAACACCATCCACAAGACCACATCAGCGTATCACCCAGAAACTAATGGTCTGACTGAGCGTTTTCACTGAACTTTGTCCGACATGATCTCTATGTACGTGCAACCAGATCACAAAAACTGGGACACAATACTTCCTTTTGTCACGTTCGCATATAACACTGCCATACAGCGTACAACGAATTTCAGCCCTTTTTTTCTCGTGTATGGCCGTGTACCGACTTTTCTTCTGGACACCACCTTTTTGCCCACATCTTAAAATCCATCTTCATCTCTCCCGGAAGAGTTCGCCGCTCGCGTCGCCCGCTGCCGTGAAATCACCCGCGCCAACACTGCTACCATTCAGTACAAGAGAAAAATCGACCTTGATGCGAAGCGTCGAGTTGTTGTGTTCCGCCCAGGTGACGAAGTCCTTTTGTGGACACCTGTTCGTGTACCTGGGCTCTGCGAAAAATTCCTTCACCGGTATCTCGGTCCATACACCGTCCTGGAACGAACATCTGAAGTCAACTATCGCGTTGCTCCTGTCAACGCGGCTTCTGATCGTCGTCGCCGCCACACCGAGATCGCCCACGTCTCTCGACTGAAACGATATATTCGGCGTCCCAACCCTTTCTAACTTGCTGCCCTCTTTCGCGAAGGGGGGAAAATAGTGTGAGCGCTCACTATGTACTTCATCTTCATCTGTATGACCAAACCATTGCAGTCATCATCATCGTATGTCACGCGGGCTGGCTCTCTGGCTCGTGCGTCTGGATTAAAAAAAAAGGATAACCTGGTTGCTGCCGTACCGGACGTGGTCTCATAATATATATATATAAAATCCAGTAGATCCTCCGTGAGCAGTCACAACGTGGTTTATTTCTTTCGACGTTTCGGCCTAGAGTCTGGCCTTCATTAGGATTAAAGGTACAGTTTGTTGGTGCTCAGCTTTATACAATATCAAATCAGAGGGAAAGGAAAGAGGAAAAAGACAGAAAAAAAGAAAAAAATTAAAAGAAAAAGAATGGAAAAAAAATAAGAATATAAGGTAGACTCCCCTCGGGTGCCCCCCTTCCACTATTCCTTCCACTTCCCCCTTCATCTCTCTCCCCTTTCTCCCCTTCACTTTTCTGATGTCAGCGGTCTGTGTATGCTTCCTTTCACTAACGCATTCTTCCCGACCAGACGGCGCCTCCTGGCTCTGGCGGTTCGGTGTGGGGCAACAAGAGCTTTTTTAGGAAGTTGTAAGCCTTTAACTACTCGGAGCCCCATCAACATTTCGTCGTAGAAAAAGGGGTGCCGCGTATTGCGTCAGAGGCTGGTAAGTGGGCTTTTTAGGAAGTTTTAAGCCTTTAACTACTCGGCGCCCCGTCGACATTTCGTCGTAGAAAGAGGGTTGCCGCGTATTGCGGCACAGGCTGGTAAGCGGGCGCAATGCAAATTCCTTGCCGTAGGGGCCTCCCAGCTGTGCACAGAGTTGCTGTTGGGCATGTCATGCATGGCACAATTGATTGGGTAGTAAAATAAAACAGAAAACAGACGACAGCTGTACTTAGAAAGAGTAGTTACACTTGGAATTGTTTTGAGTTGTCCAGTGCCCTTCGCAGCTGCAGTGCTGTGAACTCAGTTACTATTTTCATTATTGCCGTTATTGTTTTCTAATGCTTTAATTGCTGCAATTGTACCAGGATTCTCATTTATTCCTTTATCGAGGGTGTTAAATTGGTGAATAAGGTATGACTCTCGTCGTTAACGTTCTCGATTTGATTTAAATCCCGTCTCTAAGAGCGTTACTGATAGTTTGTCGAATGCATGGTCGGGAAGATTGAGATGTTTTGATAGAGGTAGACTTGGGGCTGATTTCGCATGGGCTATGTGATTATTGAAACGAATCCTAATTGGTGTTTCTGTTTGTCCGATGTACTGCATACCACACACGTTGCATTCGAGTAGGTATACCACATCAGAGGAATCGCATGTTAGGTTTCCTCGTACGTTAATCGAAAAATTGGATTGTGTGCTGGTTGCTTTGTGTGTTTCTATTACTATTACTAGGCGATGCGAGAAACACACAAAGCAACCAGCACACAATCTAATTTTTTGATTAACATACGAGGAAACCTAACATGCGATTCCTCTAATGTGGTATACCTACTCGATTGCAACGTGTGTGGTATGCAGTACATCGGACAAACAGAAACACCAATTAGGATTCGTTTCAATAATCACATAGCCCATGCGAAATCAGCCCCAAGTCTACCTCTATCAAAACATCTCAATCTTCCCGACCATGCATTCGACAAACTATCAGTAACGCTCTTAGAGACGGGATTTAAATCAAATCGAGAACGTTAACGACGAGAGTCATACCTTATTCACCAATTTAACACCCTCGATAAAGGAATAAATGAGAATCCTGGTACAATTGCAGCAATTAAAGCATTAGAAAACAATAACGGCAATAATGAAAATAGTAACTGAGTTCACAGCACTGCAGCTGCGAAGGGCACTGGACAACTCAAAACAATTCCAAGTGTAACTACTCTTTCTAAGTACAGCTGTCGTCTGTTTTCTGTTTTATTTTACTACCCAATCAATTGTGCCATGCATGACATGCCCAACAGCAACTCTGTGCACAGCCGGGAGGCCCCTACGGCAAGGAATTCACATTGCGCCCGCTTACTAGCCTGTGCCGCATTACGCGGCAACCCTCTTTCTACGACGAAATGTTGACAGGGCGCCGAGTAGTTAAAGGCTTAAAACTTCCTAAAAAGCCCACTTACCAGCCTCTGCCGCAATACGCGGCACCCCTTTTTCTACGACGAAATGTTGATGGGGCTCCGAGTAGTTAAAGGCTTACAACTTCCTAAAAAAGCTCTTGTTGCCCCACACCGAACCGCCAGAGCCAGGAATGCGTTAGTGAAAGGAAGCATACACAGACCGCTGACATCAGAAAAGTGAAGGGGAGAAAGGGGAGAGAGATGAAGGGGGAAGTGGAAGGAATAGTGGAAGGGGGGCACCCGAGGGGAGTCCACCTTATATTCTTTTTGCTTTTTTCTTCTTTTTCTTTTCATTTTTTTCTTTTTTTCTGTCTTTTTCCTCTTTCCTTTCCCTCTGATTTGATATTGTATAAAGCTGAGCACCAACAAACTGTACTTTTAATCCTGATGAAGGCCAGACTCTAGGCCGAAACGTCGAAAGAAATAAACCACGTTGTGACCGCTCACGGAGGATCTACTGGATTTTATATATATATATATATATATATATATATATATATATATATATATATATATATATATATACTTGAAACATTGAACTAACATGTATTGACGAGCCATCGCATCAGGCTGTTGCGAAGCAGGTCCAAAATTTTTGATCAACTGGTTCATGTACTGGAAGGTAAAACAGGGCGGTATGTGTTTTGACGTTAAGAGAAAATGACACAACGCTTCTTCGTTACAAAACCATAGCAAACACCACTTTCTTCCAAAGTGCTAGTACCTTTTTAACAGGACTGTATATATATATATATAAAAAAACCGTGCTTTCCACTCGCTATACGGCAAGTAGCTGTTACAAAATATTGCCGGAAGTGATGACTGACATGCGCCGTAAAAATATCAGAAGCAATAAGTGCAAAAGCATTTTATTTTGAAAAGCGCTAACCGTATGCGTTCCCGTTTCCGCCCAGTGTTATTTAGCAAACAGAACGTGAAATGCAATTTCTCTGCTGCGAACGCGGGGCATTATTCAATATTTATACACGTGCGTGTTATAAACTTACCATTTCTCAAGACTTTTATAATGTTTTGGTGGCAGAAAGTTCGCAAGGTGTGCTCAATAGTCATTTTGCTTGCTTATGAAAGCATAAAAACTTGTGCATACCGGATGCGTAAGGGCTTCATACGTACGGCAGTCACTGATATTTTCTCCTAAACAGTGATGACGTAATAGTCTTCGAGCTTCGAGGTCGAAACCTGTGCGAAGTGACGGCTTCGAGGAAAGTTCAATCCAGAGAAAGATAGAAACGCACCGAAAACCCAAACGTTATCCTTTTGTTTAGATAACCTGCTTTGCACACTTTTTCCAAGTTGCTGAAATATCACTTCATTAATGTTTCAAAACGTATTATCCTACGAAATATTCGCTGCGTGTATCGGAAGCAACTGGAGGAGGGCTAAAGCACCCACAGGTCATTAGAGTAGCTTGATGGGCAATTTGGTACACCGTCTTGGAGGGAAATTGGAATACCAGCAGCAGCAAATGAAGTTGGGAAAAAGGGACAGGGACAACAAGAATTTCGGACTATCAACTGGCTTTATTCCGACTAAAATGCGAACACGAAACCGGCATGAGCATGCGGACTCACAGCAATCGCACAGAAACACCCCCTACCATGGCATGCTACAACTACTGGTATGGCACCGGAGCGCTTTGTCTTTCATTAACACAGACGGTGATTTCGCAACGATCTGGACCAACTTTGTAGACCTGAAAGGCTTCAATTATTTCACACTGCTTCTGCGTATGAGCCCTTCCAATGATCTATTCAGTGGCAGAGGCCCGTGCACTACTGTGCGATATCATTGCACGTCGAAGAACACCACAAGGCTAAAATTTTCAGAACCCACCACTACGCCGTCCCTCACAATCACATCATGTTTTTTTTTGGGGGGGGGGGGTGGAAGTAATACCTTTGACATCAATATGGGGACGGCAAGTAAGTTCAGCTGTTCACCAAATGAGATAACAAAAATAATGTTTTTGGAACTCTTGTGTAGGTAATAGCGCAAGTAAAAGGAACAACCAGTCTAACCGAGCACCAGAATCATAGCAGCTCAATATAATAATAAACTGATGCAAAAGCATTGCCACTTCTCGGTCGATGCCCAGCATAGGATACAAGAATCACCACGCCGAGGTCGATAAGAAGAATGAACAGGCTGCTTCTTTATTAACACTGCTGGGTCAGTGCTCCATTGCTTTTTTTAGTCCTTCTTGGTCAGTTTAAAATATGAAGCATTTCTTAATAATGCAGGCACTTTGACAGTTCCTATCTATCTATCTATCTATCTATCTATCTATCTATCTATCTATCTATCTATCTATCTATCTATCTATCTATCTATCTATCTATCTATCTATCTATCTAAATATCTAAACGTCTAGGTCTGGCTGCTTTCGTGGTCGCTTCCATGAATAAAGGTAAAACAGAATTACTATGAATGGGTAAGAAAGTTCCTGAATACGTCTGGTTTGTCGGGACATAAATAACGTCGAAAGCCCGTCACATAGGTCATCAAACTCTTTCCTCCAGACACCTTAGGTGATTGACAGTTTGTGTCTACCAGGAAAGAAGAGAGCAAGAATTGGTAACATAAATGCGAATGCAATAATAAAAACCTACACTGACCAATGCAAATAATAAAAGTCAGGATCCCAGCAGGAATTGAAGCCATGAACTTTGTGCCTCAATCAATCTTTGTACCAAAGCTCTACGCCAGATCTTGAATTCGCTTTGGAAAGAGACCCTACAAAGGCAAAATCTTGGTGAATTATCAATTGGGGTTTCAGTGTCTACCTTAATAAATCTTACATATTTGCTTCATTTATACGGCAATCACGTCAAATAATTGCTCACTGTAATCTCAAGCGTCATGCACTGAAGTTGTTCGTAGCATTAGCCATGGTCACCGTATACTCGCAAGCACAGCGTATACGTAAGAGTTTACCGCCTCAGGCGTTGGTATTAGCCTTGTAGCAGTTGGGCTTGTTACGCAGCTGTAAACAACCAGTTATATAAAACATGTATGATTGTTCAGCATATGTCGGCGCTTGCAACATTTCTAGATGTCTTTAGCGTCATTTAGTAATGTTTTGGCAAAATAAAAAAAGCACATCATACTTACCACTCCCCCCCCCCCCCACCTTCTCCCCGTATGCTTCTTATGACATCGATTGCCATTGTACGTACGATCTACCAAGTTTTTTGCTTTTTTGTTTCCCTCAGTGCACTGTATCAGCTCGAAGGGTCATGGAAGGCAAAACAAATTTTTCTCGTATAGGTACCTTTTGTAATGCAAAAAAAAATTTGCCGCTAGTAAACACTTGGTAACTGTCATAATCCAAGTGGCGTGGTGACCTTGCGATTACCGCGTTACTTCGTCGCGACGACTTAAATAATGATGTCTACTGCGGCCTGCATATTTCTTGATCAATAAAAATGAGGTACAGGGCTCTCGAAGTGGTCAGGTAGTCAACTTTCAAAGCATAATGATCTTTTGTCAAGCCGATGTGGACAAAATTGAAAAGTGCACTTTGAAATTCATGTCCCAGTAACAGTAACCACCACGGTAGTAGCGCGAGTCCACGGCAGCGATCAGTCATACCTCGCAACTCATTGAACAAAACAAATTGGGCGCCCACGTGAACGGTGAGAGCACTCGCTCGGGCAATGATGGCAACTGCTTGACGAGCCGCTGTCAAAACCTTTCGCGTGTCACGTGTCTTTGACGGCGTCTGTAGCCAGGCATTAGCAGGAGAGGCGAGAATATTCGGATGAAGTGCACGTATTTTCGTGATTGTTTCCGGCTGCGTGATCGCACGATTGTTGTTCAGAGTTACCCTGCTCCTACCGTGTATGACCGCGGGAGGTAAGACGAGGGAGTTTTGCGCGTGTGTAAACTCATGGCTGTGGTACCGCCATATTGGTGTTTCACTCTATACCCGTCAAATATGAATACCTTAGAATAGAGGTTTTTAGTTAGTCCGGCACACAGCTATACGGAAAAGCATTTGCGTGTGCCAAAATACCGGGTGTTAACAGCACACGCACCCTTTCGGAAAACATTGCTGCGCCACCGAAAGTGGTTATCTGCCACCTTGAATATATCGGGTGGCCATCACATGTTCTGTACCTCGCTAGCTCCAAATCGATGATTTTACTTGCTTCTTGTATTCATGCCATTACCTTTTGATAATAAAGTATTTGTGTATATTTGACACAGTTTTCGAGAGACGTACTCAAATGATCGTAGCTATATTGTCACCAATCTTGTCCCACTCAAGGAAACCTTCCGCAGAACTGCTCGTCAAGCTAGGACAAAAAGAAAAACTGCTCCAACCTAACCTCTTCGTCCTCTTCCACACGAAAACCACGCGAATTCATGCGGCATTAAAAAGCGGCTCAATCCCAACCTCTTCGTCCTCTTCCACACGAAAACCACGCGAATTCATGCGGCATTAGTCCCCCCTTTTAAAAAGCATCGACTCGATGCTTCTAAATAAAAAGAAGAAGAAAAAAAAAACCCATAATTAGAACACACGTTGACGCAGAGAATGACAAAGTGAGTGCCAGGGAAAACAAAGAGGGCGCACAAGCACTTGGACCATGCGCGAACACAACAGCACCAGTGGAAGAGTCAAGAAAAAAAAAACACCACATGAGATCACTGTCACGTTTGCGAAGTAACTCGCAAGCACAGAGACTATTGTGTGTAGTACGGCTTGAGTCGTACGACATGCACAGTTTCGGGCCGATGTTGTCGACGTGACGACACTGTGCCGTCCGGAAGTACTTCGTATGTAAGGTCACTCACACGTCGGATAACCTTGTATGGTCCGAAATAACGGCTCAGAAGCTTTTCAGACAAGCCTGGTCGTCGGACAGGAGTCCACACCCACACTCGTTCACCCGGGTGGTATGCGACGTTTCGACGGCGAAGGTTGTAACGTCGTGCATCTGCGTCTTGTTGGTGACCGATGTTCACGCGAGCCAGTTGACGAGCCTCTTCGGCGTACTGCGTGTATTGCTCGGCTTCTGGAGAAAGAGCATCGCTATTATCGTACGGCAGCATAGCGTCAAGCATCGTTTGTACGTTGCGTCCATAAACAAGGTGGAAAGGTGAAAATCGGGTTGTTTCCTGCATTGCCGTATTGTATGCGAACGTGACGTATGGGAGGATATCGTCCCAGGTTTTGTGCTGCACGTCCACGTACATTGACAGCATGTCCGCTATGGTCTTGTTGAGCCTTTCCGTCAGTCCATTACTTTGTGGGTGGTAAGCCGTTGTTTTTCGGTGACTCGTGCAGCTCAGTCTGAAAATGTCCTCTAGCATTTGTGCCGTAAACGATGTTCCTCTATCCGTAATCACACATGACGGCGCGCCGTGCCGGAGGACGATGTGCTGCACGAAGAACTTCGCCACTTCAGACGCCGTGCCGCGGGGTAATGCCTTTGTCTCAGCATACCGGGTCAAGTAATCGGTTGCCACTATAATCCATTTGTTACCAGTGGCCGACAAAGGGAAGGGTCCTAGAAGGTCCATTCCCACGAGGTCGAAAGGTGTCCGTGGTGGTGTAATAGGGTGGAGAAGGCCCGCAGGTTTCACGGGTGGCGTCTTGCGACGCTGGCACTCGCGGCAGCCTTGCACGTAGCGGTGTACACTGGTCGAAAGTCGTGGCCAATAGTACTGCTGGCGCACTCTGGCGAGAGTCCGCGAGTAGCCCAAGTGTCCCGACGTGGGCTCGTCATGGCACGCGAGGAGGATGTCATCCCGCATGTCGGCTGGTACAACGAGGAGGAAGGCTTTGTTGCTACCTCGAGCATTTTTCTTGTAAAGAATGCCCCTCCTTAGACAAAAGGATGACAATTCGCGAGCGATGCGCCGAGGAGTGTGAGAATTTCGGCCTTCTAAGGAATCAATAATAGGGCGCAATTCCTGATCGGCTCTCTGTCTAGACATAAAGTCAGAATCACTGAGGGCTCCGAGAAAACCATCAGCATATTCCGAGTCCATATCAGGATGTCCCACGGGTGCTCGAGAAAGTGCGTCGGCATCTTCGTGCTTGCGCCCAGACCTATACACAATCATGATGTCAAACTCTTGCAAGCGCAAACTCCACCGAGCGAGACGACCAGACGGGTCACGGAGATTGGCCAGCCAACACAGCGAATGGTGATCGGTCACCACCTTGAAGGGACGGCCGTAGAGGTAAGGTCGAAACTTTGCCGTTGCCCACACGACTGCGAGGCATTCCTTCTCTGAAGTGGAGTAGTTGGCCTCGGCTCGAGAGAGAGTACGACTGGCGTAAGCTATGACATGTTCTACGCCGTTGTGCCGTTGTACAAGGACAGCGCCAAGTCCGACGTTGCTTGCATCCGTGTGAACTTCGGTATCAGCGTCCTCATCAAAATGCGCAAGAACAGGTGCCTCTTGCATTCGCTGCCGTAACTCTGTGAAAGCTGCTTCTTGCTCTGTAGTCCAGGCAAACGGTACATCATCTCGGGTGAGTCGCGTGAGCGGTTCGGCTATCGTCGAGAAGTTGGTAATGAATCGGCGATAATAAGCACACAAGCCGAGAAAACGCCGTACCGCTTTTTTGTCTGACGGCACAGGAAAGGTGGCGACTGCTGCAGTTTTTTCTGGGTCAGGCCGCACTCCATCCGCACTCACAACATGTCCCAGAAATTTCAGCTCATCGTAGCCGAAATGGCACTTCTGGGGTTTTAGCGTGAGTTCGGCCGAACGAATAGCTTCCAGAACCATTCTTAGACGCTTCAGATGTTCTTCGAAACTCTCGGCAAAGATGACCACATCATCAAGGTATACAAGGCAGCTTTGCCACTTCAAGCCAGCGAGGACGGTATCCATCATTCGCTGGAATGTTGCGGGAGCTGAACAGAGGCCGAAAGGAAGAACTCTGAATTCATAAAGCCCATCGGGAGTTACAAACGCTGTCTTCTCTCTGTCTCGCTCATCGACCTCTATCTGCCAATAGCCGCTCTTCAAATCTATCGATGAAAAATACTTCGCGTGTCGTAGCCTGTCGAGAGAATCATCAACCCGTGGAAGCGGGTAGACGTCTTTTTTGGTGACGCTATTGAGTTTCCTGTAGTCAACACAGAATCGCAGCGTTCCGTCTTTCTTCTTTACTAGAACGACTGGCGAAGACCACGGGCTGCTCGACGGTTGTATCACCCCGTCGTCAAGCATCTCCTTTACCTGCGTCTGTATAGTCTCGCGTTCTTTAGCCGAAACACGGTAAGGTTGCTGGCGGATTGGGCGAACATCATCGTCGGTAATAATTCGGTGCTTTATGAGGGGTGTTTGACCGACTCTAGATGAAGAGGCGAAGCAAGATTTAAATTCCTTCAGCAGGGTATGCAGTGCGGCCTTCTTCTCGTCCGAAAGCTTCGAACTGACGTCGATGTGGTCCAGAAACTTATCTCCATCAACCATTTCCTCGGATGCGAAGCACTCGGTGACATCCGCTACACGGTCTCCGAAGGCCACGGTGGTGCCGCGGAAAAGATGTCGGTGCTCGAAGTTAAAATTTGTGACGAGTATCTGCGACCGTCCGTCACGCACACGCAGAATGCTTCGCACTGCACACACACCTTGAAGCAGTAAAAGGGATACGTTGCTCTCGGCGACCACGTCACCGTCTTGGAGGTCTTCACAGGTGACTTCTACGAAAGCAGTCGCTCGGGGAGGCAACGTCACGCTTTCGTCGGCAACACGCAGCGCAGGTCTACGACAGCTATCAGCGCCTCGATCGGTTGCAAGTTGCGTCGAGAAAGTCACCATTCGCTCGCGGAGATTTATGATCGCGCCATTCTCTCGAAGGAAGTCCATTCCAAGGATGAGCTGACGAGAACAGTCGCGTAGTACGAGGCAGGTTACCACAAACGTTGACTCGCGTATTTCCACTCTTGCGGTACAGCGACCCAATGGAGTAATAACGTGGCCTCCAGCAGTGCGAATACGCGTCCCATTCCAAGGTGTCATCACTTTCTTAAGACTGGTTGCCAATTTTCCGCTCATAATAGAATAATCTGCACCTGTGTCCACCAATGCGCTGACCTGAAGACCGTCTATCAGCACGGGAATGTCGAGTGAGACTCGGCCACTGGGTTCAGACGCACAATCCGGCATTTCTCTCGCACTGCACTCAGACGTCAATTCAATGTCTGCAGCGTTTTGTGGAAGCGTCGATAGGAGGTCTTCCGCACTTTTAGTCCCAGCGACCTCGCCCCCGAAGGTCGCTGCCTTCAGTTTTCCCGACGAGGGCTTGGGGAACGTCCCCGTGCCATCGTACTGAGACGTGGTCCAATAGCTGCGGGTCGTCGAGGAGATGGAGACCGCGATTGACGCCGTGGGAAAGGCAGACGTTGCTGCGCGAGGTAGTCCTCAATTTCTCTTGGCCTCTGACCAACTAGGGGACGAGGCGAATGAATAGAGAAACCGCGCAGTCCAAGTTGTCGGTATGGACATTCCCGGTAGATGTGACCGGCTTCACCGCAATGGAAGCAGAGGGGTCTTCTATCCGACGTACGCCAAATATCGGACTTCCGCGGAGGGGCACGGCGACCGTCGATGTCCAAACCAGCATGCGCAGATTGAATTGAAACTGGCGGCATCGTCTGGATTGGAACTGCAGGGCTTGAGACCGGCATGGAAGTGCGCAGAGCTTCGGCATATGTGCGGTTCCCAACATCAGTGGACGCAGGAGGTGGTTCTAGATTTGTAACCGTTGGTTGAGGGCGACGGCTGTGAAGCACCTGCTGGACCTCGTCCCGAATAATATTGGTGATGCTGCTTACCTCCGGCTGTCTCGCCCCGTGTAGTTTCGCGATTTCCTCGCGGACGACGGAGCGGACGATTTCGCGAATCCACTCAATGCTGTTGCTCCCGAAGCTGGCGGAAAATTCAGTAGGTGATGCAGAATTCACTTGCCGGTTGAGTAGGGCTGACCGCTGATGAAGTACCCTCTCCATCGTAGTGGCTTCGGTCAGGAATTCTGCTACACTCTTCGGAGGACTCCGCACTAGACCAGCAAAAAGCTGCTCCTTCACGCCTCGCATCAGATAGCGTAGCTTTTTTTCTTCTGGCATTGCCGGATCCGCTCGCCTGAAAAGCTGCGTCATGTCCTCCACGTACATGGTGACGGTCTCATTAGGCATCTGGATGCGTGAATGCAATGCACGTTCAGCACGATCGCGGCGGTCGGGGCTCCGGTAGGTCTCCAAGAGGCGATGCTGGAACTCGCGCCAGGATGTCAAGACATCACTTCTGTTCATGAACCACGTTCGGGCGCCGTCTTTCAAACACGCGTAGACGTTGCGGAGTTTGGCGGCTTCGTCCCAGTAGTTGATCGCTGCGACGTGTTCGAACTCGCTCAGCCAGTCGTCCACATCCTCAAACAGCTCTCCGTGAAAGGGACTAGGCATCAGCGGGTTCTGGACAGTGCAATAAATTGGTGCCGACGACGTAGGAGTTTCCATGACGCCTTGAGGCGAAGTCATAGTCGCTCTATGGATAAGCTGTGCCGGTGTCTCTGGTGGTAGGCCTCGTTGGCGGCGGCTTGTTCTGTGAACTGGCGTGTCCACGGGCACAGGGCTTGTGTTCCGGCTCCTGGATGGGCTCTTGTGCATGGGGTGCGTCGTCAGTTGTCGTACCCAGCAGCTCCACCAATCTTGTCACCAATCTTGTCCCACTCAAGGAAACCTTCCGCAGAACTGCTCGTCAAGCTAGGACAAAAAGAAAAACTGCTCCAACCTAACCTCTTCGTCCTCTTCCACACGAAAACCACGCGAATTCATGCGGCATTAAAAAGCGGCTCAATCCCAACCTCTTCGTCCTCTTCCACACGAAAACCACGCGAATTCATGCGGCAATATGTTTAGATAATGTGCTACTCGCAGAATAATAAAGGACATAACGTCCGGCACTTCTTTTTCCTATGTATCAAACAGAAACAAACAAGCAGCATTTTATTTTGTCTGTTGATGTACGTAAGTTTCTTTATTTCGTGATTAATTGCGTGTGGTTCATCTGATATCATCGGATTGATTTCGAAAATGTCCTACCGAGGTGCATGTGGTCTTGTGCATTTACCCCAAATTCTCGGTAAGATGTAAAATATTAGGTTGTTTCTGCAGACAAGGTACGCTTAACCTCGCCCCTCAGAGCATTTATACATACGCATGTGAAATTAGACAATTCTGGTGCGGCGTCAACCTCCACCTCTCCTTCAACCCCAGCTTCACCAACGCGCCTCTTCCACCATCATCGGAACAACACGTTGCAGGAGAGGAGACACGAAGATACGCGCTTTGCTCATAGCACTTCCCTGTAAGGATGACCCACAAACTCAGCCACAATTTTACGTTGCGAAGCTTTGCCACCATTCAGCAAAAAGGGTGCCTAGAACGACCTCACTACCCGTATCACACCTTCTTTGAAGCCTAGCATATCCAGTTTGTTTTCAAAACAGTTGCTCTTCAAATTGTTGCGATTCCCTTTTTTTCTCGCTTATTTTCACCTACATTAGCAGAGACCGGGAAAGTTTGCTCAATAAGTGCGTTGGTGAGAACGGTGGTTGTTTCAATGCATAGACCCCTCGCGTAAAAGATTGTGGCCGTGATGTCGCAGCACTCGCACCTGCTTTCTGTCGCAGCTCATTTGCTTTATTCAATCGGTGGAGCTGAGACAAAGTGCTTCCGATAGTGCCAACGAAAACGACACTCAACAGGACATTTCCTTCTTAGACATACTATAGCAATGATGACCAAACAGACGTCATTTACATGAACATGGATATGAGATGACGTCGAAAGAACATGTACATTCGATGGTTCACACAAACAACCACAATTACGCGCTTTGAATTAGTCGAAAAACAAGTGGCGCAGTGTTGCGTTGGGAAAATACACAAGGTACCGCAATTACGTAACGTGAATAACTGCGTCGGTTGTGTCGTGTCGTTCATATCGAACTCGAGTGTTCAAAGCAGCATTGTGTGGTACAGCTTTTGTATGTCATCAGTCATTCAATTCGCAACGTGTTATCTATTATTCGAAGTAATATAACTACGGACAGCGGTGCTAAATATTATAATTATTCGTTTAGTTTGACAAGTATTCGGAATTTCATTTGTCACAATAACTAATTACGTGCACGGACTGTGTTGCGGAAAAGCCTTGGTCGTACGTTTGGAAGCGAACGTGCATTGCGTTGTGTACACATTTCATCGTACCGCATGTTGCCTTTCTTTCATTAGTACTGTGGCTCGGGCGAGTTGGCTATTCATGAACTTAGCGCCTACCTTTCTTGACGACTCTGTCGTCTTTCCTTCTTTTTTTCATATGTGCCGTACTAATACAAGCTAAGTTCATTTCTTTCTTTTTCTTTCAATCAATTTTTTCATTATCAAAAAGAACGAACGTCTTTGTCTTATGAACGAGAAATATGGCGCAAACTCGGGAAAGCACAGCAGTTAAGGAAAGACATCAACCGTTGGCTTTGATGTGCTCCTAAAGAAGGAAATGGGCAATGACAGGAAAAGAATTGCCTAAAGCTACCCTGCGCATAGTTAAACCAGCGAGACTTTACTTCACCGCAAACCTCAGTATTCGTATTTTGTTTTTGTGCAGCTGGCACGTGTAGTTAAAATCATAAAACTTTCGCACAGCTTGTCACACAAATAAATAAATAAAAAGTTATGATGATGGACAAAATGAAAGTTCAGACTTGCTCGGTTTATTGTGATATGAGGACCACGTTGCCGGGAACGCTCAGCGAGATTGCATTCCATGGCTTTTTTAGCAAAATGGCAGAAGTAATCTCAGACCAATAAACCACGGGTGCATCAATGGCGTGGCATTGAGTGAAAGATCGCGGACAACACCTAACCCGCCCGCCGCTTCTTCGAAATTGTATTTCACGAAACTGTTCCTTTGGAACTGTTACCAAACAATGATATTCCTTCAAATCTGTGGGTGCATCACATCTCGCGGCTCATTGCAGGGAGTGCGGTTGTTATCCTCTTTTTCAGGATACTGAAGTGGTTTTTCGGTCAAAAAATAAATTAACTCGTGAGCTGACTGAAGCTTTTCACATAAGAAAAAGAGGGGAACAATGCGTCAGCCAGCCATCTGTTTTGCTGCACGATAAAGAGTTTGTTTTTCTAGATTATGTTGTTCCGAGATAATCTGCCTTCTTTTACCATGTGTTCTCAATGTGCCATTGATGTACTTTTTTGCCTGCACACGCATGCGTCGTGGTTTTCAGTTGCCTGTATATATATTCTGCCCTTTCTAATAAACAGTTTAGTTGCGAGAAAGCGCTTGTCCTCTCTTCATGTCTGTTTTTCGTGCGCTTTAACTGATAGTTATACCATGCATATCCGACTAGCCCAACTTTCGATATGTTTTAGTTGAACCGACTTTTCTCACTCCGCTTAGGGAATGTCCTACGACCAGTTTTAACCAATAAAAACTATTGCCCACATCTGAAAGGCCACTGACTACCCCGGCATGGCTTAAATCGTGTGTCCCCTAGATCAGAAGTCTCTAAACGTAACAACGGGCAGTAAATAACAAAAACTTAGGGAACGGAAGCCACGTCTGATCTCTTTCACACATAACTCTTGTTTCTGTACACTCAACTACATTCAGTACTTTATGTTGCGAAGAACATGATTACTCTGGCCAAAAGCGTGCGCATGGTTCTTCCTAAGAAAGGGAGGGGAGCGAAGGTTTGTCGCTGCGCCCTCTTCCTATAATGCCAATGTGCGGGGCTGACTTTGTGCTTCCTCCCACTCCCGCCTCCCCTCTTACCACCCTCCTCATATGTCGATATGTCGATATAACACAGATATATCCGCCTACGACTATGCTGATATATCAGTGTGTGTCAACGGCGCAGGCCCACTCTACGTTACTTAATTAAAGAAACCACTCAAGTTTGCGTCGTTTAGTTCAATCAGAAGCAGTCAGTTTAAATGCGCCGCAAGGAGAGCTCTGTCGTAGATTGCATTCGATACATTACAGAAGAAGACGTGATGAGGCGAAAGAGAGCGGCAAACAGGGTGGATACAACATTGTAAAGTACCTCTAGAAGCACCGAAGAAACAGTTGCACATGGCGAGCGAGAGCGAAAACAAAAACTTAGAGAAGTTTGGCTTTAAGAGCTCATATATGAAATTGATGCCCGAGCCTTAACATCGTAAACCACTTTCGGTTTCGTTCAGCTTGTGACCTACCTCCACGTGAGGATGGCAGTTTGAAGACACGATATATGAAGACACGTGTATCGGAACTTACATTCGCAGCACGGTAAAAAAAAATGATGACAAAGAAAGAACGAGCCGACCCAAAAAGATCAAGTTAGAAGCTTCTAACTAGGTTACGTTGTTCTACAGTAGAGCTCTTATGAACGGGTCTACCAGGTGTTTTAGACAGAAATGGATCGATCATCTTCATGAAAAACAGGCACGTGCTCCGTCACCGCTCATACAGCCAGACAGAAGCCGCCATACGATATGCCTCATCAATATTCGCTTTCTATGCGTCGCCTTGTATATTTGTAGTGGACCAGTGTGGTAAGTAGTAGGATTTTCTCATATTTGTTATGACATACGCGCTATAGTAGGCTACAGCAGAGCTGTTATGATAGTAGTTTGCCTAAAGGCCCACAGAGTAAGTGACAAAAAAGCAGGGACCAAAATATAAAAGTGGCTGATTCCTCTTTCCAGGAATCAGCATAACACGAAAGTAAAACGTGTCCACTCAGAAGTAGTTGAGTGTTCATTCGGTATTGCTTCACAAGAAGGGCGAAGAAATAAATGCTACAGCAACAAACTGCATCGTCAAGAAAAAAAATGCAAGCAGCTTGAAGCTTGCTGTGCACACCTCAACTATAATGCACCCATTAAACGAGCATACATAAGACGAGCGTGGACAAACAACTGTCACAGCTCGACGCTCAAAATACACTGCTCAAACAGAGAGAAATGCGCACAGAATGAACGCACGGGTATACACAGCACTAGCGTTGATTGATTTGTGGCGTTTAACGTCCGCAAACCACCATATGATTATGAGAGACGCCGTAGTGGAGGGCTCCGGAAATTTCGACTACCTGGGGTTCTTCAACGTGCACCCAAATCTGAGCATACGGGCCTACGACATTTCCGCCTCCATCGGAAATGCAGCCGCCGCAGCCGGGATTTGAGCCCGCGACCTGCGGGTCAGCAGCCGAGTACCTTAGCCACTAGACCACCGCGGCGGGGCCACAGCACTAGCGTGAACAACTGTCACAATTCTTACTTCTTCATGTGGGAGCAGCGTGCTCCTTTCGAAAATGCGGCCGCGGCAATGAGGGAATTGGCGTTCGTGCTCTCGTTAACTACTGTAACTTCAGAGCAAGTATGCAGGAGGAGATTCGCTCTATGGATTAGAGAATTCGCAACTTTCACAGATGGAGGCGCTGCCATGCGGCAGTCGTCGTAACGGTCGTTTGGGGGATGTCCCATCAGCCAGCCCATGCTATCGTTCAGTTAGCCTCACCTCGGCGGTTTGATGGTGCTTTATATTCTGTCGTTGGCGATTCTAAATTCTGGTCATTCTGAACTCGGTAGTAAACTACCGAAGTCGGACAGGTACGGCGAGTCGTAGTATAGCAGTGATTTAATTTTTATTGTTTGCTTGCTCAGCTACAAGAATCACTAAATGTGTTGAATGCCGCTGTGCACATGCCGTGAAGTCAAAAGTGAGGTTTCCTGCTTTTGACGAGCACGGCCACTCGATCTTCCCCGGCCGTGGCACGATCAGCGTTCACAAAGCTGTACGTGCATACCTTCACGCCGCAGCAGCCGATGTTCCCGGTGTTGAAAGCTTCTTTTCCTTTAATAATACGCCGCACACACGTCTCTCAACACGCAGCATGGGATATATTACATGCTATAGCCAATGACCATCTCAGCAAAGCCTTGAAAACACGGTAGCTGCAGCCGAAACTACTACGTAATTCCAAGTGTCGGGCATACCGGCGGGCGCATCAGCTGCACGATCCCCCAAAGGACAGCCATGTTGGGCTTGCGCTAACGCCCTCTCTATGTGGTGAAAGTTGCGAATAGGGTCACGTGCTGAGGAGCGCGAGGTTGCTGGTTTGACGCCCAGTACATAATATTCAAAAAAAGCTTGTGCAGGAAGCACAAGGCACCTGAATACCGATTTATTGGTACGACGCCCAGTACATATAATTCAAAGGACACTTGTGCAGCACGCACACGAGCTACAAAGCAACCAAAACTCGCGATAAGCGCACGCGCGAGTGAGCCACCACGATAGAGCAAATATATATACGCACTTAGATCGCGCCATGTTGAGGCGCGCACCTGTATAGCGACGCGGCGGGCGGCTCGGCACGATGACCAATGTGCGCCATCTAGCTACTGATGATGAAAACACGCTTAAGTTTCTTAGTTCTGAGGACCGCTAGAGAGATATAGTGTATATAT
The DNA here is from genome assembly GCF_043290135.1 of Rhipicephalus microplus. NCBI lineage: Eukaryota > Metazoa > Arthropoda > Arachnida > Ixodida > Ixodidae > Rhipicephalus > Rhipicephalus microplus. The sequence goes on from NC_134704.1 coordinate 131,965,183, forward strand.
TTGACTCGCCGTAACAAGTAGGTATAGGCTCGCTTTATGGCTTAGTGGAGAGCGTCGCGTGCTGAGGGGTGTCAGGTCGCTGGCTCGGTGCCCTGTCGTGGAGCTTTTCCTTCTCGTTTTTTTTACAATCTGTTATTGTATATTTTACAACGTCATATCCGTGACCGAAATACGTCAGCGGAGCCGCGTTAGACCCTGGCATAAAACACTTTCGTGTTTAGAAAGCTTTCTGTTTTATCGCACGCAGACGCTTATAAGCTGCGCCCACCAACGACATAGTCTATGAGGCACTCCACGCAGCCGCCGTTCCCAGTCTACCCACCACGCAAGCCGAGCGTGAGCAACGAAACTGGGGAGGGATGAAGCACGTAGGGAAGTGCATTTCTGCTACAACAACGTGAAACTGGGGATAATGCAATAACGCGGTCTCCTTTTGAGTTAGCATGACCACTGAGAATATTTAAACTACGCACAAGAAATATTTTCAGCCGGCACTACATTTCAGGTGAAGAGCTTGTGCCAGTCCTCTTGTGCACAAGCTCTTCACCTTTTTGAGCTTGTGCAGCCAGCCCCTCTCGCAGGCGAGAGAGCTTTTCATAGTTAACGCACGCTGTTTGCTCTCACTTGCCAAGCGGGGAGAGCTTAGGCAGTGGCGAGAACGACCAAACTCTCCTTTCTTCAAGCAAATTGACCGTCACGACAGCAGCAGTAGACGACGGACAATGCACGCCAGTACCCTGAGGGCCTATGGTGCTTCACCCCCAAAAGAGAATAAGCCCACATGGCCTGTACAGTAGCTATAGCAAGGGGTGGGAAGCTAACAGGTGCTAGGGTAAAGACCCAGCCAAGTCAGGACGAGCTAGGTATCTATCATCAGCTCTTTTCTGAACCAGTCTTGCACTACCTATTGAAAGCTTTGCCATTTCAGATGCGAAGCGTCATATGGATGAGCTCAATCCGGTGTGTGGCGTGACTAACTTTACAACTCATACGAACCTCTCCCCCTCCCTGCTCTACAACGCTCCGCCTCTCTGTCCTCTAGGCATCCCTCCCTGCGGCGTTTACACCCCAATTGCGCATGCACGTCCCGTCTCCCTATATTTTCTTTCCTACACTGCCCCCCTTTCTTATTTCGCAACGCTGACGCACACAGCGTCTGCTAGCCAGTTTCTTCATTGAAACAACCGACTGCTCGCACTGCACAGCCGTGCAGTGACCACCCCATATATATAGGCACGGCATATTGACCTCCAAGGTAGTGTCGGAGGGAGATTTCTCGTGCACGTTGTTGAACAATACAAATTAGCATCCTGCGCAAGAAATAAAAGGAGACTGCGGGTCTCAGTGTCTAATAGGAGCCTTCTGTCTATCACTAACCAATTACGGCGATTTGACATGTTCCAGCAGAAAACACCGGTTAATCATTTGCACCTCTACTAATTTCTTTTCCGCGCGACGCTGCGATGAGTGAAAGCATTAGTGCCCGCTGCATCGCATCTACACATGGTTCCTTTTAGTGGTAGATGGTGTATTTTTTTTAATGTAATGCGAGAAAGCTAGCATTCATGGATTCACTTTAAAGGCATACATGCAACGCACTCATTCGCACTGGGCAGTAGAACAATCACCATGTTAGCCACCAATTTAAATGTGGTGTCACTGGTGCGTCTAGCCGCACTTTATTATTTTACGTGAAGGAAGTGCAAAACTTTTCAAGCCTTGCTTTCTGGCGTTTAGCCCCTCGTCCGCACGGCGGGTGTTTTTTTTTTTTAATGAAGTTTAACCACCAGTATTGCCTCAGGTCGCTGAAGTATTCTAAATGTAGACACAGTAGAATCCACTCTCCAATTTTTTTTTTTCACTTCAAGCAGGCTTCCAGCATCGTGCCACTGTCTACCAATGCGTATAAACTTACTAAAGAAATGTTTTCGCTTCATTTTAACACGCATTTTCATTCAGCAATACCACTTTCCTTCCCCCCTCCCCCTTATCTCTGCGCACAGCTACTAGCCATTCTGTGTAACAGTTAATGAAATTGTTTTTCGCTTTGTTTATTGAGAAAAGAAGTGTAAGCTTGAGGGCTCGATTTATTTGTCAGACACAATTTTAACGAAAACTGATAGGCAATTTAGCCAAGGAAAGCACAGGGGATGCCATTAGTAGTGATGGAAATTCACAAGTGAATGTACAAAAGTTGATGAAGCAATTATTTGCCACCGGCAGAGACCAAAGTGGCGCCCTTCGACATCCAAAGGTCACAGGTTCGGTCTCTATGCTTTTCTTGGCATTGTTGTCGGTTAGTTCCCATTAATATTCTTTTTTTAATAAGCATGTTTAAGGAAAGGTTGGTGCTTAGGTATGGCTCCGGCTATCCTAACTTTAAGAAGTTATCAGTAGCTCTCAAGTAATGAAAAATTCACGCGTGTAAACGTCCGAAATCAGTGTTCATACGTCATAAACAGTGTTCACGCGTCAACAACAATGTTTACACAAAATAAAAGTTTGCGCTTTACTAATCATTTTACTATTCATTACAGAATGTGATGACACAACTGTTGCGCCTGCCGGCACTTTTAGCACAGCTGCCGCAAAACACGCCATTCAACAAGAAACATATGACCAGAACTGTCTTGTAATAATAAGTAACCCAAACAATAATTTTTGTATGAATTAGTGTCTTTTTCATACTCCTGATTATTAAAAAAAACGTACTAGTACGCAGCCATGTATTGAAATGTTTCCGTTGGCCTTGGCCGAGAACATTTGCAAGTAATAGCTGCTGTCCATGCAACTTACGTAGTTTTTGTAGAAAAAGTTCACGGGGAAAACAATAATTTTTAAAACGTAAAAAGAATGTGTACAGCGTATTGTTCTCTTTCCGTGTGTTTGTAGCACAGTTATTTTTTTGTTATTCCTTACAAAAGCGTAAGCCTTGCCAAGACAAAATCTATGAATATTTGTTTCAACAGAACGGGCAAACCTAATCAGAATGTGAAATTTTCATGCAGGGTTCGTTTTAAATAATTCAGATGTTTGTGCCCTCTTCCCGAACGGCGTCTTTTTGAACAATATTTCCTCCTTCGTTCATCACGTAAATTCTTTAATAAGCTCGCCTTTGGTGTACGTCGCTGTTATCGTGGGCTATCAGCATCCTGAAATATCGTATATTTGAAGCTTTGAGATGCTATTGACCTCGCTGTAAAGACCATTCATGCGCCAAGATCCAAAGAAAAGGCAAAGAACAGCCCACTGTAGATCTATACACGACCATTCTGACTTATTCATGTCATAGCAAAGTACCTAGAGCACAAAACAAATTACGAGCATTTGTTTCGCATAACGCAGTAGCTCCACGCATGTGAACTCTTCGTATATCACTTTTTAGCACTTTCAACCCCTTAGTGAGCATGTAATGCCTACTTTATGACCTTCTTGTCCATCATACTGAAGTATACTGAAGCGTTCTAATGAACAAGCTCCCTTCTGTTAAGCAACAATTTAGCTATTAATGACGTCTGCAGCTTTCTCCTCACGGAGTGTGGTGCTTTATTACCAATGAATAGCCAGTACTTCTTTGTTTCTTCGGTAACAAACATGTCAGTTGCCATGAATTCTCAGGAAGTCAGTCCTTCTAGCTAAACACAAATAGCGTGCTATACCTTACTATCTAAATTTAACTTAGAGTTATATTTTACTCTCTCAGGCCGCGCAGAAACACCATCGTTCATTACAAATAACAAAACCGTGACTTGAACTTTGTAGGTATATTTATTTGCTGCACACAATTACTGCATTACTGTTTGTGTGCTTTTAATAATCTTTGCGGAAACTGTTTAAAGAGGTAATCTTTTGTTTTTGCTTTTGGCAAAATATTACCTTTATTATGTATATGAATTTTTGAACACCCTTGGAGTAACAATATATGACAACTAACGATCTCATCGTGTAAAAACTTTATAATAAAAAGTGAAAACAGAAAAAACAGAGTGTAGCACGTGCGGGAAGATCCCTGACGTCGGATTTCGAACACACTCGCTTGAAAGTTTTCTCTACAGCGGAAACTAATCGCACTTGAATTCCCGTGGCATTTGTTCGGAGTTAGCTGCTGACTTACGACTTCAACCACTTGCATTAGGCGCTTCCACGAGTTAATGTCCTGCTCTCCAGCCCCCTCTATTCCCCACTCACCCATTTCACTATCGCTTCCTCAACGCCAAGATTGCTAATTACGACGATTAAATGTTCCCTCCATGGGTCTTACTCTTAGCAAAGCAGAACGTTTCACGCATGAAAGCCTGTCTCACTCGCGGCTTGCAGCTCTGGTCACGATTCTTAAATGCCTCCGGGCAAGACGAATTCTGGTAGAATAAACCCAGTGCCAGTAGTAATTAGTAAGGAAATGCTAACATGCACGGTAGGCACACGTACGTTGTAATGACAAGAAGGAGCCGCAAGGGGAATCAAAATGAGCCGACTGTGTAGAAGTGCCGCGTGCGCAACGGGAGAGTTCTGTGATGATATATTTTGTAGATTTCTTCATGGCTTACCTGTGATGTGCCTTCATCACGCCACGCTGGTTCAACTCCTTCAGTGAATGAATTTTTCTAGCTTCGCGAAGTTCGCTTTAGTTCGCAAGAACGCTCCTGCTTCGCGTGAGCAGCAGCCATTCAGTCCTTCTGCTTTGCGAGAATAATCGTTTTCATACTCCTTAGCTCTACACTCAAGTCGGTTCTGGTAGCATACCAAAGTGAAGCAGTCACTTGACGAAAAACGAAAAGGGCCATCTTGTTCTATATAAGGACTGTGTTGGTGTATATATTGCAAGATCGTATTGATGCCACGCGTTTCAGGACCAATGAGAGAACAGCAATGTTTCAAAAGGGCAATTTCTTTAAGTGTTTTCATATCCTGACAGCGACTCCCGCACTGCGGGGGTAACGTCACAAGTAACGAAAATCGAACAGAATAAAGAGCTTTTTCGAGAAGCAGTGTCTCGCATGAAGTTTGATGTACTTAACGCATAAGTGTTCACACTAATGGTGCCTCTGAGTGTCGCAGCTGTAAGCATATGTGGGGTCTTTTAAAGGAACATAAAATAGAAAATTGAACTGTTATATTCAAGAATCACAAATGATTGCAGAAACACGAAACAAAACAAAAGGAACCTCTTTGTGCATATCCATGGATATATTTAATTTTCCGAATTCTCAATGTAATAATGGCTTGCACTGACTCTATGTCTCTCTCCTCTTCAATATATATATATATATATATATATATATATATATATATATATATATATATATATATATATATACACTAGGGGTTCATAGTTAGGCTTCATGGCTTTCTTGTCATTCAGAATTGGGCAGAACATGAAAACTACCTTTGCAGATAGCTTTCGTATCCATACGTAAACAAAGTGCGACAATAATTAAGGCTGTCAGTGGCCGAAATAAATAACAATAAAAAATTACCTGTTCAGGGACTACAGCAAGCGCGCACAATTGTATAGAGATGTTGGAGGCACTCGCGTTTCTACACAGTTACACATGAAAGAATTCTTCTTGCATGTCTGTAGTACGAGAGATCCCGCGACAAAGCTTAATTATGCTTTGCATGATTACGTGTGCAAGACAGTCAGCACTGGTGTGAAGTTCCTCCGCGATGAGCCGCGACAGTTGCTTGCGTCGTGTAATCTGACAACGGGTCGAAGACATAGGCAAAGAGAATAACGGTTATATCTATCTACTACCGGCTGACAATAGCAAGATATGGCTGTTCGTCACAACGGGGAGGAAAATTGTTCGATATTCACAACCCTGCATGTGCATTAATGCATGCTACACAACTAAATTTGCTGCGGGATGTCTCGGAGCACAGAATACTACTTATTCCACGTGTAACAATGTGGTCTATAGGGTTTAACGTTTCAAAAGCACCATATGATTATGAGAGATGCCGTAGTGGAGGGCTTCGGAAATTTAGACCACCTGGGGTTCTTTAACGTGCACCCAAATCTGAGCACACGGGCCTACAACATTTCCGCCTCCATCGGAAACGCAGCCGCCTCAGCCGGGATGCGAACGCATTATGATGTAGAAATTCCATTGTCTCCAAATTTTGCATACAAATATTGTAGGCATTCATCATGCACTTCATCCTCATCTGAAGAACAGTCAGCCATCATTGTCGGTTCGGGCTGATAACCATCATGGCTTTTCGCGTGTGCGCTACTACCCATTCGTAGCGCTTGTTCGCTCCGGCGAATAAACTAAGTCGTTATGTTGGAACTTGTCGCACAATATGACCACTTGCTGCAGTCACTGAAAAGTTGATTATTAAATTTTAGTAAACTGGACCACTGGCAGCCACATTATTGTCTTACTGTGTGTCTCCCTGGATAGCTTACTGTGGGTCGTCCTGGATATACCTTATCTGCAAAGGTGGTGTTGATGTTTTTCCTGGTGTTGATATTTTCAGAATCAACAAAGGCCAACTTTCATTCATATATATGTGATGTTTAACGCCCCAAACTTCCATGTGAATATGAGAGACGCCGTGGTGGAGGGCTCTGGAAATTTCGACCACCTGGGGTTCTCTAACGTTTATTCAAATCTGACCACACGGGCCTAGAGCATTTTCGCCTCCATCGAAAATGCAGCGGCCGCAGCCGGGATTTGATTCCGCGACCACTAGACCACCGCAGCGGGGCAAAGGCTAGTTTTAAAAACCCTATATATATATATATATATATATATATATATATATATATATATATATATATATATATATATATATATATATATATATATATATATATATATATATATATATATATATATATATATATATATATGGATGTATGTGTTTGTGCGTGCGTACATATGCGGCCTAGTTCATGGCCGATTTTCACACACAAAAACCTTCATTTATTTTATATACGCACGAGTTTTCTTTGTTGTTCATAGAAATAAGCGCATGCCAACTAACTTTTCTCCAGCTCGCTAACTAACGTTCCTCCAGCTTGACAGGCTTCCGTTGCACTTGACAAACAGTATTACAATTTCTGCCTGAAAAGGTAACACTGTTTGATCTCCTGCATGGTTAGGACTTTTCGCCAGATCACAAATCGGGCCAGTGGTTAGTAGAGCATAGAGAATTTTTTTCACTAAGGCACCTCATTATGACTACAGCATCGTTTTTATCTCGTTAACTGCTACTATGCGCGCTGCCGAGAGAATATAGCATGCGGCGAAAACATTGCCGCTCGCAGAATGGTTTGTGCCTGAATAGCGCACAACGAGCCGCGACACGTGTCAAGGGAACTTCGCCCCGCCCTATTATCCCAGAGGACTGCTGTCGGCTTGGGACTGGCATCACTTCGACGTATATATATACACTGAACGTAACAACGCACGAACAATACGAGACTGGGCAGGCAAGGACACAGTTCACAACGAAGCAAGCGCGGTCCATCCAGGCACTATATTACCTCCTATATGTATGTCTATTTGGCGACGGCTCAGTTCCGGTTGCAAGGGATCCCATACCCGGCTGACCGGTGACGGTAGCATATCTTCGCTCTGGCCTCCGGTAATTGACCAGACCCGCGGGCGTCGTTGTCGGAAATGGAGTGTCGTTCACCGTAATTCGGTAAGGCATTCTACGGATCGCAGAGCGGGAACAAATCCAGAACGTTGGGTCAGTACGCTGATGTCGAGGTCGAGAACCTCAACGAGAGTGACTTGAGGGAGTTTGCGTGTTTCGGATAGGGCTATCTTCCTTCATGTGTACGCTTCTTTTATATTACTGACCCAAAGTGTGAAGCAGTTTATCTATCTATCTATCTATCTATCTATCTATCTATCTATCTATCTATCTATCTATCTATCTATCTATCTATCTATCTATCGATCGATCGATCGAACGATCGATCGAAGTCACAAAGGAGCGAAATGTGAGTAAGTGCGGAATTTTGTCCCCGTAACCAAGAGCTATAGTGTGCTGAGGGATAAACTTCAAGACAAGGGTGATGTGCAAACTTAAGAAGAAGCTGTTAGACTATACGGAGCAACATTTCTTGCCATCTAACTTTCCGGTGCAGTGGCGGCTTCGATGGAATAGTCAGCATGCGCGTAAGCAAACAGTTTCCTAAAGAAACCAACTGTGTGAACAGTATATATTAGCGTAAACGATCATGACAACAACAAAAACTACGGCAGGAGCAAAGTTATATTGTTGATATAGTATTAAAATAAACAAATGTGTATAGCCAAAAAGAGTAATCGCGCTAAATCTATATATATATATATATATATATATATATATATATATATATATATATATATATATATATATATATATATATATATATATATATATACCACCAGTAACACACTCCCTCACCAGAGAAGAATCCACCCTAGTGCAGTATCTGGCCACTACCTCCCACACGCCAATTAACTCACAGCCCTCGGTCCCCACCGCCTGCGAAGCAACGGACCACGGCGGTTGTCAGATCTACAACGCAGCAAAGGGTCCTAAGAAACTCTGGATCGGAATAGGTAGCCATTAAAACCTGAATTTGGCAACATTTAACGCCAGAACCTTTTTCAGTGAGGCAAGTCCAGCTGTACTATTCGAGGAGCTAGATGGTATTAAATGGGATGTAATAGGGCTCAGTGAGGCAAGGAGGAAGGATGAGGCCAATGCAGTGCTACAGAATAGGCACGTCATTTCTTACAGGGGCTTGGCTGACAGAAGTGGGAGTGGGGTTTCCCATCCACAGAAACATAGCTGGCAACATAGAGGAATACTACAGCAATATTGAAAGAATGGCAGGTATCGTAATTAAACTCAATAAGAGGTACAAAATGAAGGTAGTACAGACTTACGCGCCTACATCCAGCCATGATGACGCGTCAGTTGAAAGCTTCTATGAAGACGTGAAATCAGCAATAAGTTAGGGTAAAACACAGTATACTATACTGATGGGAGGCTTCAATGCAAACGAACGGAAAAGGCAGGCTGGAGACCAGGCAGTAGAAAATTATGGCATCGGCACTAGAAATGCCAGAGGGGAGGTACGAGCAGAATTTGAAGTACGCTATAATTCACGAATTTTGAATACCTTCTACCGAAAGCGAGGGAACCGTAAGTGGACGTTGAGGAGCCTTAATACCGAATATAAGAACGAAATAGACATTATACTCAGTGCACACCCAGACATCGTGCACGATGTGGAAGTGCTTGACGACGTACGATGCAGTGACCATAGAATGGCGTGGTCTCGAATTCGCCTAGACGTGAAGAATGAACGACAGAAACTGATAAGCATAAAGCCAATCCACGAGTTAGTACTGACAGGGAAAGTACAGGAATTGAGAGTCTTGCTTCAGAACAGGTACTCAACTCTTATCGAGAAAACCCGCTTTAGCGTTGACGCAATAAATGATAATCTGACGAGTATCATTACGGAGTGTCCAGTGGGAGTTGAGGTACGGTAGTTAGACAATACACTGGCAAGCTTTCCCAGAAAACGAACAATCTCAATAGAAAACGTTAAAGCACGAAAGCCTCAAGTACAATAGACAAAATAGAACTGGCAGAGCTTTCGAAGTTGAATAATAAGCGTAAGGTATCCAATGTAAGAAAGTATAACATGGAGCGAATCGAACACACTCTGAAGAACGGCGGAGACGTCAAAGCAGTGAGGAGAAAACTTGGGATAGGCAAAAATCGGGTGTATGCATTAAGTGAAAAGAAAGGAAAAATAACTACCAATATGGATAGGGTAGTTAAATTAGCGGACGAGTTTTACAGAGATCTGTACAGTAGCCGGGACGACCACGCACTTTCATATAAGAACTGGCAGTAACTGAAATTCCACCACACCAGTAATAAAAGAAGTCATAAAAGCCTTAGAGAGAGCATGCAAAGTGGCGAACCTGCTGCTGAGGATGAGGTAACATCAGATCTGCTGAAATATGGAGGACAGATTGTGTTAGAAAAACTAGTCACCCTGTTTACGAGGTGCCTCCTGACGGGAAGAGTACCAGAGTCTTGGAAGAAGGCTAACATCATCTTAATGCATAAGAAAGGAGATGACAAGGACTTGAAGAATTACTAGCCGATCAGCTTGCTCTCCGTAGCATTCAAGCTATATACAAAGGTAATTGCTAACCAAATTGAGACAACATTCGAATTCAAGCAAGCAAAGGAACAGGCAGGATTTCGAACAGGCAGTATACTCAACAATCGACCACATTCATACTACCAATCAGGTAATAGAAAAATGCTCAAAATATACCCAACCCCTATACATAGCCTTCATAGATTACGAGAAAGTGTTTGATTTAGTAGAAATATTAGCAGTCATGCAGACATTGCGGAATCAGGGCGTCGACGAAGCATATATAAACATCCTGGAAAAAATTATAGGAGATCAACTGCTACCATAGTGCTTCATAAAGAAAGCAACAGAATACCTACCAAAAAGGCTGTAAGGATACAATCTCCCCAAGGCTATTTACCGCACGCTTACAGGAGGTTTTCAGATGCCTAGAATGGGAACAGTTAGGAATAAGAGTTTACGAAGAGTGCCTCAGTAACCTGCGCTTCACCGATGATACCACATTGCTGGGTAACTCAGGGGACGACTTGCAACTCATGATTACGGAGGTAGAGAAGTAGAGCAGAAAGATAGGTCATAAAATTATTCTTCAGAAAACGAAAGCAATGTACAACAACCTCGCAAGAAAACAGCGCTTCGATATAGGTAAATGCGCTTTTAACGTTGCAAAAGACTATGTCTACTTAGGACAGGTAATAACCACGCAGCCGAACCCCGAGATTGAAGTAACTACAAGAATTGGAATGGGGTGGAGCACATTTGGCCAGCACTTTCAAATCCTGACAAGTAAATTACCACTATCCCTCAAGAGGAAGGTATATAAATGCTGCATCTTGCCGGTACTTAGCTACGGAGGAGAAACCTGGAGACTTACAAAGAGGGTTCAGCCCAAATTGAGGATGACGAAGCCAGCAATAGAAAGGAAAATGGTAGGTGTAACCATAAGAGACAACAAGAGAGCAGAGTGAATTAGGGAACAAACCTGGGTTAAGGGTACCATAGTTGAAATCAAGAAGAGGAAATGGACATGGGCTGGGTATGTAGCACCTACACTGGATAACCGCTGGTCATTAGGGGAATTAGCTGGATTCGTAGAGAAGGCAAGTGGGTTAGGAGGAGACAGAAGGTTAGGTAGCCAGATGAGATTAAGGAGTTAGCGGGTATAAATCAGCAGTAGCAAGCACAGGACCAAGTTGTCTGGCGGAATATGGGAGGAGCCTTTGCCCTGCAGTGGAAGCAGTCAAAGTCAGGCTGATGATCATATATATATATATATATATATATATATATATATATATATATATATAGTGGGAGTAATAATTCAATGGGCCAGTTAGTCTTCGTGAAGGTATGAAATATGGCACAACGGGAGCGTTGTCAACAAGGATAAATATAATTATTTCCCAACAATTTCGGGAGGGGTCCTCCCTTCATCAGGGGACGAGTTATAACTCATCCCCTGATGAAGGGAGGACCCTCCCGAAACTGTTGGGAAATAAATATATTTATCGTTGTTGACAACGCTCCCGTTGTGCTGTATATATATATATATATATATATATATATATATATATATATATATATATATATATATATATATATATATATGAGACAATTATATTTATTATATACATATAATTGATATATATAATTGGTAGCAGTTGATCTCCTATTATATATATATATATATATATATATATATATATATATATATATATGAGAAAATTATTTTGAAGAGTATACAGCAGCCCAATTCTCGCTCATGCGAAGCTATCTTAATGTAATCGCTAGTGATAGGTGAGCCGGACGTCCAGTTGTCTCAACACAGTGGCAACAGCTATCCGACATGGGTATGCACCACAGAAATCTGTGCGCCAGCTATCGTCGCCATTAAATATGGGGATGCAGACAAGGCCCTGGAGCCATTACACTAATCGAAGAGCAGTGAGAGGTCAAGTTATCAGACCCAGGTCTGACAAATCAGCTGACAAATTGGGTGTGACCAACGGTTCAACGGTCGCGGGAGATGGAGAAGGCCAGCGGCTGTGGAATAAGGAGGCCGCCCATGTTGGGCTCACAATGCGTTCGCTCATATAGAAGTCTATTCACCCTGTGTTACTATAAACACGTATTAGCCCCAGAAATCGGGTCAATGCCACTGCACACAACTTTCCCTCAAAAGGAAGGCCACAAGGAGTTTCAATACTTGCGTGCGCGTTATAGTCAAACCCCTGTCACGTGACTCTGTGGTAAAGAAAGGCGGTAGCTATGCCACCACCTCAACGCTTAAACAGAAGAGTTTTATAAAAAGAAGTGATTCCAGACAAATGCAAGAATTGCAAAACATATAAATGTGTTAGCCTGTCGAAGAAAACGCCACACCGGCATCGCTTTGCTTCAGTGTCCACGAAGCGGAGATGGTTCAACTTTTAGATGCGGAGCATCTTATTCTCGCGCCTTGTAGTGCGCCGTCCGCGCCGTCCGCGCCGTCCGCACCGCTTCTCGAACATTCGACAGCTGACGCGCGCGCATGCGCCGTCGCGCCGTCGCCCACTCTTCCACCATCTGTGCATCCCTTCCTCCTCTACACACCGCGCGCGCTTCACTCCTCCACCATCTGTGCACCCTTCCTCCTCTACACACCGCGTTCGACATCTACAATTCTCCTGATTCTCCAGTGGACGCGCATGCGCCGTCGCGCTTCGAGAACATTCAACAGCTGACAGTGCATGCGCTGTCGCGCTGTATATATACTCAAGGTTGGCGCTCGCTCGCTCAGTTGCCGCTCGTCGGTTGGTTTGTACGGCGCGTCGACGTCCAAGGTCGCGGTGAAATGAATTCCAACGAATCCACAAACACAATGATCGACGTCCCTTCGACCAGCGCCGCCCTTTCGCATACGTGTGTACGTGTTCACTCATTTAACACCCCCTCCTACAACCACGTTAACCAATTTAGCCATCGACCCAAGTAAGTCGCAATTTAACACCCCATTTCACAACCACGTTAACCAATTTAGCCATCGACCCAAGTAAGTCGCACTTTAACACCCCGTTAACCAATTATATGGTCCGCATCCTCCTCAGTGTTCCCCCGAGGGAAGCTGCGGGCAATATTAATATTTCAGGAGCTTGCTTGTCAAGCTTCTTATGCTCAGTACATGTCGCTAGGCGTTTGCGATGCAATGTACCCCCTATTCACGCTGTGGAATGTACCCACTATATACGCCCACCATAACTTTTATGAGGGAAGCACCCAACATGCCACTATGCCATTCGTCATTCTTCTGAAAAGCGAGGTACCCACCCTAAAACTACACATATGTAAAGCATTATGTGCTGCAAAAGGCTCGCAGACAGGCGGACTCCGAAACGAGAGCCCGCGAAGAAGACGTGACAAGAGAGCCTCGACTCAGTATCAGTATCGACATTGCCTTCTCCAACTTTCAATTGCAACCTCTAATTCAAGATCTTCTCGCCATACACTTCACCGACCACAATACTGTAATCTTCAATAAAAAAGGAGTCCCACTGCGTTGTAATGAGTCATGTAATCCTTGTATATAATCATGTGTATATATAAGCGTACATACAATCCCACCTATAACAACGCATCAGGTATTTAGATGATAGTAGAGGACTTGTACGGAACATTCACGGGTTCTCCTGATGAGTTCCGAGCAAGCTCTTACATTGTCATTCGCTTCGTGGAGTTGGCAGGATTTTTTATCCTTTAATCTCAATTTCGTCTGCGTTTATGTGTTCTCATCCCGTCGCCTGTCACTTCTCCATATGAACATCAATCAAAGTAACGGCTATCCTTGATTGTTCTACTAAATTTAGCAAGCAAGGGGCCCCTAAATAACCCGCAATTATTATAACGCACCCCTATGTTTGGTCATTGCACGTTCTTTATGCCCGTGCCCCACACATATTGATGCATGCAAAGTATTTTCCACCATTCTTGAAGCCGTGTCTTTCTTTGCAGTGACTACAATGCGGCATCACTTTATTGTAGCCTCTACACGATTCCTTTCATAAAGTGATAATTCATGTTTCATCTAATCCATTCTCTCTATTTAACGATAGCCTTTACGAAAATAGGAACCGAAAGAAATCGATTACAGATGGATTACACACGCCAAGTGGCAAATCGGGTAGAAAGTAAGATCTCAACATTCTACATCGGCAAGCATTTTCTTTGCTCATTAGCTCCCGCTGCATGCAACCTCTTTTTTTTTATAAACTTGCAAAAACAGAAAGCACAGGGCGTGAAGAATTGTCGCTTTCAGGGTTCAGTATTTGTGGGCCATATTACCAGCAGTATGGCTCTGTGTAGCTGTGTTGCCACCCTCGCAAACGATGCTTCGTGTTTTTATATATAGCGGCGCATAGGATATATATATATATATATATATATATATATATATATATATATATATATATATATATATATATATATATATATATATATATATATAGACGACATCTTTCCTATTTGGACCCACAGCGAGGATATACTTCTCAGCTTTATCGACACTTACAATGCTGTAGATCTGAACATACACTTCACACACACCTACTCGCTAAAAACAGTAAATTTTCTTGATGTTACCATAACGATACAAGAAGACAAGCTTTCTACAACCACATATCACCAACCAACGGATCGACGACAATACCTCCATTACCAAATCGATAATCCGTGCCACTGTAAAAACAGTATTCCATACAGCCAGGCTCAGCAGGCTCACCGGTTCAAGCGAATCTGCTCAAGAGACGCTGATTTTGACACGAGCTCACAGAGGATCAAACTCATGCTCGATACACAAAAATACCCCTCACATGTAATTGATGACGCTGTTAAAAAAGCAAGAAAACTGAAGCGTGATGACTTACTTATAAAGCGACCACTGCAAGAAGACCAACAACGAACAAACCTCTGCTTGACTTAAAGCACAGAATTTCCCCAACGTAAACAAAATTCTTAAACGACATTACAACATTCTGGAACAAAGTGAACGTCTGAAACGCGCATTCCCATCCGCTCCTGGCATCGTTTACCGACGACCACGGAACCTCAAAGACACACTCGTCCACTCTCAAATCAATACCTTACCCCCTAATAATTCATGCCAATCTTGTTTAATGTCACGATGTCTTGTATGTAAAGCGATGCGAGAAACACACAAAGTAACCAGCACTTAATCCATGTTTTCGATTAACATACGAGGAAACTTAACATGCGATTCCTCTAATGTGGTATACCTACTCGAATGGAACGTGTGCAGTATGCAGTACATCGGACAAACAGAAACACCATTCCGGATTCGCTTCAATAACCACAGAGCCCATGCGAAATCAGCCCCAACTCCACCCCTATCAGAACGTCTCAATCTTCCCGACCATGCAGTTGACAAACTATCAGTAACGCTCTTAGAGACGGGATTTAAATCAAACCGAGAACGTGAACAACGATGCCATACCTTATCCACCGATTTAATACCCTCGATAGAGGAATAAATGAGAAATCGTGTACACTTGCAGCAATTAAAGCATTCGAAAACAATAACGGCAATAATGCCAAATAACTGTGTGCACGGCACTGCAGCTTCGAAAGGCACTGGACAACTCAAAATAATTCCTAGAATAACTACTCTTCCTAAGTACAGCTGTCAACTGTTTCTGTTTTTACCTCACTATAAAATCAATTGTGCCAAACATGACATGCCCAAAAGCAACCCTGTGCACAGTCGGGAGGCCCCTACTGCACGCGTAATGCAGAAGCGGGCAAGAATTGCCATTGCACCCGCTAGCCAGCCTCTGCGGCAATACGCAGTGCCCCTATTTCTATGACGAGATGTCGACGGGGCGCTGAGTAGTTAAAGGCTTAAACTTCTTAAAAAAGCTCTTTTTCCCCCACACCCAACCACCAGAGCCAGGAGGCGCCGTCTGGTCGAGAACAATGCGTTAGTAAAAGGAGGGATACACAGACCGCAAACACCCTAAGGTGAAAAGGAGAAAGGGGAGAGAGATGGAGGGAAGGGGAAAGAAGAGTGAAAGGGGGCGCCCGGGGGAGTCCACCTTATATTCTCTTTTTTGTTTTCTCTTTTTTATTTTCTTCTTTTCCTTTCTTTTTCTTTTTTTTCCTTTTTTTCGCTTTTTTTCCTCTTTCTCTCTCTCACCCTATGATTCAAGATTGTATAAAGCTGAGCACCAACAAACTGTACCCTCAATCGTGATGAAGGCCAGACTCTAGGCCGAAACGTCGAAATAAACCACGTTGTGACCGCTCACGGAGGATCTACTTGACTACTTGCAACGCTACGGCCACTCAATCACCATGCCTATATATATATATATATATATATATATATATATATATATATATATATATATATATATATATATATATATATATTGTGAAGAGGTTTATTAGCCGTTAAAGGCAGCGACGAGACAGCGTGAAGAACCGTCCAGCGATCGGCACAGCAATGAACCAAAGCACGAGCCGAGAGAGCCGGGCGTTGGCGATGCTGCTTGCTGCTGGCACATCTTCTTCTTCACAATCGCCCCCGCTGAAAAAAGAGCCATCCTGGCGATCTAAGAAGTTTCAGGGAGAGGCTCATGATACGGTTTTAGGCGGGAAACATGGACGATGTCACGTGCACGCCGGCGCATGTCATCCGATCGGGAAACTGGCTCAATTAGGTAATTAACTGGAGAGGTTTTCTCTAAAACGGTGTAAGGCCCCTCGTACCGGGGGACAAGTTTTGATGAGAGTCCCGGAGTTTGGTATGGGATGGCAAGCCACACGAGAGACCCTGGGGCATAGTTGGGATCCGGAAGAGAGGTGCAACGGTTTTCTTTCTGGCGTTGCTGCTCGTCCGAGGTGAACGCACGGGCGAGCTGGCGGCACTCTTCGGCTTGTCGAGCAGCATCGGAAATAGGTGGACATTCTGAAGCATCAGGATGGTAGGGAAGTAGAGTATCAATTGTATGGGAAGGGTCACGTCCATAAAGAAGAAAGAAAGGTGAAAATCCCGTGGTTGCTTGTATTGCAGTATTGTATGCAAATGTCACGTATGGGAGAACACGGTCCCAGTTGCTATGATTAGATGCCACGTACATCGAGAGCATATCACCCAGCGTGCGGTTAAACCGTTCCGTTAGCCCATTAGTCTGCGGGTGGTATGCTGTCGTTTTCCGATGAATGACGTGGCATTCCGAAAGCAGAGCTTCGACGACCTCGGAGAGAAAAGCGCGGCCTCTGTCACTAAGGAGCTCTCGAGGTGCGCCATGTCGAAGGATAAATTGACGTAAAATGAAAGAGGCGACATCCTGAGCGGTAGCGCTCGGTAAAGCGGCTGTTTCGGCGTAGCGTGTTAGATGGTCGACCGCCACTATAATCCACCGATTGCCATCTGATGTCAATGGAAGGGGGCCGTAGAGGTCAACGCCAACGCGATCAAAAGGCTTGGCAGGGCACGGAAGTGGCTGCAATTCGCCAGTAGCACGTAGCGGTGTTGATTTGCGTCGCTGGCAGTCAGGACAGCACTGCACAAATTTGCGTACGAAATTGTACATGCCGCGCCAGTAATAGCGATGGCGAAGGCGTTCATATGTTTTGAACACCCCGGCGTGGCCACATTGTGGATCGTCGTGAAGAGAAGCGCATACCTGCGATCGCAAAGCGCGTGGAATGACCAGTAGCCACCGGCGGCCATCAGGAGAGTAGTTGCGTCGATGGAGAAGTTGATCGCGGATGGCAAAATGGAAAGCTTGACGTCGGAGGGATCGAGATACCGGAAGGTTGGGCGTACCGGATAGATATTCGAGAAGAGATGCGATCCACGGGTCACGACGTTGTTCGGTGGCAATTGAGTCAAGATTTAACGATGACAAGTACTGGAGGCACGTGTTTCCGCCCGTCGGATCTGGTGGCAAAGGTGAGCGGGACAGGGCGTCAGCGTCAGAGTGTTTGCGTCCACAGCGGTATACGACGCGAATGTCGTACTCCTGGATGCGGAGTGCCCATCGCGCAAGGCGGCCAGAAGGGTCTTTCAGCGTGGAGAGCCAGCAAAGCGCGTGGTGATCAGTTACTAGATCGAACGGGCGGCCGTATAAGTACGGCCGGAACTTTCCAAGCGCCCACACCAGAGCCAAACACTCTTTTTCTGTCACGCTGTAATTAGTTTCGGCTTTCGTCAGAGTGCGGCTAGCGTAGGCTACAACGTATTCTGAATAGCCGGGTTTTCGTTGCGCGAGGACAGCACCTAGCCCGACGCCGCTGGCGTCGGTGTGCACTTCGGTAGGAGCCGTCGGGTCGAAGTGGCGAAGAATGGGTGGCGAGGTGAGCAGACGGCGCAGAGTAGTGAAGGCAACGTCACATGCAGGGGACCAGGAGGAGAGGTTCACGTCACCGCGAAGAAGCTGGGTTAATGGTGACATGATGGATGCGAAATTGCGAACAAAGCGCCTGAAGTATGAGCATAGGCCTACAAAACTGCGAAGTTCCTTCATGGTTGTCGGCTTGGGAAATTCTGCGACTGCTCGAAGTTTTGCTGGGTCAGGTAATACGCCGTGCTTCGACACGATGTGGCCTAGGATGACGAGCTCGCGTGCAGCGAAGCGGCATTTTTTCAGGTTAAGCTGCAGGCCAGCGTTGGTCAGACAAGTCAAAACCTGCCTGAGGCGAAGGAGGTGCGTAGGAAAGTCGTGCGAGAAAACCACGACATCGTCGAGGTAGCAAAGGCACATATTCCACTTGAGGCCACGTAGCGTATTATCCATAAGTCGTTCAAACGTGGCGGGCGCGTTACAAAGCCCAAAGGGCATGACGTTAAACTCGTATAGTCCGTCAGGTGTAATAAATGCAGTTTTTTGGCGATCGGCTTCAGCCATTGGAACTTGCCAGTAGCCAGACCGCAAATCCAGCGACGAGAAGAATTCCGCTCCGTGAAGGGTGTCGATGGCGTCATCAATGCGCGGCAAAGGATATACGTCCTTGCGGGTTATCTTATTCAAACGACGATAGTCTACACAAAATCGGATAGATCCGTCTTTCTTACGCACCAAGACGACAGGAGACGCCCAGGGACTGTGAGATGGTCGAATAACGTCTCTACGAAGCATATCTTCGACTTGATCGTTGATGACGCGGCGCTCTTCAGTGGAGACACGGTATGGTCTTTGACGCAGTGGCTGGTGTAGGCCGGTGTCAACATGATGCTTGACTTGCGACGTGCGGCCTAGTTGAGGTTGGGACACATCGAAGGAATTCCGGAACTCATGCAGAAGATCAAGCAGGTCGGCATGTTCGGTGTGAGTAAGGGTGTCGGCGATGGCGCTGGAAAACGTATCCTTAGACGACTCCTCGAGGGCCGACAGTGATTTTGGGTGGTCGCAGTATTCATCCGGGACATCAACCAAAGACGAAGGGTCGAGATCCTGCACGCGGCCGAGACATTCTCCCGCAAGCACAGTGACAGTTGTGGAAAGCGGGTTGAGTATGAACATATTGCTTCTTCCAGCGGTAAGGTCAATCGTTGCGAAAGGCAGCGGCAGAGCTCGACGACTCGTGAAGGTATCGGAAGGCATAAAAAAGACTGTACCGTCCGTGTAGGCGTTGCATGAAATCGGAACAAGTGCGAAGTTTTCAGGCGGAATATCGGTGTCTTCATGCACAAACAACTTCGGCGGCTGATGAAGAGCGTCAAGTAATGGGACATCACAAAAGGGTGAAAACTCAACTTCAGCGCGTGCACAGTCGATGACGGCATTATGGCGGGATAGGAAGTCCCATCCGAGGATGACATCATGCGAACAGACAGCAAGGACAATAAACTCCACAGTGTAAACAATGCCTTCGATGGACACTCTTGCAGTGCAGGCTGCGAGAGGCGTTACTTGCTGTGCACTTGCGGTGTGGAGTGACAGTCCAGAAAGCGGCGTCGTGACTTTACGTAATACACGGCAGACATTAGCGGCAATAACAGAAACAGCGGCGCCGGTGTCTACAAGGGCGAAAGTAGAATAACCTTCAACTGTTACTGCGACCACGTTAGCAGGAGAGGGGCGAGGGCTTAGACAGTTCGAAAATGGCGCAGTTCTTGCCTCTTGAACTGCGGTGCTTAGTTTTCCTGGTCAGGTCTGGGCCGGCGACGCATGGGGGAGGGCGATCGCCGACGAGGAGAGGGTGCGCGCGGCGTCACGAAGTCGGGGTCGTTAGGAGGGGCATAGCGAGGTGACGAGACCGGCCCGTATTGCGCGAAGGGTTGGCTGCCGGTTTGCGACGATCGGACATAGTCGCCGAACGCCTGAGGTCGACGGCGGCAGTAGCGAGCAACGTGTCCGGGAGTGAAGCAGGCGTAGCAAATCGGTCGGTTATCGGGCGTCCTCCAGGGATTGGCGACTGGTGCTGCCGCCCAAGGTGCAGTGTAAGCAGCCGGGTGTGCGGGCTGTGAGCGCGTGGTGTAGGATGGTTGCGGAAGCCTACGCACAGCGTCTGCATATGTGAACGGCGCTGCTACAGGCTGCATAACTTGCGAGCAGGCGACAGGAGGAGCCACAGGCTGTGCTGCATACGTTAGGGGCGCGGCCACAGGCTGCATGGCTGGCGGATAGGCGACAGGAGGGCCTACTGGCTGCGCGGCACGCTGGCAGTGGGCAAGGCTGGATAGAGGTGGCTCGTGGTGCGCAACAGGAACAGCTTGGGCAACCTCTTCCGAAATAGCAGTGCGAAGCGGGGCAGGTAGACGGGTGGTGGTCTCGTGAGTGAAGGGCACTAAAGAAAGTTGGCGGGCGACTTCCTCACGGACGAAGGCTCGAACTTGCTGAAGCAGTGGTGAATTGTCCGGCAGGGTGTCGAAACTGGACAATGACTCACCACCATGCTGAGGCTGCCGAGTCAGAGTGCGTTGCTTCTTTAACTCGTCGTAGCTCTGACACAAGCTCACGACTTCGGAAACTGTGCTCGGATTTCTTGCCAAGAGCATTTGAAATGCGCCGTCGTCGATGCCCTTCAGGATGTTTTTGACCTTGTCAGATTCGGGCATGGTGTCATTCACACGTCGACAAAGGTCGACGACGTCCTCAATATAGCTGGTAAAGGTCTCGCCAGTCTGCTGAGAGCGGACGCGCAAGCGCTGTTCTGCCCTCTGCTTGCGGACAGCCGGCCGACCGAACACTTCGGCACATGACGTCTTGAAGACGCTCCATGTGGGGATGTTGTGTTTGTGGTTATTAAACCACAATTCGGCGACGCCAGTGAGATAAAATATCACGTGGCCCAGCTTGTCGGCTTCATCCCACTTATTGTTGGCGCTCACCAGTTCGTAGTGCTCGAGCCAGTCTTCGATGTCGGTCCCATCCGCACCGCTGAAGACCTTCGGCTCCCGTAGCGTAGGATGGCCAGGGCAGTTGAACTGGAGCGAAGGCGTCGATGTAGTGGCGTTGGCAGTCATGACAGGTGGTAGCGTGCGGCTTCGCAGCTCCAGGGTGTAGCAACGGGGATTAACAGCACCTCCACCAAATGTGAAGAGGTTTATTAGCCGTTAAAGGCAGCGACGAGACAGCGTGAAGAACCGTCCAGCGATCGGCACAGCAACGAACCAAAGCACGAGCCGAGAGAGCCGGTCGTTGGCGATGCTGCTTGCTGCTGGCACATCTTCTTCTTCACAATATATATATATAGATATATATATATATATATATAGATATATATATATATATAAGTGAGCGTGTCTTTCACTGTTTTCATCCGTCATATCTGGCAAATTCTTTCAGGACTATCTTGTTTTGCAGAGCTATTAGGAATTGCGAAGATATGACGACCTCCTAAGTAATCATAGCCATTGTCCAGAGGTCAGTCTTCCAAGCAGGTGGACAAGAATATTTGAAAGCATGAATCGCCGCACCTTGGCATACAAGGACTATGTATTTTCTATATAGATACACACTGCCTAACACTTACGTGTTGATGTTCCGCTTGAAATATGGAAAATAGTTGTTTTTTGGTTGACAGTTTTCTCAAGTACGAATGCAGCAACTAGATCAAGATGAGTAGGGGTTGAGCAAGGACTTAAATGAATCGGTTACACAAACACAGACCTAAATATGTTTCTTAGCACCTCATTTGCAAGATGCATACAGTATTTTTCTTGTTATAGTTATTTCATTTCTGTATGCACAAGTTACATGTACAATGCAGCTTCCCTTCTTTAGGTATCTCGAAAAAAGACTGTCGTCTTTAATAAGGCACTCGTGAGCTCGAACTAACCAGCTAACAAACACTTCCGAAGTTGGCGCGTGAAGGAGGGCACAACCTTTGGTTCCTAGTTACATGTTCATTCTCGCCCTCTAAGAGGAAACCCTTTTATGACGGAATATACTTCGTGGCCTCAAACAGCCGCGGGTTCTTTGAGATAAGAGGAGTGGTGACGGCACACAAAAGATGTCTCTTCAAGCAGATGTGCATCTTAGCTAGAAGGACTCCCCCTCTACTTGAATTCCACGTTCCCCTCAAAAAGTTTGCAGTGCAAGCGGTGCTACTACAGAATATTCTCACATTTTCAGCGCCGTAACACTGCCCCCGTCTATGTTTCTTCAAGCAAGGCTACGATGGAGACGCGTCGAACTGGCAGAGGTCTGTGTACCTTCTCATCCAAAAAAGAAAAAAAAGTGTCAAGCCTGCGGTAACAGCGGGGCTGGGGCGCTTCCCTTGTCTCTCTTCATCACTCTTTTTATTTATTTATTTCTCTCTCGAACTCTATCTCTCTATTTGTTTTCCCTTCTTCTCTTGCTTTATCTTTCCCTTTTGCTCTATATTTCGTCTATTTCTCCCTTTCTACGACTTTCTGTATCTTTTAATCAAATATATTGTTTATTCCCTTTTGTTCTCTCTATTTTCTCATTTTCTTTTTCGTTCTTCCTATCTGCATCAAGTGTTTGAGATGCTCCACCACACCGAGCTGAGCTTTTGTTTAACGCCCGCGTCTGCTGTGCTCACTAGTGGAGCATGCCCAGTTCCTATGACGAATACCCTCATGAGGAGTATTTAGCAGTGAAGCACAACTTACAAATAGCTCAAACAACTTCTGCGTTAAAAAAACAACAACATCACACGCTATGTGAATTACTCTACGGTTAATTTCACTGCAGCAACGTAACAGGTGTGAAAAATAATTTGCAATGAAAACACAGCCCCGTTCTTTGAGTGAGTGAGTGAGTGAGTGAGTGAGTGAGTGAGTGAGTGAGTGAGTGAGAACTAGGACGCTGTACCACTTCCACTTAAGCTATGTCTCAGCGCGCAATGCATTCAATGACCTTTCAATCGCTTGCAAAATTCAGAAATCCTTACACAGGCGGGGTCAATGGCATCAACGTTTCGACAAACGGTCTCACTTTCTTAAGTGCAGGTATAATTATTGCAGTGGTGACACCAGTATCTTCCTTCTTCTCCGTCCGCTGCAGCGAAGAAGGTTCATATATGCTTCTTTCTCCCTTAGAACAGTTTAGGCTACAAGGCAGCAACAGGAGCACTGTTACGCTAGACGCGAACAGTGAGTGCAGTTACCTGCTTCAAACTTCGTACCTTCAGCGTGAGCCAAGCTTCCGGGGCTTATATAAATAAATTAATTAAACGAGTAAGAGAGTTAGAAGAGGAAGCCAAAAGGGCTAAGCATATTGTAGTATTGGGCGTATACCCTGCACTGGTGTTAGGACGTGTGCGAAAAGAGACAGAGAGAGATAGAAAATAAGAACAAATACACAACCACATATCCACAGTAACATGTTTTTAAAACCAATAGGTTATTCAAACGTCTCCTTTACCCAAACGTGCCTATGCGTCCCGCCCATAGATGGCCATGGCACCATCAGCCCTCTAAACATGGCGGAGAAAAAGAAACGATTCATGTCCTTTGCGATTTCCGGATTATATTACACCAATACAACCTCTTCGTGAGGCGCTGATTAAGTAAGATGACCAGCCTCTGTCGAAGAAATAAATACAGCGCAGTCGTCCAGACGTAATGAGGAGGGAGAAGGCCGTTCAAGCACTTCTTGGGTTTCGGCAATCTACCGACCTGTCTGGCCGATTGAATTAAACAAATTTGCGTTAATGAGCGATGTTGTGACTTTATAGGCCAAAAGCCTTAACCCAGTATTACAGAACGTCCCTTCACTCAACACTTCACCTTCACTTGAAAAAGCCGATGGGAGCGCCGTCTCTTGGCACAGCAAGCCACTGCATATCTGCGATAATCTGATGCGATTCTTGAATAGCGCAACGTCATTTTCAGCCGAGAAGCGGCGCAGTGCTCAACTCTGTCAAGTGAAGGGTGAAAGTCGAGTCCAGGAGCGTTTGTGAATGCGGGGGTTAGACGCTTCAACAAACGTGGAAACTAATGATCGACAGAGGCTTTTGGGAGTCTGCGTCAACATGAAGTGATGCGAAATCACGGGAAAACGTTATCATGGCACGTAATCACGATTCCCCCCCCCCACGGTGGTCTAGTTGCTAAGGTACTCGGCCGCTGACCCACCGGTCGCGGGATCAAATCCCGGCTGTGGCGGTTGCATTTCCGATGGAGGCGGAAATGTTGTAGGCCCGTGTACTCAGATTTGGGTGCACGTTAAAGAACCCCAGTTGGTCGAAATTTTTGGAGCCCTCCACTAGGATATCTCTCATAACCATATGGTGGTTTTTGGGACGTTAAACACCATAAATCAATCAATCAATCAATCAACGTAATCACGATTTTAAAGATTGCCTAAATTTGTGAATATATGGTACCATTATGCCACCACTATCATTTCATACCAGCACGCCACAGTGAGGACATGGTGCTATAGTGACGTCATAGCAATCTCAAGAGCGACGATATCAAGCAGTTGTCCTATCACATGACGCGGCGTTATTGAAGTCATGCAATAGCACCATCGCTCAACATCGTCGTTTTGCCCAAAGCGCGCGGATTGTGCACACGAGTTAGACAAGATGACGCCATTTACCTGAAGCATTCGAAGAGGGGTGGCTGGGATAATGAATGCAGTCGAGTGAGATGAAAAATAACGTGGCTTTCGCATTAGCGTAGTCCTACGCGAGTAGGTTAGTGACCTTATTATTATTACATTTGTATAGACTTCCTATATTTAAATCAGAATTTTATAGTTAGATATTAGCAGTGGCTGCCCCAATCAAAATGGCTGTACTTATGTCTGTAGTTCGGAGCAATTGAAACAGGATACACAGCACTGCTGCAGTCAAATTTTGTCCGATATGCCGGAATGCTAGTGACAGTAGGCTGTTTCGTTGAGATATACAATAACCGTTAAAGCAAACGCCAACGGGTACGGCATTGGCGAGTGATTCTGATCACCCAACAACTAGTCAGGGTTCTCCCGTGACAAAGAAAGCACCAGCCACAATGCACACAGTTCTATCCCATTTAAGATGGGGAGCACTACACATGGAGCACCGTCAAAGAGCTAGGGAGATTTTATTGTTATTACAAAGATCAGTCATCGAAGCAATGCGAGCAGGGCGAACCTTCAGCAACGTGAATTGTACCGTAAAGCAGCGCATATTGTGACACAAAAACACGTCGATTTTGAACATGATTGAGTTTTATGACGAGGTCCACGACGGCTCCACTGACGCATTCGCATCTCGGATGTTATGTACTATCATAGTGCAAAAAAAATATGAACGAAAAGTTCCCTCGCACGGCGTCGAACCAAAAACCTCTTGATTCTCAGTGCCCGGCGCTAAGTACTGAGCCACGGAACATACGCTGTCGATGATGCTAACGAAAAGCTATGCATACATACACCATACACCGTTTGGCGGTCCTCAGAGCTCCGAAAGTTTAGCGCGTTTTCGTTATTTGTAGCGAGATGCGAGATGGCGTGACAAGCTCGCGTTGGAAGAGCAGGATTGAAGGAGAAAGGACAGGGAGGTTGGGCGCGCTCTAAACGCCGTCGCCTCCACGGAGCATGGTTCCTCCTGCTCGCGCGCTTATCAGACTCGTGATTTGAAAGATGAGGAAGGTCACTTCTCTCGCTGCCACGGCCGCGTTTACGAAAGGAACACCCTTCTGACACACGACGAAGTAAGAATTGGGCAGTAGTAAGGGCTTGATCTGTGTACACTCGTGCGCTCGTTTCGTGCGTCGTCTTCCTTTCTGTTTGAATAGGGAGCTTTAAGTGTCGAGCTCTGAGAGTTGTTTGCCTGGGCTCGTCCTGTGTTTGCTTATTTCGTACGTGCTTGCTGCTTGAGGTGTGCGCTGCAAGTTTCGAGCTGCTTGCCATTCTTCACGTGACTTTGTCATTTGTTCCAGTTGCTGAAAAAACGCCCAGCAATGGCTCGACTACCTCTCTGGAGACATGTTTCACTTTCGGGTTACTACGATTTCTAAATACGGGATCAGCCTCGTCTTTTTTTTTTTCAAATTTAGTCATTGCATTATTCTCGGGATAAAACGTCAGCAACAGCCCTCTTATTTTTTATTTTCTTACGAATCGTAATGTATGGGATATAAAGGATTCAATGTGGCCGCATGTAATGATAGAGAAAAACATGTATGTACAGCTATGCTCTTCAGCTGAAATGGACAAAAATTTGAACAGGCAACCATATTATATTTTAAGTGCGAAGCATTTCTTAGCAAACTTCGGTAATTTTGAGTCTATCTATCTATCTATCTATCTATCTATCTATCTATCTATCTATCTATCTATCTATCTATCTATCTATCTATCTATCTATCTATCTATCTATCTATCTATCTATCTGTCTGTCTGTCTGTCTGTCTGTCTGTCTGTCTGTCTGTCTATCTATCTATCTATCTATCTATCTATCTATCTGTCTATCTATCTATCTATCTATCTATCTATTCAGCCGCCTACGACATTTAGCTACGACATTCAGTGCGTACGGCGTCCCTCTGTCACGAAAAGAAGGACACGCAGTGTTGCCCAGCTAATGCATTGTCCGGATTCTCAATTGTTATATCTTTTTTATGAAAATATTTTGTTGAGAAGCTAGAAATTAAAGAACATGTCATGTGATGACGCGATCACGTGAGGTAACACTACATTACGTCACAAATGGGGCTGATCTCTGACGTCGTGATGACGTCGCGTTTTGGCACCTTCACTCGAAGATTTCTTTTTGCATCACTTGTGCGGAAGCCACCTACGGGAGTCACGAACGTGGGATGTCGGTGAAATTTTGTTTTACGAGGCATAAAACGCTTTCGCCGTGATCAAAGACTAGAATTTCTTTACCGGTGGTTAAGCAATGCTTGAGGAACGAGCAGTATGTAACCGTAAACAAAAGAAGGTTGCCCAAGCTTGACATCATTGAAACGGCAGCATTCCCGTCTCCACTAGGCGGCTTTGTTACTTGGCGAACGTGAATTCGTTTAGCGCAACTGAACATCAGAAATGTGAGCCCTTTTATAGAAAATGCTACTCGAACCTGCATGCATGGCTTCATCAAACGATGGAAGCGTCGCTTCCATGTCATGCGTAATTGAGAGCTACATTAACGAGGGCTTCCACAATACTAATCAGATTAACCGACACGGCTCTGTACGGTATCTGCAGCAGCGA
Source organism: Rhipicephalus microplus (assembly GCF_043290135.1). Lineage (NCBI taxonomy): Eukaryota > Metazoa > Arthropoda > Arachnida > Ixodida > Ixodidae > Rhipicephalus > Rhipicephalus microplus. The sequence continues at coordinate 131,992,936 of NC_134704.1, forward strand.
GATCGCCGGGCATTCTAATCGCATTATCATTTATTTCAATCAGGCAGACAAAACACTCTAGAAGGAATCAATACGAATGGACTACGTCATTGCTTCTACTGTTCAGGCGCCCCTGGAATACTGTTCACATTGTCGATTTGCGCTACAATTGTGGCTGAGCGGCTCCATGTGAATGCCGGTGGTATCGTGGCAACGTGTGTACAAATTAGTCACACCTTTCCTTCCAGGCTCTACCATTTCTCTTTGTGAAATGCATGGTGGACAATTAGACGTTGTTCAGGGGCAAGTATCTCTGAATTACTCCGCTCTTTTCATCAATTATCTAAGGTAGATGCGCCATAAAACGCATTTTTGCACTTAAAATGAGCGAAACGAGAAAACATTAATGTAGAGATGACTGCAAGAGAAGCATTAGGCCGGCTATTTTAGACCTGGATAATTGAAAAAAAAGAACTGAATATTAAGGTAAATAAACAGAATGCGTGCAGTATGCGCGGATAATACTACGCAGTCAAAGTATGTCATACAAACCAGCCATTTTTTAAGAAAGCGCAAAAAATGGCCTGCCTGCTTTTAAGGCCCATGATCGTTCAGCATGGTGTTGTAGTATTCTCTGTACCTTATTAGGGGGATCATCTTGTCACCACGGGACATTAGGCATTGATTCATTTTTCCTTGTGAAGTCAACGACCACTGACACAAAAGGTTGCTCTAAGTTGATCTCGCGGACATCCCGGGCATGACTGTAAGCCATTGAGTTATCGCGGATGAAGATCTCGCAAAGATGGATTCCTATACCACTACCGACAGCGGAGCAGATTTATCGCATCGGAGCGTTCCGTGATGAAATATGACTTCCAGGACAAGTCAGTGCATGATTGCTAACCGGCTTATTCTGTTCGGCTGAAGGAGAGTGTCGGTAGCAGATGTTGAAACTGAATCGCAGTGCTTGTCCGAAAAGAGTAAAATCTGGAAGCCGTGGTCTTCTTAGTCGGGAGTCTAGCAAGGCATTACTTTGTGCGACGTCGCTTCAGGTGGTTTCACAATAGTCAGTTGACCACTGAAAAGGAATCTTTTGGTCTGTTTCTTTTCAGCTTGTGGTCAGGTTCCTACAGGAAATGCGACTTGTGGGTCGTTTGTTCCTTGTAGAAGGCACCCCTGCGAAGAATTCTACATAAAAGCAACTGATTCACTCATTCTTCAGCTCTTACGTTTCTTTGATTTCAGTTTCCGCCTTTATCTGCGCTATGAGTCAGTGCGTTGAGGAATCAGTGTTGTCAGTCGCAGTCTGTTGTTTTCTAATAATAAGGTAAAGATAGGAGCCAACGAATGGGAAGACAGTGTGCAATCGAAGTTGTCAATATAAAAAAAAAACTGGAGGTGACCTTTATTAACTCTTATTTGGTCGTCTGTAGCACTTGCAGCTCTGGCACCGTATAACCCTGAGTATTTCTTGGGTTAACCCTGTCTTTCATCATGATCTCAAAGCGAATCTCCGATGCCGCGTAAAAAGAAACGCATTGCTCCCACCTGCTGCGCCAGGTGCCGCAACAATCGCAGCTGCTCTGAAGAAAACTCTCAGCTCTTTCGCTAAAATCAATAAGTAAGTTTAATTGATTATATTGACACATAATTCACAATTATTTCAGGTCAATTTGTACTCCGATATTTTGTGTATCCAACAAAACAATTAGCTTGAACCAGGGCCATAAAATTTTTATTCGTTTTATATTTGCAAGACTTTTAAGTATATTCGGACCGCCGGGAAAGCTCAATTGGAAGCGTTTTAGCAAGAAACAAATGCCACACTTTACTCATTCCACCAACTGAGTGCGTCAGAGAAGAGAGGGGGAATGATTATATTAAAGGTATGAAAGTTACCTAAACCAATTCCAGTTTGCTACTCTACACGCGGGGAGAGAGGAATAAATGAGTAAGAGAGGGACGAAGGGGTAGACATTGTACACCACCCACAAACCGCACACCCAGTCCAGGGTTTCACAGGCAGTCGCTCAGCAATGTTGCCCTCAAGAATCATAGAAGGGCTCGTGGAGCTTTCTGGGCTGATGTAATTGAAGTACACGCACACAAGATCTTCTCCTGAGTACAGGGACGACCATCTAGTCTCCCCGAGGCACACCGTAGAATTCGGCAATCTTGTTGAAAGTCAGGACAATGTCACAGGACGCACTCCGGAGTTTCTACGCAATCGCAAACTGAACGAATTTGTAAAGGCTAAGCCGACCAACAGCCGACAGCGTCGGAGAAACTGTCCAACGTTACGATAGACGTAGCTATATTTGTCAAAGACGCTGCGTTCTGTTACTTTGCAAGCTCTGTGAGCAACATGTATACGTATACGGGGACATCTCGAAAGTATGTGAAAGAGGACTGCCATGGGTGCTCGGCACATCTTTCACTGAGGTGCAAACATAGTGGGATGAATGTGAGAGTAGAGAATTGGTGTTGTAAAGGAGCCCGTCCGGCGGAGCCTGCACGTAAACTCCTGCCCACCAATACCGCAACGCAGCAGCGGGAAGCCACCGTGCTCGGCTGCGATGAGCAGGTCTGAATCACGGGGCGGGCAGAGGAAACCACCAAGGAGCTCCCGGCCGGCTGACCGTCGTCACCTCCCTCCATCGAGGAAATCACTTTTCTTGGTTTGGAATACATGTTTTGTTCTCCTCTTGCTTTGTCAAAGGCGCCTTGTCTTGTCCTGTGGTATCATGTGGTGACGCCTGGGCAGGTGGTGCCACCTGTCAAAGCACCAGCAGCGAGACCACATGACACAAAATTTATGGTGGTTTTGGGACGTTAAGCTCCACATATCAAATCAAATCAATCACCACATGACAGGGCGTCAGTGACTAAGCCTTTAAAACTAACTCGATCCCAAAGATGAGCAGACACGATTGACAGAAATAGTAACACCGATCTAATGGTGGAACAGCCCGTCTAATTCACCTCATGCCTGTGTACATCACTGCAATAACATTTTAACGCCACAGCGTTAAAGAGCCCATTTCGCCAAAATTCCGGCGTCGGCGTCGTTGCTTAGGAGAATAAAATCATCTTATTATGCGTGACCAAAAAATCGAGAACGATGCGAATTAAATAAGTGATAAAACATGTTGGGACAGAGAGAAGAACGAACCAGGGTCGTTTGGTGCCTAGTGAGGAACAAATCCCGGTCGTCTGCGTGGTAACCGGGTGTTCTACAACACGGCCACGCGTGTGATTTTGAACACAGTGGAAAGAACTTCCTCTGCTTTGAAATGAAAATAATGTAACTTTTATGCTTTACAAATGCACGCGTCTGGTATACCGCTTCACAATGTTGCATAATATATTGTATTAATAATGCGTGGTACAAGCATCTATTGCCAGTGCGTGTCACAGCATGTGATTATCATAATGGCTTCGTGGTTTAAAGCTGGTCACGCACTACTGAAGGCACACATGCTACAGCGTTTATTCTCTTAAGGCCACGTAGCGCACGCGTAGAAAGTTCCAAAAGGTTTCATTCACGAAGTGTTTGAAGTACGCACTAAGAACAGGATATTGCTATCGCGTTAAACTACTGAAGGCGAAGCTTTAGAGTCCCCTAATTATTTTTGTTATACGTGGCTTTGACGACAAAAACTATACTGCTGGTGCGCGTTTAGCAGCTGCGCCAACTTTGCTAATACAAGTAAAAGGTTTGTAAAAAAAACCTATTATTGTCGAGGTTTAATGACCCACAACCACAGTATGCTTATAAGGGACCCAGTACTGGAGGGCTCCGGAAATCTCGAAAACCTGGGTGTTCTTAACGTGCACATAAGTATACCTACTCCAACTTCGAGAATTTTCACCTCCATTCATAACACGGCCGCCGCGGACAGGATTCGACGCGGCGACCTTCGGGTAAGCAGTCCCGGAGCACAACCGCTACGTCACCGTGGCAGGTGTTCACAAAAGGCGCAAAAGTTTGCATGTATCCCTTAAATGTTCAAAACTAGATCACTGTAGATGAATCTTTCATCTCATAAGAGAGCGAAGCAACAAGTCCTTGCTGGTGTAGCGAGGGTAGGCTTATTGAAATAAGAAAAATTAAAAAAATAAACGTATTGGGAGGGGGGGTGCAAGCAACGCATGGAGTTGATATTGTGTTTCTCTGCTTGCTTGAGCCGGTGAGCATTTACCGCGTACACTGTACGTCATGCTTGTTAACTAATTTGTTCTAAATTGAACCATATTTGCTATGCACTACTAGGCTTAGATCGGATGCCGCACATAGTGGCTCCGACTTCGGGTACACAAACGTTTCATTAGAAAAAGCAGCACTAGACGTAAACAAAAGCTTACCGATGATAACGGGTTCTCTCTAAAAAGGAAATAATGACGAACCGCCCGATAAGATCGGTTGCTTTATACCACGCATGAACGACGTCATTTCGGGGGCTTAGTTGCCCACATTCTTCGTCACGGCTGATGAGGCCGGCTTATAACTTTAAAGTGTGCAACGATGAAACAAGTTGACTCTCTTTACACGTGGATAAAGTTCAAGGTATCACGTGACATGAAGTAACTAACAGTAGAGCCGTTCCTTCGGAGATTTTAGTTAGCACCATAAGAACCACTCCAGCTTCTGTTGAAGCGGAGGAGCTGTTTCTCGAAGGAATACTCCAGCTGGCACGCTTCGCTGCTCAAAGTAATAAGGCGAGGGGAGGAGGAGGTGAGTCAACGGCGTATTTTAATGAAACGCAACAAAGGCTTTTATTTCCACGTGGGTAAGACAGGCGGTACTTGCAAGGTATGCTAGGGCGGCCCATAATGCTCGGCTCGGGCGCACATCATTACACAAAACGTGGCACTAATAAGTATTACTAAAAATAACAAAAAGTTTGCAAATTATACCACAGTGACATGAAAACTAATCGACAGTGTGTTTGTATAGGGAGCTGCGCAGGATAAAAATGAATGGGCAGCTTCAAAAACTTACCTTCATAATTTTCACTTTGCTACATACTTTGTCCTTGTTATTTCCGCAGCGAAAAAAGGCGGAAGTGAATACAAAGGTGCAATTTATGGAGCGGAATTTTCTTTGTGTTAATATTGTACTTCGCTACTTTTTATTGTGACCTTTTTATTTATTTTAACATAAAAAATTGCAGTACTCAAGGTTGTGGAGCAAAAACGTTATGCGTCTATTCGGTTCTGTATATAAGCTGTGCTGTCTTCTCAGACTGCCCTCAAACAGAAATGACACTTTCGAAAAAGCTCAGTTGTTTTCTTTCCCTCGATATTTTATTTTTCATTCTCGTAAAAAATTTTGAGGAAAAGCCTGACACTTCTAAACAAAGCAGTATTTTTTAATCAAGCTATTCCCGCTTCCCAATTATGTTTTATACTGTGCAACGAGAATTGGAGTACCATAAAGCTTCGCCTTCAAAAATTGAACGTGGTACCAATATCCTGTCCATATGTTGAAAACTTCAACCACTCAGTGCATACTTTTTATTGTATGATGTTAGTCGAGAAGTTTAAATTGTTGAGTACTACAATGTAATCGAAAACTTTGAAAGTGGATTGTGTCAGTTAACCTTGCGCATAAGGCAGCATTCTGTGTAAAGGCTAGCATGCTTTATAAACTACGAGCGGCAATGCTGTGAAATCTGTTGAAACTTGATGTGCAACCCCTACGTGGTCTTAAGCGAATGCGCGTAAACGTGTGTGCCTCTTATAAAAGGTTATGTTCTGTCGCCCGATGGTAATGTACGCTTGTACCATGCAATATAACTGCAATATACATGTTGTATTGTGAAGTGTGTATACAGGACACGCTTGTTTGTAAAGCATCAAAGTCACTTTCGCTGCATTTGAAAGCAGAAGCAGGAGTATGTGTTAGAACACCTGCTTCCACGGTAACGACTTGGGTTTGACACGGGAAGTTTCATTGTTTTATTTGAATTTTGCTGTCATACACAACATCTTGATTTTTTCTCTCACAACCATTGCCGCAGACACCGACGCCATATGGGATTTCTGCGAATAGAGCTCTTTGACGCTATCGCGTTAAAATATACAAGGATTGAAAAGGACGTATAAGCTTAGTGTTACAAAATTTCCATTGAATTACGACGTTCTGAAGAGGCAATTTTTTTAAGTTTTTGTTTTTAAGATACAGCATCGCCAGTTAACTATGCAGCCTCCAAGGACACCACCACTTCTACCAAGTCGTTTTTTTTTTCGGCGGTACAATAGCAGTCATCACAGCCATCATGTTGAGGGGGGGGGGTATTTTGTCTGATATTAGTGTGCATCATCATAATTAGCTTTAGTATTTAGGAGCTTGTTCCTTCTGCTCGCGCCTTGTCCTATGCCAGCGGTGTGAACACCAGTGTTTCCTGTACACTTCTGCGGTCGCACTCAAGGTCGTCTCTCCAACGATTGCAGTAATGCTCTATAGGTAGTGTGCCGCCCCACAAGGCGTTAGGGAGCCTACATGACAGCGTAGGCTCCCTATAAGGCGTTACAAGGCGTCGCTTTCGATGGCCCGTGCGTTGGACTCCTAGAAGTGGATGTGAAATACAGTTTCTAGCACACAGTAATATGAAAGAAAGGGAAGAGAAAAGTGTGTCTTGGGAACTGTCTCTCTCTGAGGAAATTGCCACAACAACGACACACGAGGGATGGGTAGTGGGGCAGTGAAAGAGACGGGAAAAGAGGAGGCTGTCCGTGGTGTTTGGTCAGGCCGCCTTCCAAGGCGTCAGTTTTTCGATAATTATAAAAATGCTTCCCAGATGGCGCACCTTCGCTCGTGGTGGTACACACCACTCTCGGCACGTCTGCTTCCTTTCTCTTCGCCCGGAGCTCACGTAGTGAGCACACTTTGTGACCGCTCGGCCGCACGTACAACCCACAAACAGCAGCACTGTGGGCTCGTAATGCAGCTGTAGTTCGGGCTCGCCGCCAAGACCTTGTGCTCACAGCATGAGAGGCCGAAGCGAAGAGGGGTCGCTGGCATAGAAACCCGGAGCTCCAGATTGTGCATTTAAAATGTATGTAGTTCATCAAAATGTATACAGTACATCACATTGCAAATCAATAAACATTGTGTAAGTACTGTACATAGAACAAAGTTGTCAATCTACATATAATGATAGCAAATGTGTACAGATAGTTCGTGGGTTACCCGATCATATACGAGACTGCTCCTCTAACATCATTCACTTTGTGGACATGGCAGTGATATTGTTCTACATAACACATTTGAAGAATATTTGAGGAACTGTCTTTGGGTGGCAGAAAAACACCATTAAATTTATGTGAAAATTTACCTTTCATAAATGGTCGTGATGTACGTTAGCGTGACCTTCTTCCATGAGCCTGTAGAGTGGCTGCGCCTAGTTTATTACAAACAATTTGAGCGTAGAACTTCCACGCGAATGCACGTGCACCAACTGTGAAGCCCTACGCAATAGCCGCTAAGCTACCACTACTGGTTGTAATATAATATTAATCGAGGTGGGATCTTGAAAAAAATTTATTTTCAAAAAAGAAAAAAATTTATACCACACTTGCTTTCAACTTTTCATTTGGAGGCACCATGTCCAAAAAAAGACTTAAGAGGAAGACCTGTTCTCCCTAATTACTCACCTGATGCTAACTTTGTACGCACTATGCATTTAGTCCTTTGTGTGGTATCGCTTACGTACAATCACTTTGTTCGTAGTAGTTAAAACCCCATGCACCCTGAAGGAGCACTGGAGCTTGGCCACCTTCCATAGCATACCAGTCAAGCCTAGCCTAGAGACAGCCAGTTAAGCCGGCATATACATGTCACATGCATGAGCGTAGAGAGGGCAGTTAAGCTTAGGAAAGCAAATTGGGGGTCTCTCCCTCTCTCTTGATTCTCCGCTCTTTCTCTTTATCCTGACGTGGCATGGCCTTCGTCAGGATATCCTGACGAAGGCCGTGCCACGGCCGAAACGTAGAGTAAACAACTATCTAATTTTCGTATGTGTGCTCCTTTATTGCCGTGTATATATATATATATATATATATATATATATATATATATATATATATATATATATATATATAAATATATATATATATATATATATATATATATATATATATATATATATATATATATATATATATATATATATATATATATATATATATATATATATATATATATATATACGGCGATGGCCATCTCGGCGGAACTGCTATCCTGTTTTACAATTGCCAGTGAGGTGGCGCAATGAGTGCGCGTCGCCATATCGTCACGACGCGGCGGCGCGCTCTCTCATCTCCCACGCGTACTTTGCACCGCAGAAAGGGGACGCTCTCGTGTGAGCTCGGTGGGGACAATCGTACGCCTTGGGTTTTGACCGGAACGATTCTGTTGTAGTTATCGGGTGGACAATGGTCACTGCACTCGTTACAGTCGCCGTTTGCGCGAAGAGTGTGCTTTTCAGACACAGCTAAGTATAACAACTGAGACGCTTATTCGCGTTCATCTGTACCAGTGAGTACGTTTCGTGCGCCATTTGTACGTAAGGAACGCCGGGTACGTTTCGATCTGCTTGCCATTCTTTGTGTGACCTTTAAATTGTTGCTATTCGGTCATTCCAGCGACGCAGGTGGCGCCATGTAGCCGTGCTCCGAAGCTGTCACACGGTAATAAACTGCGACACAAGTTCGGACTCTCAGCAGTCATAAACCGATGAACGCGTCACCATGCTCTGCGACGCTGACGTGCACGCTTGCGACATCACCGTCTCGTCCGCCTTTTCGACCTAGCGCTGCGCCGTCTATAGTCGCTGGAATGATCGAATCGAGTTCATTGCTTGGCCTTTGCGGCAAAGCTGTGTCTTCTCTTCTTTTCTCTTTTGTTCTCTCTCATTCTTTCTGTTTTTTACCTCTGTCTATTTTTCTCATTTTCTCACTTATACCAAAGCCTTTATATGTCGCAAATAATTTCTCTACACCTCGACCCAGCTGTAGTTAGTATGAGGTCTTGTCCAATTCCGTGACATTTACCCAGCCTAGTTTTTTTCAACACCCACTGCCCAGTGAGCTCAAATCACTCTGCTGTGAAAGAAGTGCCTGCACATCATGCACGATTGCGCACATTCTATGTAAAAAAGTTCACTTAGACATGCATATAGGCAGTACATAGTCCACCACGAAATTTCGCATTCACTAGCTTCTAAATATTGAGCTGATTAGGAAGCCACTTCCCACGACAAAAACCTGAGTAGTTTCGATTCTATAAGACAGGGTGTGTAAACGCGGACATAAGAAATAAGTAACAAAAAAAAAAACAAACGCCTTCTTACAACTGCGCGTCCTGGCTTTCCACGTCCTGTCTTTTGGAATGAATGCTTACCAACTATCTCTGCCCTCTGTTTTTCCGATCACTTTCGCCCTTCATATGGAAGGGACGAGCCAGCGCCAGCAAGCGCAGATCTGATGGCACGCGAAACACGCACCCTCTTGCCGTTTTACCATTTTTGACGTTTCCTTCTTGAGAGATAAGAGCAGCAAATATAAGCTCCACATGTGGAAACAAGAGCGAGAAAAACAGCTCAACTAGTCGTGTCCCTTCTCACTAAAAGCTAATGGATCTTGCCGGAACAGGAATATATCAAAATAAAAATGCAGCGAGAACCGCACAATATCTCTTTCTCTGAAAGCACCTCTTTCATGAAACAAGTCAAAACAAAACTCAGATAACTGAGTCAAAAAGGCTTCTACAAAACCGTGGTCCTGTCGCTGTGTGATGTTTCCGCAAACCGTTTGACGGCACTGCCATCTCCGAAACACGTATCATCCAACAGCCTCCTTGATCTCTGGAGACGCGTGTAGTCTAATGCCCATATTTACAAACTAAGCTCATTCACAAACTTGTCTCGCATTTTCATGATCCGTTCTGTGCCTCAAGTGGGTTCTACAAACAGTTCTGTAGACGAAGTAGTTGAGCATTCGCAGATAATTCTTAAAGTTATCATATGCGCTGTTACAATCTTTGTCTTTATAACGGACGCAGAGTGAGCATAAACCTAAAAAAGCGTAGGATAAGGATAGGGTTGATTTGCGAATGCGGAATAAACTTTTCTCAAGTCTCCTTTCTGTTTGTCTAAAACTCACAGTACACACCCTAAAAAAAAAAAAAACTAGAGCATTTAGGGAGTGTTCCTGCTACACGACAATAATAGTCGTCTTCTCCGAGTACTTTCCTCGCATTATCACCATGGTTCCGGTAGTTCGCAGTCGCGAATGGCGTGCGCATTATCAGTGGGCATAGCATTCCGGACAGGAAAGTGGTCAGTGCCGGGTTTTCGAGAAAGGAAACGGGAGCAAGTCAGGTGATGATTATGTTGTGTCGCAGGACTACCCCCCAAATGCTAGATTTTTTATTCTAAGAGTGTGCTCTTGCACGTCCAGTGGGTGCCATTTCCCCGACAGAAGCTGTCTCCGCAATGACCTGCACGGCGTGGACGAAGTGGCACGTGGGCGTTATCTCAAACACCATAGACACCAGTTGTTTTGAAACATTTGCTTGTCGTTATTGATACCCGCTTAAATATGCACCCTATTACGGTGCAGGTTGGTGAAGCGTAACGTATAGAAGAGAGAACGAAGAGCCAGTACCTCAGGCGTGCGCATTCTGGGCCTTTACAATTCCTACATTTCAATAATTTTTAAATATGTTGAGGTCTTTCGCTGTTTCCTCTCGTTGAAGTGCGATGCATCTCTTAGAGTCTCGGCTTGTCGGGGTCAAATGTCGTCGCAGTGGGTCGCAAAGTCATAGTTCATCATGAAACAGGCATAAGCACCACAAAATGGAGGGGGGTAAATTTCACTACTCGCGACCAGTCCACTAAAGATGAAGACGGCAACACTAAGTACAACAAATGGCCGACGACGTCAGTGAAGTTGAAATGCCAACACTTCCATGCCATAGGAAACTGAAACCAAGCGTGTATGGAAGACGAAGAAGCTCCTTAGGGTAAGCTGCATTCCGACGCAGTTTCCCGACAACGTTAGTGGAGCGGAGACACTCTTACCGACATGCTCGGTTTCAGTCTTGACACCACGAGTGCCTCAACAAAGAAATCCCTCTCGAAACACTGCATTGTTCGACCCTCCCCAGATTTCAAGCGGAAACACCCTTCCCTATATGCTTCACTCTTCCCCAGTTTGTTTAAAAGCCAACTACGGCAATGTTTTGACCATGTCAGGGTAATAAAGGTGGTTCTGTGTTTCTGAGGCAATCTTGTCATGCACCCGATAGCTGAAATGTTCAGCAAGACATTCAGAGTTTAGCTCGGAGCAGAGCGGAATGTGCCGAGCGTCAAGTAACATGTTTGAGACTGACAGTGTATCAGAGCTGTACGGAAGTGACGGTTCTGACGCAAATGATGTTACATCGCCGTTTTAGGGGTGAAGCTCTTTAGGCTGTGGGTCGTACGTCCGCGTTGTCTGTAGTAGTAGTAGTAGTAGTAGTAGTAGTAGTAGTAGTAGTAGTAGTATTAGTAGTAGTAGTAGTAGTAGTAGTAGTAGTAGTAGTAGTGGTAGTAGTAGCAGTTGTTGTTGTAGCAGGTAGCCACCTCTCATTTCGTCCTTGGAATGTCCGCTGTATGACGGTACTTGTATACGAAGAATATATGATGAAAATATGCGAGATGGCGTACTTGGAGTGTTTAATAGATGGACGGGTGGACGCAGGGACGAACAGACAAGCAGACGGACGGACGGACGCGCGGCCAGACGCAAGGATGAATGGATAGACGCATGCACGCGAGGATGAACGGACGGAAGCACGGAAGGATGGACGGAAGGATGGACGCAGAGCCATAGCCACCCAAACGCTGGCCAAGCGTTGTCCTGATAGGACTCCGGCAAAAAAATTAAAGGAACACACGTGAGCCGTTTTGCTCGGCAACCTGTTGTCCCACCTTTTTGCACTGATCCACTTCACAAGGAGGGCACTTGTTACGTGGAAAGCCATATTAGCAAACACTCTGCGTCTTGTTCCAGTGGTTTGTGCAGCCTACAAAGGAACACCAGTTACCACCCATCGCCCACTCATCCACAGGGAACAGAAAATCACGCGTGAACGAACGAAACGCCGGCAGAACGCCATGGAGGAAGAAAGAATACCGCCGAACCATAGTGCTTATAGCCGAATGTCGCCACCACCACCTTTTGACGAGCACAATAAACGCTGGAGCAGCCAAAGTTAGCGATGCCACCAGGTGCGTCACTTTCGTTGACATGCCAAACGTGACGACACACAGACAGTGTTGCTGATAACTCTGACAAGCCAGGTGAGCCGTTTTGAGGCAATCTTTAAAATTCATTTGCAAACAAGTAAAGCACCTCTAAAGCCTGTGATTCGGCATACATTACAGTAATCTGGAAAGGAACGTACCCAGCGAACTTCACTGAGATACATTGACCTCGAAATATCACCGGAGTTGGCCTTTACCCACGAAAACCTCCGATGATTTTGAGTTCATGGCTGTTACTGCCAAATATATTCGTTCTTTTACACACAAGAGTTTGTTTTATAATGAACTGTTATCGAGAGCTTTGAGGGCTCCTTTTCTCTGCACTATATTATCGGTCTTTTTTTTTTCAGCGTTATTCTGAACAACACTTGCTTTAAACAGCCACTAACTAGTTAAAGCATAAAACACAAAGAATTAAGAGACACAACCACTGTCTTTCAACTGAAAGTTTAATGAAAAAAACTATGCACGGCATGTTCACACAGAAAGGAAGGCACCTATGAAACCTTATCAACCACGACCGAGCGTTTAATCACGTATGTTGTAGGTACGACACCTCAGCATCGGTGAGAGCAATATATGAATACTCACGTAGTTCTCTTTCGCTTTTACAGTTTCAAATGTCTCTCTAATCAGTGTGTGGAGCATGAAATTCCTAGCCCAAGTTTACACATTGCTACATTACTTTAGTACGTCAGGCCTTGACATTCAACCGAATTTTCGGACCACATGCAGGCAAGATGAAAGAAGGTAGTAAAAAAATACAACCCTCTCGCAACTTCCGCATTGCAAACAAGCACTCGAGGGATCAGAAATAAAAAAACTGAGCTAGACGTCTTGAACACCATCCCCTCGGCGCAGGAATTATTTTTCCAGCGCGTGCTGCCACGTATACAAGACTGAAGAAACGCGACAGGCCGTGTATTTTTCTCGTTTTTTACCTGGCGCCACTGTCTCGGCTTGGAGCCAACGACGCATGGCCTTCCCCAAAAAGCTGTGAATGGTGCAACTATAGTCCACTGAAACGTGACGGAGGCGTACATTTCCAGCAGGTTCGACTTCAATCGTCACCGGGGTGTTTCTGTTTATTTCTCTTTGTTTTTGTTCTGTTCTTGGGTTTTCCAGTGAACGGCTACAAACCACTAAGGCACTGAAGTGCTGTATGACTCGCACATTGAAGCTATCAAGTCCTGTATGGGTGTTCTACACCTAGAACTATCAGGTTTGAAAAGAAAGAAGTGGTCGTAGGTGGAAACAAATAACACTATTCTCGTTTGCTAACTTTAATCCTGAAAAAAAAGCTATGATATTTTAAACAGGTGATTTGAAACGTTACACAAGAAACTACCTCTTTTTTGCGAAATTCTCGTGTAACGTATTTCAGCACACATACCACGTCGTCAGAAGATTACAAGACTTCTTCAACCCTTCTTGTCAAGGTAATCGTAGCTGAAGCTTTCGGCCTTTTGTAGAAGAGTCAAAAGGGTATAACCAACAGACCATTAGAATACACTTTGGGATGTAAAATTTGATATTTTCTTGCTATAATTCAAAAAGTACTAGTGATGAACGATGCAGGTTTGCTCCAGCTCTAGTAATTCGAAACCGTAACACGAATTGATTTAGCGTTTCCTGCTTCTTCATCGTTCGATACATTCCACTCTACCAGATCAAACAGTTGTTTCCCTGTAGGATGTAGTAAGTTATGATGAAAACTTGTGGAAAACCACAAGCTGCGTTTGCGTATATTTCATATTTTAAAATCCGAAGGCCGCAGTTTTGGTTCCTGCTGACGGCAAGTTGAATTTTCGTCTACATTACTTCCTGCCCACCTGTATCACAAAAATCGTTGAATTAAGGCCCGATATACATTTCTAGGCTACGTTATCTTAAAACTCTACAATATAGAGTTGTATACCACTTGTGGCAGCCCGAAAAGCTATGCAACATAGCGGGCCCGAACGGCACGCGCGCACAACGTTACCATACTCTTGCGGGTAGTTTGTTTCGGGTACGCGTTCTAGAATTGCCTCCTTATCATACGGCAATACTATACCACCACATTCGCCACGCAGCGTTTTAGTCCGCAATTCATCTATTAGCGACTTTGGTCATATTATCACATTACTAGGATCAATGGGCCAATCATGAGGCTAAAAGGCTTTCAAATGCTGCGTGTCATGAAGGACTGTAGGGCGTTTCCGCACATACTGCACAGTAAACCATCACTGTTTAAGCCTCTATTTTTCTGTGTTCAGCTGTTTACGCTAGCACTCATTAAATTTGTTGAGAGTAGGAAATGTGGCGGCACACTTGATTTTACAGCTGCCTGCTTCGCATCTCTTGTATTTGTCTGCTGACTTGTGTAACCCATTGATTCATAATAAATGACGTTTCTTTTCGTTTGCGGTATTCTTGCGTCAGCAGTGAACTATGGATGGCAGGAAAAAGTGTTGGTCTTGACAACAATCACATTCCCATGACTGTGAAGTATCGCTATTTACAATAGATCTTCATACGCTTGATACAGATTGTAGCGTTTCGTGAAGACTTGCAGTGTGGTGTACACTGGTGCTAATGCGAGTATACTTCATGCGGTACTACAGCCTTCTGGTGGTTTTGGGACGTTAAACCTCACTTATCAATCAAATTACTACAGCCTTCTAACACGTCACTGTTACTCAATTATGACCGTTCGAGAACCAATTTTAGGGGTCGCAGTGAAATGTAACGCAATTTGTACACTGTGGCGATAAGTATGAAAAGTCATAGTGAGCCCTTTATTAAGCCTTCATAATTGCACGTTTATTTATTAGGTCAAATAAATCAGTATTCACAATATGTGGGAGTACGAAGCTAACATATTCATGCAGGCCGCAAGACATTTCTGCAATAATAATGTTCCGAAGAAGGAACGATTTCCTTATTAGAATATAAAAGAAGGTTTATTATCTAATAGCCAAAAAATTTCAAGGAAGCTGATACGAGCATTCTTCAAACATCTACGTAGAATTTCAAAAATCCTACACATCACGTTCGCCTGGGGCCACGTTATAACCAGAAAATTCTTAATCTCATCTGCCACCTAACTTTCTGCCTTCGCGTCGAACATTTGCCTTCTCTTAGAATCAAGTCTGTTACTCTTAGTGACCAGCTCTTATCATGCCTACACGCTGCGCCTACGCCTTCATGTTGACTTCTTCTTTATTTTGACCTAGATGTCCGTAAAACAGGCTTGTTAGCCGACGCACTCTTCTCTCGTGTGGTCATATTTATTTACAATGCTCACTGCATAGTGACAAATTAAGGATCAGCCACAGTCTGCACAATAAAACATACTGATCTCAGGGACTTCTCTTCAATAAAAAGCTGCACTTAATGTATTCCGAGATATCCAGGACGTCTAACGACTGGAAGGAATGCATGGAACGCGATAAAATGCGAGGCTCGCACGCATGAACATAAGATAAAATTCAAGACACCACAAACGTTATTCTGTCTCGTTTACGTGAATGCCTACCGACTATCTTGGTCCTCCCCTATTCTAAGCAGATAGAAAAACTCCAATGGCATACGGTTTGCAGGGTCGGGCTTCACAGAGGAGGAAACATCGCACAAAAATCGACGAAACAAAAAAAGGGCAATGCTATGACAACTGCGCCAAAGAAGTGATGTGATTACCAAATTAGGATGAGTTGGCAGATCGGTGACAACTGACTCGCTTTGACTACATCGATAAAACAGCGTGGTCTGAGTAGTTGAGGAGAGTAGACTGGGTCCCTCAAATTGCGGCAGAGTGCCCCACGTTCACTCCCTCTGCGTTCCCTTTATGTTCTTTCCCTCATCCTGTTGTGCTGTTGACAGAAATGCAAATTAGTACATACCGATTGCAAGCATTCTGTGCACTCATTCATGGAAACGTGTCCTGAGTGACACTCCGTTATTTCGCAAGCATGAGATCTTCGTCAATGTCTTCGCCGTCACTCTCTTCGCTCCTGCCAGCCAAAGAGAGAAATATTGACGCTTGAATAACGTTGGCAAGAATTGTGTGTGTTTTCCGCGTAAACTATTAGGCTATTTGTCTGTCCAGCAACTTACATGTGCGTGTTTTTTTTTTATTCAAACTGAGAGTAGAAGCATCATGCTCAGGAACCAAGAATGGGTAATTTTCATAAATCAGTTGTTAGCCTTCGTTTGTCCCATCTGTTTCTACTCTGGTGTCCCATCCCAAGCGCAGACTAAGTTAAAAAGAAATATAGCTCCACAACACACGCTTCTCGAGTATGTTTCTGTGTTTCAATTATGACTCCACCACCGCTGCCACAACACCTCTGCACTTTCTTGTTCTCGTTCTCCTCGAACAACATAGTAATAGAGTCGTATATGCGTCTTCTCTTCCTTGGAACTGCCTTATGTGCTGTTCTTCAAGCACAATGCCTTTAAACTACCTCGCCCAGTCTGCCATCGTGTGTCAGTTCACGTCCTCTAAATCCACCACCACAGTGGTGTAAGGGTTCTGGTGGTCGACTGCTGTCCCTAAGGTCGCGGGTGAGAATCCCGGCCGGCGAAAATAATTTAGGCCCGTGTACTTAGATTTAGCTGCACATTAAGCAACCCCAAGTGGTCTAACTTGTAAAGTCTTCCACTAGGACGTCCGATTGATAATAGTAGCCTGCTTTTCGATCATTAAACCCTGAAAGTTATAACGTATTGTCCACTTCAATGGCGTTGGCTGTTTGTGTACTACACTTGTTTACGTTAGCTGGGTAATCTTCTAGCGAGAAGAGAAAAAGATGCATTGCCCATCGGTTGAATTGAACTTACTCCACAATGTGTACCACTTTACTTAGCTTTATGTTTCTGAGCATACGACCTAACTCCATAGTGATGGTACCGCAATTTTCGCTGGATCGTCGAACGGTAAGTTATCCAGGAGCAAAATGAGAACTTCACGTTTTTTTTCCGGTAGCGAGTACTACGAATGGATGGCTGCTTACGCGCACATTTGAGGCCTATGATTTCATTATTTTTATGTCAAAATAGAATGTGACTGACAGCAAGAAAAATGAAATATATATGTCGATGCTAACTACAAATAATGACTATAAGTCCTAAAAAACAACACGTTGCTTCTTTTTCTTTGTTGAAATGTAATATGGGTGCCTTGGGATTACGCAAGGTGGATCTCGTAGACAGCGCATCATTATTCGCGCCTCAAGGGGTTCTTTACATACTGCAGGGATACTCACTCACATGGCAATATTAATTTACCCTTGTCTTGCCCGAGGTTACCTGATGTTGAGGCCACGTGGCAAGCCCTATGCATCCCATGCATTCCTGGTCATCTTAAGGTACTATTTTCTCAGTGACTGAAACGGTTAATCATATAACCCACGCACTGCTTTTCTTTTCAAACTTTCAGCCCTTTTAATTGAAGCAGGTTTATCAATATGTGGGTAGTATTAAACATTTTCAAAATTTTTGTCAAAAAGAGCAAACTTTTGAGGAGATTCGCATTTCTCAAAATTAGTAACACATAAACTGTGAAGGGCACAACTTCAATTCTGCTTCTGCAGATTCCAAAAAAAGGTATTCATCTGGTTTCTTTGGAATACGTAGGAAGTAATGGTACCTAAGTAATAAAAAAACATGCGTTTGAGACAGTTGAGTACCAAGTTCTAAAAGTACTAAAAATTGATCACATTTTGTCACCAACACTAATCAAATATTTCATCTTCTTTTTCTCTTTTTTTCTTTCATTCATTCTTTCTTTCTTCTCTTTTTTCTTTCTTTCTTTCTTTCTTTCTTTATTACTTTATTAGGAACAATTACAAAATTGTCTAAGGAAACAAGACTAACACTGCCTGACTGGGCCGTGCCATTCATACACCAGCAGCATAAGGAAAACACATTTACAAATATAAAAGGGTACATGAAAATCAAATATTACACCTCAGATCAATGTTACAAAGTTATATATCGCTAGTTAGGAAAAGAAAAAAAAGAAAATAATCACAAAAAGTGTGCGCGCACTACTCTCCGGCATAAAAAAGCACATTATATTAATCCACAAAAAAAAACTTGCAACAACTTGTAGGACTCACCAGTCACGTGTGGGAAGAGAAAAAGAAAGAAAATAAAAACAATACCTTACATTTCATTTGCAACCATATTATTATTTTGTTGGATTTAGTCCTCTGAAAATAATTTTGTAGCTACTATCTTGATAATTATTGCCACAGTCAATTTGTCACTTTGAACCTTCTCGCAATGCTTATGTTACATCTTTTCTGAGATGTCATGCAGCTGTATCTGCAATGTATCTTCAAGTGCGGTGATAGTTTTGCAGCAAATTCACTGTAGCTTAGCCAGGCTTCATTCCTAGTAATTCCCGAACTTTTACTCGTGTGATAGTACCATCTATAAATGCAAGAACAATATATAATGTCGCAATTCTTTATACTGTAACGTAAACCAAGAAAGCGAAGACTCTGCTACTCGATTCCCATTAACTCAACGCTTAGACCAGACCATTCTTCCACGCTAGTGTGGTGTGTGAAAACGCACACGCCATATTCAATGGCACGTCACGCACCACGTGTTCCCTCAAATGGCTTGATACTTGTGTACACACTTGAGTAGGCCTTTTGAATGAACAGCTGGCGATAGTTTACCTCAATTATGCTAGTATTACTGCAGAGTACTATTTTGCTGGGTTCTCTTCAACGTGACTAACTCTTCGACGTGACACTCTCTAAGGCCAACGTGACTAATACTGTTTTCCTTCTCTCGAAACAAATATAACCAGAAAACAACCAGTGCATGCGCTTCGGGTTTCAGAGTAGATTTTTTATGCAAGTACTGAAGCTGACTGGTAGCAGAATAATTAGGTACTTGCTTACAGACTAATTATTTTTAATTAGTAAACCTAACAAGCACAATGCTTCTTTTCATTTTCTGTCTTGAAATGTAATATTGAGGGTCTCGGAATTACTCCACGTGAATTTAGCGCGTTTCTGACAGTGCATCATAATTCGTGACTGAAGGGACTATGGATATATTCGATAGAGCCTACCCGTTGTCACCATACACGTGATTCGCCTCAAAGGATGCTGAAAGAATAAGAGATTCAAAAATGACGAGCTTGCTAGTTCAGGCTCGAGCGCCTCAGTACACCACCAGAATCTATGCAAATTAACAATAGAACTGTATTGGCTCCCGCGAATGTACACTTGCTGAAGACCTTCTTTTTCCCCATCATCTGAGCTTATTGACAAGCATGACAAACACGAGGTGTTATGAAGCTAGCAGCCTAAAGTGTTCAAACCGATGCGCTCCGAAGACTAACTGAGAATTTAAAGACGCACAGTGTTTTCGGATTGCCTTAGAATTTATTAAACAATTTTCCTATCACAGTTGTTGAGTCTATGCAAGCGCTTCAACGTTCGTACACGAAGGCTTTTTTTGTTTTTTTTTAATGCGCCGCAAGCACAGAGCGCTCGCGTAAAGCCGCTTTTTCACTTACTGCTTGCATTCGGATAAACTGGTTTGAGCCACAAGAAATGCTGTTCAAGAAAAGCATGAGTGTGGACATTAAGCAAAAAGGAACAGCGTTCCCCAACTGCAAAGAAAACAGAAAGTGACTTCTATTTTTCCAGATTTTGCCCCTACCCTGTGCTCTCTCATTAAAGAGCACATATATTGCATGGGGGCCTAAACGCCCGCAAGCCGGAGAGCACACTACTTTCATATCACCACCTGTTATTCTGCCGTTTTGAACTAAGGTTCCCCTTTCTTGGCATCCATTCTGACACAAAATCTGCAGTCCATCAAACGCCTCGCATTGCCTTTCAAACAGTTATTTTTTCTATGCCACTTTCTTAAAGGTTACTACACTATCCGCTAGTCAGGCCTTCTTTGCAATCTGTAATGCTAGAAAGGCTGTATTTTATTGTTGCGCCCAACATTTCTCATTCCATTGTTTGCTGCGCGGTCCTGAAATTCCCAGTTTTCCGTGTCTAAATTTCAACTTCAGGGCCAGCATGTTCGAATCGGTACATCGCTGTCGTCGGTGGGATCTATCGATCGATCCCACCGACGACAGCAAGATAAAATCTATCTATCTATCTATCTATCTATCTATCTATCTATCTATCTATCTATCTATCTATCTATCTATCTATATATCTATCTATCTATCTATCTATCTATCCCAGTGAAATATTTTCCTATTTCTGAAGAATATTGACAAGCTTAAGGCCACACTGTGATAATGCCTACCAAATACAGCTCCGCCAGTCTCAATTGATTCGTTAATTTTGCTATCACTATCCCCGTCGCTTATCTTCACTAGGCCCAGACAAAGTTTTAAAGACGGCTTTACAGCTGATTACTAACCTTGTAGTGGTTACAGTGCTAGGCATTTGATCCGATGGTTTTGGGTTCAATCCTGGGCATGGCGGTCACGCTTCGATTTTGGGGAAATTATACAGATGCTCGTGTATACGGTGCTACATCAGTATGCTTTAAAGAACACCAGAATTCAGAAATATCTGCAGCTCTCCACTAAACGGCGTGCCCCACATGCATATCGTGATTTTGAGACATGATACTCAATATGTTGTAAGACACATTCTCTGACCATGTTGAAACATTCGAGCTGCGGATATTAAGTGTGAATACACTTTATAAGCGACCCCAAACTATCTACCGCCGTCAGCGGCGTCCGCAGTCTTCTCTCTATCTTTAAAAGAAAGAGGACTTGGCGGGCCGCAGCGCGACGCTCTACCGAATAAGCCACGGACGCGACGCTGATATCGGTGTCAGTAACGCGCCTTATACCCCCTCCCCCTTCGCTCGCTCCTCCGCTCTCCTCGCTCGCTGCAGCTGCGCGCGCACCCCTCTCTCTCGCGCGCCCGCCTTCTCTCTCAGTCTCCCGTTGAGAGCGGGTCGTCAGGGGGAGTAAAGTTTAAATCCGCTGGCATTCGCCAGTGAGTTAACGTAAACTCCCCCGTGTGATCAAATTGCGATTCCCAGGAACCTTTACTTCATAAAGGCACCGTAGTGTGATTAATAAATATAATAGTGCGAATTATAAATACCCCTCATAGCATCACCCCGTGTATTCACACTTAACCATGTTCACACTCGGGGAAATGCTTGGGAGTTTTGTTTTCGTCAAAACCACCCGCTGTTGTCAAATTAGATTTAGCGTGTTCAACCGCCAAAATCGCGACTTACGATCCGAATATTTATTTGCCTACAGTGCATTTCTATGTTAAATCGTCGTGTCTGAGTAACAAAACATAACGGCACCGGAAAATATAAGGAAAGTATTATGCGATGGCCAGCGGCTATATAAGATATACGTTTACGACGGGCCCAGTGGGCTGTTTATTTCGCATGCGCGTGAGTATGAAGACTGAACGTTCCCAGCTACACCAGCGGCATTCCAACTTACGTGGTAACCAGAGTAATCGAGCAATTTTTCTATTTGTTTCTTCGTTCCATATGATTAGTTTCTGCTTTCGATAAATACTGTCTTGTAATGTGTAGTTTACAGTGATCAAAAGTAGCTAACATCGCAGATACACTGGCATATGAACAGCGTTCAATAGTGTCGCTGAAAATGGCGTGTTGACCAATGTAAAGCTATCATAATACTATCATAGTTTAAACTTATCTACATTACTTTATTTTTACATGGTTTCGTCTTTTGAAATTCAGTTGGAACACCACAGGGGAACACCATTTCGCACACACAAAAAGAAGTTTGCGAATTCAATCTCCACGCACGTGCATTTGTTTTTTGATTTAGTCTCTTTCTTTTGTTTACAGATTTCCAGAGCTAAGAAATTTTTCCTGACCAAGCAGCTGGCGCGCGATACTTCAAGGCACAAAGAGAAAGTATCATCATTTCCTGTTTATTCAAAAATACCAAAAATAGGTAATCAATTCAGGATATATTGGCTTCACGTCCGAATTCGGATTTGAAAGGCATTTGCGACTTCACAAAAGCGGAACCTTTTCAGTGTGTTTCGGGGACCTTATTTGCTTTTTTTTTTGCAAAAATAGATTCTGTCATGTCTTTTGAAGTCAGCTCTCGCAGCGATAAATCTTCCGGTGAAGGCTAAATTGCGCGCGACTCGCGTCACCTTGGCAGCCCCAAAACAGACTCACGCTTTCTGCTGTCCCAACTCTTTCACGAAGATCTTTCGCATTATACCTATGCACCGCGTTTTCAGGGCGTAGACTCTTCTCGCTTTGTTTTATGTAATGCTTTTCTTCAAAAGAAACAGATTCCTTCTTCCCCTCAACGGCTTCCGCACCTTTGCATCATCCATCAAAGTGCAAAGCCCCTCCGCTGGCATTTCTCCCGCAAAACAGCAGGGAAGTCGACGAGTTCCGGGTCGGTTGCCTTGCTCACATTTCTCTATATCCCCGAACTACTAACCTGGGCCTTCGGGACATCGTCGAAAAAAAAAGTGGTGCTCTCGACTCTGTGCCAAACATATCTCTTCGTGCGTCTCTGTCGAAGGCTCAAGCAAGCGAATGCAGGGAGTTGTTTGGTGTAGACGCCCACGAAACGGCAAGCGTGTTTACTCGTGGCGGCGTTTCTCTTTGGCGTCCAAGCCGCCAACGACTGTCACGTGGAAGCAGTAGGTTGAGACTCAGCGGCGCCCCTGACCGAGCAACTGCTTCTAATGTCACTGATGCAACAGCTACCCGTGACGCCTGCCTTGGTGACGCCTAACTTTTGCTCGGTCTGGCGTTAGAGTGTTATGCCACAGCGTCGTCGTGGTTTCTCTGCTGCACGTGTTCCAGTGTACTGAGTATAATATTGCAGAGAAGGTGAAGAAGAAAATGTTTTCATCCTATTACATGCGTGTATATGATGAATGTTCTTGTGTGAATTACGGATGGGGGTTGAAGTGGAGCTGTTCGAACACTTCTAGAAATCTCTTTCGTCTTCCTCCTCCTGCTCGGGAACTTTGTGCTGCCTTTGATGGGATCCAGGGCTTTTTACTGATTCTTATTAAGGGCGCTTTACATTTTACGTGTTTGGCGCCCTCGTATTTTTATTCTTTGATTCTTCCCGACCAGACGTGTATCCGTCGAAATCCAGATTTCAGGGTTCATTAGTGTGCAGCGAGGTCATTAAAAGAATTCCGTAGCTATTAACGCATTACTGCGGGAAATTTTCAAAGTGGACATACATGGGAAATTTGGACCTCAACTTTTCCGGTTTGGTGCATGGTGAGTATAAGAGATGTTAGCTGAGATAGTTTGAGGATGCAGATTATGGTGAAGTATAGCGCGAACAACGGTGCTCTCGCTACTCGAAATGTTTCACCAATGTGCGCAATGCGCATTACTCTACGATAAATAACGACAGGCCAACCTGCTTGATCTGATGCCGGTGGTGACTACTTTCGCTTAAGCGTAAATAAATTGCGAGCATAGCTTAGGACTTGAGTCGCTGCTTCTGAGCATGACGCGCTTGATGTTTCTGACATCAAGAAAAGCCTCTTTGTTCTTGCACGTATGCCTCTTAACCATTAACCATTACATTAACAAGTAATTAATAACATTAACCGTTAACCAATAACAGGTAAGCTATGTGAACTGTAGATTCTTAGTTGGAATTGTCATTTCCATTGTAAATAGCATGTGCCTCATTACTTAGCCGATGCTACAACAGTCACCACAACAAATGGATCTTCTTATGTGGCCTGGCGCTAAAGCGGATCGAAACAAAAGAATTCTGTAGTAGCCAGAAAACATACTGAAACAAAACAGCGAAGAATAAAGAGTATTTACTGACGTCATCGCGGCCGCCATTTTGTAGTGCAAAAACCACAGAGAAATGCACGCTTTCTTATCTTAATCTGCTTATCTTGAGAACAGCTGAAAGCTGAAAGTTGTACAAGAAAACGACGCGTGAAGACGTCACGTTAACACTCTCTATTGAGCAATAAAATGCCGCAGCCTTACACTCACGGGCAAATATTTTTTAAGGACTTCTGTCGCGCCTCTTAAAATGCAAAAGAAAACCAAGCCCATTATCATCTCTTGTGGTTTGTGGTCTTTCTTGCGCACTTTATGACGCACACAGTGATTTGCGTGACGTCGAAAGGGTACATGCTATCGATTGCTCTATACACGCGAAATATCGGACGTTATTTGTCTTCTACACTGCTTTGCCATGCAGCCGCCCATCAGTTCTTCCTTGTTTTGCGCGACCATCATGCATGATCAGCTGATTTCCGTTCACTTTAATGCTATAGTGTTAAAGAGCTCGTTTCGCAGAAATTCTGGCGTCGGTATCGGCGTTTTTGGTTGTGAGCGAAAAATCGCCATCTTATGAATGACCGAAAGATCAAGAACGGTGCGAATAAACAAAATGAGAAAAAAGCCAGGATCAGAGTTCGGATCGAACCCGGGTCGTTTGAATTCGACTGGCGGTCGGACCCGGGTCGTTAGCGTAGCAAGCGAGTGTTCTACTACACAGCCACCATTCTCTTTGTTAATTTAGTGAAATTCATTTCGTCTGCTTTGAAATTCAATGAAAGTAACATTCATGCCTTTGAAACACATGCGTTCTGTATAGATTCTACCCAATACAACATGAAATATTGCCGTATTAATGCGTGGTACAAGCGTACATTGCCATCCGGCATCAGAACATGGTATTATCATAATGACTTCTTAGTTTAAGGCCAGTCACCCACAACAAGAGGCACACACGCTACTGTGCCCTTAACGATATGTAATGGGTTGATAGAAAGTTACACTATAGATTACATAACGAAGTCTTTGATGTACACACTAGAAATATCGCTACCGCGTTCAACTTTTAAAGGCGCAGTTTTATGGTCCCATAATTTCTGTGTGTTTGTATGACTGCACAATCTGCGACACAGCGCGCTGCCGAGAAGTGCGAAATCCTTATAGGCTTGACTGCTTAAAGCTGATATTGTGCACATGCTTTTAAGAAAGAAGGGGTGATGATGATACATCGCCTGCGCGAAGGGTAGCGAAGGGGAGGAGAAAGCCACCCTGTCGTCTCTAAAAGTGGGGAAGTGAGTGGCCCTTTAAATGTCATTTTTCAACAGTAGTGGAATGGATTGGTACCATATTCTGCGTTTACGCAGTTACTCTTTTCATACGATGACGGGCAGGGTTGCCACTAGTGTCTATTTTTCACCAAATTGTCGAAATTCAGAGACCTGTGGTGACAAAAATTTATGAATGGCAACATGGGGAATTTTCGCTAATTTTCTGCTTAGGTCTTGACGTAGTTATGCAGTCTATACTCAGTGTCATCAAAACGAATGGACAACAACAATTGTTTTCAGATTTCATGGCTTTTAACTCTTGAGTAGAAGGCACACTTTACGCGCAATTTACTACGTCTGTCCCGTTTATCGTGTGTATCTCCTAATTCACCTAGACCCTGGAGGCACTGGCACACTGGTGAGTACCTTTCCAGCAATAATAGGCCAGTAGACTGCTTCGCGTGCCGCGATGCAGTGGTGTTGTACAACATTTTTTTAGATGCTTTGAAAGCTTTAGGCTTCTTCAAAGTATCGCGTCTGAAGTGGGTAGTTGACGGTTAAGCCACGTGCTTCGACTGCAGCTCCAACCCTCGTGAATAGCTTGTCGACCTCTTCACTGCTGTAGTGACTTTAATTTGATTGGTTGAGTTTAAATTTGCTATTATCCTAGTTTTCGGGTGGGCCAAAATGTTGGGTTTCTTTGTGCAGCCTTAGGAAAGTACGGTGAGGCGAATGTACAGTGTAAGCATGACCACACAGAAAGCGTGGTGTGGGCGTTGCGATGGTTATGCAACGGCCACTTACGGTTACTTTCGAATTATTTCCGTTGCTTTGTAATTAATTACTTCGATAATCGGACTCAAGACTGCACTGTAGCGAAATTCTCTAAACCTACAAGAAGGCTACGCGCGGTGTCCTTCTCTTGATGTAGCTACTGCCTCGTCTTGTATTCGTCAGAAATAAAATCAGGATAAACTTTTATTATGCGACGCAGCATCAAGGGACGCTGCTATAGCAGCATCCCATACTGTTATAGTGCTTACTATGTGCATGCATGCGTACTATAGTGCATGCATGCCCTTTATCAGTGCTCGTATGGTGAAGCGTGTGATGTGATTGGCATAGTAGAACATAAATATAATTTAGGGTTTATGAATGGACTCCATGGGCCTATACATATAATGGAATTTTTATCACTAGACATGTCATACATATGTACAGCGGCGACATTTCTGGCGAAAGTTGAAGAAATATGATGACTTTTGGAGGCATTTTGCTTGTCGTTTGGTGAATTTCACTCGAAAGTCAGTGCCAACCTTGACGATGGGCACTGCCAATCTTGCTACTGTGCCACAGGAGAAGCCGCCACTCTATGTGTTATAGGTACATAGCAACGCTATGAAATTACCGAAGCCTTATGGTGTAACAACAAGGTACCTCTCAATTGATGTGAAGACGTTCCCAGTAATGACGTAGGGAACTATCGCAGTCGTATTTGCTTACAAACATTACCGATGCCATAGCTAAACGCTGAACAGAGAAGAAGTGCGTTCGAAGTTTTAGTGCTGCCGCAGCGAAATCACTGTTGTGCGGGCACTTGCAGATATTAGAATATACCCGCATTGACCATAGACCAAGCAAAGTAAACGTTACAACTTATCATTTCCCTTGACAAAATTCTGTTGGTAGATGGGTTAAGAGCGTTAAGACGCGTTACAAAATGCGACAGTTACTGCGTTTGTGCAGCTTCGATACCGCGTAGGTTGCTTCTGTAAATGCACGTTTTCTTTTCTAACAGTAGATACTATAGCAAAAAACAGACAGAAGCTGCACTTCAACTACACAAGAAGCTATCCTGACAACTTACGAAATATGTACAGCTGTTACCTTCGTTTAGACTACGCTGGATAACGCGAGTGCATTTTGTTTTTACAATTCACCAAGTGAAGGCATCACACGATACTCTAGAATCGTAGGGCAACCAGAATCCTCAGAATTGTCATAAGTGCCCGTTGGCGCAGTCTTTCCTCACGATCTATTAGTTGTTACGAGCTCTCTTCCATCTCTTTGTTTTCTTTAGACTTCGCGCAGCAAGCTAAAGGTCCATCGGGTGAAATTCTCAGCCTTACCTGGCGAAGGCGAAATTGTTTCCACCGTCAATAATAGGTTGTGCGTGCTCTCACACAATACTGCCGCGGCGACAAAAACAGCACCAGGCAAATCACAAAATGACACACACTTACCGCTTCCTAGGGCACAAAGTATGTTTACCAAAGGGACTGTTTTGCGACTCGCCACGAAGCGTGAGTGTTTTATCGCGGGCATTTACACAAGTGTGAGGTCGCGCGCATTTGTGTGTGTGTGTGTGTGTGTGTATGTGTGTATGTGCGTGTGTGTGTGTGTGCGTGCGTGTGTGTGTTTATGTGTGTGCGTGTTTGTGTGTGCGTGTGTGTGCAAGTGTGTGTGTGTGGTACAGCTAGATGGTGAAAGAACCGAAGAAAAAAAAACGTAAAAACCATAGAGAAAAGTTAACAACAAGGAGAAATTATATATGACACCCTAACACACTGGAATATTGTTTGGAAAAGCGTATAGAGGTTACGAGATTACTGAGTATATGATGGGCCCACTGCGAGTGCAATCGCAACTATATACGCTAGGGGGAGTGCCACAGTGCGTTCACGTTCATGTGACAGGCTGCTCTGGACATCTCCTAATGAGACCTCTTCATTACTTTGTAATTTTGCTCGTCCACGTCCATGGCCTATTGCCTTGCGAACGAACAAATGGATGCGGAAATCGATATGACGGTCGCACGGTGCTACAAAAGTTTTCGGCACGCCGGCGCCAGGGAGCCGTTTCTCAACGCTCGATGGGCGTGCGAATTTGAACGGTGTCCAGAAACTCTTGGGGACTTTCTCACAAAATCTTCCGCGCACGCGTTCCTCTCCAGCCACCTCCCTCGCGTGAGAATGGCCAAAAACCTTTGTGAACTGTTGCCACGGTACGTGTGTGTGATAACGTGGCTCACCGACAGCTCTTACGAGCACCGTATTCATTGCAGGCCATTCCTCCTATACTAGCCCTGTTAGAGACATGAAGTCTTGATGCGAAGTGAGAGGTCCCTGCTTTCACTACTACATTCGAAGTAGAGAAAATTGGTTTCGTAATTTTCAGTGAGAACTTCGGAGAACATTCATTGAAGAATGCATGTTCAATGCGCACAGTTACTGCTGTGATAATGGTAACTATAGATTTCTGTTGTCGAATAGAAAAACTGTTTTCTTCCAATCTTTACTTTTAAAAGCCGGGGACTATTGAATGAGTTCTTTTTTTTAATTGTCGAGGCTAACAACGCGATTAACACGGCTGCAGTCAAGAAGTGCAGAGGGCATTGCGCTGACTTTTTACTTATTTTTATGTAAAACCGCGATAACATGAACCGGGTGTTTGAAGAAATGCGTCTGAAATTCTTAGGAATGGTTTCTTTTCTCGCCGCAGGCATCTTAAGAAGGCTTAAGCCTTTTCCCCCACCCCAAGTGTAGTGTAGCCAACCGAGCCAAGCTTGGTTAACCTCCCTGCCTTTCCTCTCTATTTATCTCTCTCTCTCTCTTAAGGTGTCATTTGCGACCTCGATAAGGAAGGTTAAGTTCAAGAGGAGTTACATGATTGTGTAAAAAACAGCGTAATTTAAGCCATAGGTGCGGAGAACCCAATGAAGCTGCGACATTTTGAAAAAGCAATCTTTAGGAGCAACTGTGGGGCAAATAAATTTAACCAATGTCAGCGATGAAACTTAAACGGAAAAGGGTGACAGCGCAACTGCCCTAACTTTCTGAGAGGTCCAGAATAAGTGACCCTCGATATTATCTGTTATATCAGCCATCAATCGAATTCACTGTGTAGATGCAAGCGCTTGCTTGCAATTACAGCATGCATGGCACACATACGTTGAAGCAGAATACCTAAGCTTTTTTAATCGTTTCCTTGAACACTTATGTCATTCTCGTCGTAGGTTTTTTAGTCCTGCTGTTGCATCAGGTTGACCTTCGCGGCTTCGCAATTATTAAAGACCACTCTTTCAGAATCTCACCGCTGCAAGGGTTTCTTCGTATAAAGGAACTGAATGCTTTCATTTGCCGTAGCCGGCAAACTCCACTAATCAAAGTATTAGATAATCTATCTTACCTAACCACTGTCCCAAATTATGTCTTTAGCATACTTATGATGCCTGCAGAGAGAGGAGAGGTTATTGTGAAATTATCAAATATCGCTTTCCCATTGTTTTTTAGAACTTCGGACATAATTATTGAACACCCTGTATAAAAACATGAAGAGACCTTCTCGTGATCGATCCGGCCTTTACCACTTATTCCCAAACACTCTCACTCGACCGGTAACCGGTCGTGAGAAGTACGTCCGCTTTTTATTTTCACTTCTGCATCTCTAGCGGATTCCATCTCCCTTGGATTCCATCGACGGGTGGGAGAGAATGGGCTTCGCTGTTTTTACTGTAGTACAGCGTTGATAATCTTTTATTGTCTTGTTTTTCAGTATGTTGACTATTTCCTTCCATTTGCCTTGTGTACTTTTGATATTCTGCATATTTTATGTTTATGTTATTGTTAATCGAAGGTTCTACTGCAGTCGCTCGACTTTCGGCATACTGCTAACCATGAACGTTTGCATTTTGAATGAATAATAAAGTAAATCAGATATCCTGTGAATATCTATGCTTTTAAGCACAGCCATGAGTTTAGGTGTAAGGCAAAGTGGTTCGGGCGAAGTTTTGTTCAATTTTTGTTGGTGGCTAGCACTGTGGAGCAAAACACAAAGGGACATATAAGAAGTATAGCGAGCATTATAACTGGGGTCTACCGTCCCAAAACGACCATATCAATATGAGAGACGCCATAGTGGTGGGCTCCGGAAATTTATACCACTTCAAAGATTCAACAACAAGCGCCTAAATCTAAGTACATGGGATTCACGCATTGTCGCTTCTTTTGAAATGTGGCCACCACAGCCGGGATTCAATCCTCTATATACGACCTGTGGATTAGCAGTCGAGTACGATGACAACTAGATTGCTATGGCGGGTTGATTCATTGATTGATTTGTGGGGTTTAACGTCTCAAAACCACTACTTAATTATGCGAGACGCCGTAGTGGAGGACTCCGGAAATTTCGACCACCTAGGGTTCTTTAACGTGCACCCAAATCTGTACACATGGGCCTACAGCATTTACGCTTCCATCGGAAATGCAGCCGCCAAAGCCGAGCTTGCTATGGCGGGTGTCTCCTGAAAGACTACTTGCACAATATTGACGTATCTTCGTCCTAATAATGCTGCCCACACACTCGACTGGCAAAACACGTGTAAACATTTTCATTTCATTTTAAAGCTTTCGTAACCCAGCACTTGCAATTGAGTCCAACTGCGACGGACACTATCACGACACGTTAACACGGTTCACTGGATTTGCGAAATTTGCGTCATGTATGAAGCATATGTCACAGAAATCGCCATCAGAGCTTCTGGACACCACGCTCACTTATCTTTTCTCACGTGCACGGAGTCTGACTGACATAAACTAGACAGCTGTTGATATTACGTCACGAGTTGCTGTGCTTCCGCGTCGTCAGACTGGTTCACATGTCACTGCTCATAGCCCGCTCGATACTAAAACTGGAATGGCTGTCTTGAGGCAGTGGTAATAAAGATATATAGAATGTATTCCAAAACATCACGACACTCTTCTTAAGGCTCTCGACAACTATGTTTCATTTAAGGTAACGGCCCAAAAGGTTTTTGAAAATTATGGTAATGCACCTTTGAAGAGACCACAGAGCACAGAGAATTCTGGTGAAGGTCCTTCGAAGGCACACTAAAGTGGAAAAATGAATCTACTTAGATTGATAACTGATGCACCCCTAACGTTATGTCAATAACTTCAACGTCATATTTTAATAATACCCCAGGAAATCTAGGTCGACCGTTTCATTTTACATACCTGCGCACGTCACGTCCGAGATTTCCAAGGGAGTTTTTTGTGTTTTGGCCACAAAGGTTCAATGAAACTTCCCGGAACTTGGTATACTAAGTTTCCGCGCCTCTTGGAGAACAATGCATTTAATTTTTTTACCTATTAGAAATTACACGTGACCGAGATGATATCAAAATGTCAGACTTCACAGCGTTTGGCGTGGGAGCCTCAAAGCGGTATCGTTATCCGCATTTTCTTTCCGTAGCTTTTTTCGTGCACTAAAATTCTCTCTAAGTGGTTATATCGAAAGAAAAGAATATTGCCGACCCGTACTCTTTCTCTATACGAGGACACCTCAACAGGTCGGCACAGGAATAGGGTATGGGGAATAAAATATATAGGAAGGATAAAATTGGAGAAGAGTGCAAACAAAGGTGATGTTCATTCATCTGACTCTCGCAACGGACGCACAAGCCGCCGCGTGCCACGCGCAGCCAACCAGAATGGTTCCCCAAGCAGGCCGGAGAAGTAGTGTCGCCGAAGGAAGGCAAACAAACGGGTCGAGATGGCGCATTGTAGAGAGCGCTAGAAGCTCTTGCCGGGGCACGTAGCCTCTGCACGGGAAAAATTAAGGTCCGTAGCACTAACTAGTAGGAGTCCCACACACCTCGATGGGGAGGCACTGAAGCTCCTCGTGGTCACAAGCGCTCAAAGAGCGCACAGGTCTGGAAGCTGGGGACGAGGGCAGCGTGCGCACGGGGAAAGAGAATCGCATCAATAGTATTGGTGGTCAGTCCCAGTTTGCGGCAGGCGCAAAAGAGTCTACTGCACGCATCCAGATACTTCTCACACTCGAAAGATTAATATATAGTGGTGGAGTGTTTCGGGTTGCGAGCAATTATGGCAGTTTGGCCGACCCGACTGTCCGTGTAACCGTTCCGCCATGTGGTAGCAGCCGACGGGCAGGCGGGGGAAGAGGGCGGGCTCCGTCTTACGGTAATAGAAATGTTTTAGCTATTGTAAAACTGTAATTAACTTTTTTTTGGGGGGGGGGGGTGTTCGTTCAACACGTATCTGCCAGTGACTTAGCAGTCATAAAGTTAAGACATCTTCATATTGTACGTTTATTGTCTAGACCACACATAGATTGGTCACTGCTGACTGTGGAACCTGTCGTTTTATTTTTTCGGAAAATGTTTTTTTTTACTGTTTGACCAAGTTTCGCTATTTTATTTTCAAAGCAATGACTAAATTAGATTCACCAATTTTTTTTCGTAGCTTTAATGCTCGCAAGGATTGCGGGAAAAGCTTACAGTTTCCACGGCAGCTTAAATGACACTATCCAGTTCAGGAGAACACACAAGTTTAGTCGGCCCATAAATAATTACCCATATGCATTCGTCGTCGACAGACAACCTTGCACATTCTCACAGTCGTAATGAGTCACCGGCAGTTGAAAATCACTTGACCGATTATTTTTTAGCAACTTATTACCTAGTACCTTAGCCGTGAGGTACAAAAAAAAAGCAATATAAAGCTTGGTCGTTTTCAAAATCTGCTGACAATTAAGAGTGTTCTAGTCTACGGAACACCCTATGTTCACTTTAATAAATCATAAAAAATTTAGAAAAACCTACCAAATAGCAGTCACTCCCTGTTTGCGTGAAGCCCAACAATAATCAAACAAAAGGGCACAATACTGAAACGCTTTCCTGCTCTGAAAATTCTTTTCTAGGCATGCACGTGAAGCAAGTAGTATTTCCTTTGGTCTGCGTTTAATAGCTGGGAAGGAACGTGGAAGATCCCGGCTGCGGTGGCTGCATTGCCGATGGAGGCGGAAATGTTGTAGGCCCCTGTGCTCAGCTTTGGGTGCACGTTAAAAAGCCCCAGGTGGTCGAAATTTCCGGAGCCCTCCACTACGGCGTCTCTCATAATCATATGGTGGTTTTGGGACGTTAAACCCCACATATCAATCAATCAAGGAACGTGGATGTACAACAAATCGCAAGCAACCAGTCATATGAATTTCTCCTTTCGATAACGAAATTGAAGCCTGACTCACCTATGCATGGTTTTTGTCGGCAATGTTGCAAGAATATGTGTATGATCAGTTATACAACAGAAAACCATAATACATACATCATCGCTTGTAATGCAACGAGGAGACGACGACATATTTTTCCGCACCACGTGTGCAAAACAGCCCAAAACCTTCAGCGAAAAAAAGGCTGAAGAATATTTTACCGCTGCGATTATCTCGCCTATCTTATTCACAAAACCCACAGATCTACCGGCAAGTAGGTAGGCAGGTAAAACGTACATGCATTCCAGTAGTGGTTGTGGAAGTACGAACATTTACTCGGTGTGTCTGCATAGGTAGTAGCTGAACGTAGTTTCATGATAATAATGCCCTATGTGCCAGCGTATTCTGCATTACGTATGCAGTACAGAAACCTCCACATTCAAACAGTCGGGACAAATGCAAAAACATTCTTTCGCGAGCAGAGCATCGTGTAGGAATCCCAAGTGTGACGTTTCGAAGACGATGATGTGTGATTTACGTCTGACGTAGGGAACCAAAAGCATTTTCGTGCAGTCGATGTGGTTCTTTACGGTCCCGCTTTTTTTTTTCTTTTTGAGTTCTTATGTAGTGATTCTTCACATTCTTTATGTATAAATCTAGGAGAACGCATCAAAATATTGAGGCAATCGTAGTGTTCTATGCGCTAAACGAACAGTTGGAGTCAATATTGAATTCAACACCTAACCAAATCTCGAAGGATGGCACATTAGAAGGAGGAGAAAAAAAAGACACTTTATACGATGAATCCCATCACTTTTTTTGCTATGTAAATGTGTTTAGGATGAAATCAGAATATATGTGCGTCACAGGACATACATGCGCGTCACAGTTCACTTACATATTATAGTCACTTACAAAATACATCCGCTGTCGCTGTGAGGTCAAGAACACCAACGCTAGAGAAGAGAGTCGTTAGGGCGTCCTGCGTAATAGCCCGGGATGACTTGAAAAAAAGTGATAGGCTTCTTTTTCTCGGTGTACGAATTCACCTCGACCACTTTGTGGTCTCCTCTGGAAGCTTTCTCTTCACCTTTCTTCATATTTACATCACATTTGCTACTTATACCACTTTCTATCCTTTCCTTCGCATTATTGTCTGTCAGTTTTAGTTAATATTGTGCCCAAGTACGAAAAACAAGCCCTTAAAATTTCCGCCTCCTTTACTTCATTCGCAGCGAGCGTCTCGTTCTGGCAGACCTAATGCGAGGAATTATTGGTCACCTCCCAGCTCGTAACAAGACCACAGCCCTCGTGATACCAACAGGCAGAAAAAGAGTGTTCCACACTCGCCGTCATGGCTACTGGTGGCGCTGACTCATGCTCCCAAATTTATAAATAGAGAGAGAGAGAGAATAAAGAAAACGGCGGGTAAGTTAACGAGGGCTGAGCTCTGGTAGTCTACCCTGAACTTTGGAAATGGAGAGGGCGAAGTAAAGCTATAGAGAAGAAGAAAAAAGTGAGTGACTGGGCCGCCGCGTAACAGTTTAAATGTACAAATACGCCGTATAATGTGGACGCAGTGGGGGGGGGGGCGGGGGGGGGGGGGATGACTGCTACTGTATCTCAGTCGGTAGAGTGTCGAATGCGTTATTCGAAGTTTGCAGGTTCGGATCCTGCCGGCGGCAAGGTATCATTTCGTGCACTAATATTTCTTCACATTTAATTACCATTCAATACTAATAACATTGCCTATAGTTCCCTTGGCTCTTTTGTAAGTTACTTTTCATTAATATTTTGTACTTAGCGGGCATTTCCCCAACCTCCGAGATCGTTAGCATTGCAAGATTCCTGCACACCACCTGCTTTCGAATTGCCTCAGGAATTGGTCCACCTGGGACTGCAGCTGACGATGTCTCGCGATGACGTCATGGTACGCAACGAATTTCAGCAATTGCTGAACACACGATGTCGTTATGCTATGGCGTCCCCGCGTCATCATATTTTGCCTCAGGCTTGCACCTCGATGCCCATTGACGTAAGGAAGGCTGAATTGCGTCGTCCTTGAGCATTTCTTCAACCTTGTTGCCGATAGCTTCCCTTTCCCTCAATGACACTCGGTCGGCATGCTGGCATATATGCCTCACTGACTCGCCTACAATCATGCGATGTTGGGCGATAGGAGGGCGTCGAGCTTTAGATGACAACGAGAAACCTGCGGTGAATTCTCCTACAAGGCCCTCTGTTTGTTCTTTTTGACTAGGTAGCAGCCCTGGTTTCATGTCAATGGCTGCAAGGATGGACTCTACCTCTTTGAAATCAGATTCATTGGTTCCTAAAGTGCGCAGCTGCGTAACCTAGATGAAATCATTCATACTGGCAATAATGGTTCGCTTTGCAATGTGCTGCACCTCATTTCCAAAGTTTGTAAGCAAAACATTCGTACATCCTTCACAAAACTGAACAAGGCCTCGTGCGTTCAGATCCTTTTTTGGAGTATCAAGGCGGTGTTGTTGTCGAAGTCACTGAATGCTCTCTGGGTTACTGCGAGAGATACGCTCAATCTCGCTGGCACCAAGAAGTCATAATTTGCATTACGAGGGTCACGTTTTCTTAATTTTCAGAGGTAGCGATAGCATGCCTAGTCGAGAACGACACAGAAGATTCTCGCAGTTTCATTATAGTGCCATAGGATCGTAAGAAATTCATGCCCGTAATTAAGTATCTTGAGCGTTCGGACGGCGCATTAAAGCTCGCGTTCTACGTAAAACCCTGTATTCAAATTCTTGCTGTGCATATTTTAGCTGGGTCGATGAGGTACCTTCCTGCTGTGCGAACTTGTAGTCTCTCCAAGCAGTCAGCACCTTGTGCAGTATTTTAGAAAGTACGCTACTTATGACTGAATAATATGCGATTGTATCTACCACTGAGATGAATTTGTAGCCGCCAATGAACAGATGTATATAGGAAGCAAAGTCTCTATCAAAGAACCGGTTTCCGAATGGGGCGTCGTTCAGAGTCAGCGATGGAGGTTTTTCTGCATTAGCGTCGACAGCGGCCTTGCCTCCACAGGTCGCTGAATCTAGTTTTTCCGACGCGGGCTTGGGGAGCGGGACCATTGGTAGCTTCCTGAAAAGCAGGGGCTCAGCGACCTGTACCTCCTCATTGCCGTTGCTCGAGGTTGGTGTTGCTGGAAACTACTTGAGCTTCGACGGCTCTACAGGTACTCCTCGATTTCGAAGAGGCGCTCCCCCTTTCGCAGTCAAGGTGCACTCACATGAAAACCACGTAGTGCTGCCTGGCGGTACTGGGACGTTCGGTAGAGGTGACCAGCCTCCCCACAGTGGTAACAAAGGGGCATCTTGTCGGGAGGGTGCCAGACATCGCTCTTTCTAAGTCTTTTCTCAGGCGGAGTCTGCAGGGTGCAAGGCGACATCGGGTACTGCATACGTCTGGCGGCCGCAACGTCCGCTTGTCTAGAAGATCCTCGCAGTAGCACACCGGCTTAGGTCAATCTCTGGCTGCTGTTGTAGTGACGCTGCTGTAGGTGCCTAACTCGGAGGTTCCCGTACTTCACCTCCTCACGGATTACGTCTGCCAGGGACGGAAGCAATGGAGCGTTCTGGTCAAGGCGCTGCTTCTGTACCTCTTCTCGCACGACAGACCCACAAGATTGCGTAGTGCTTCTATGTTGTTTCCGAAGACTGGTGCCAATGAGTGCATGGAAGTGCTGTTCGCCTGCCGGATGTATATATTTTCTCGCTGTTGTAGCGTTCTTTTTATCGTAGGCACCTCTGAACAAAACTCGGAGACAGTGTTCGGCAAAGAGTTAGTTCGGTAAAGAGTTCTTGCTTCACGCCTCGCATCAGATGACGCAGCTACCTGTCTTCGCTCATATATGAATTCGTTCCGCGGAATAGGTGAGACATGTATTCCACATGCGTGGCCACACTTCGTTCTTACGCTGGTTTCTTGTCTCGAGTGCAGATATGTCTCTCTCTTTGCGGTCTTTATTCGGGAAAGCAGAAAGCAGTTAGCGTCAAAAGTCAACGCATGACCAGAACAGCAGCTTCATGGTTTTCATACCATGTCCGTGCGCTATCTTTAAGCGCGAAGTAAACACTTCCAAGTTAGTGATCTGTCCCATATCTGTTGGTCATTGCGACACGTTCAAAGTGTTCAAACCAGTCCTCAGCGTCCTCGTAGCCGTAGCCGTGTAAATGCTTTCGTAGCATTGGTTGGTTTACTGCAATGTTAGCTGGAGTGACCCGAGCTCTCATGTCAGTTGCGTACCCAATCACAGCTGCTGAGGTTAGAAGGGAAGTGGACAAAGGGGAAAATTCAGAACCCTCACCACGTAGGCGTCCACTGCATCGCTGATGAACCAGGATTAAACTCGATAGATCTAAGTCGCTCTGGTTCTAGACTGTGTTCCATCCCTCGAGAGGGTCTTGGCATTACACCCGGCACTTCCACCAAATTTGTAACGCACAACTAAAAGAGCACTTTCGATAAATTAACGTAGGAAGGGGGTGAACTTGCGGGCTAGAATAAAAAAAACAGTCGGAACAAAATCTCCTAGGAGTCCCGAGTGCTCACTTCATATTTTTTCCCCATCCATGTTCTTTTGTATACAGCATGGGTTGCACGCAGCTAGGTCCCGCAGGCACGTGCTCCGTAAACCATTCGGAGAGTATAAGTATCAGTGAGCGCATGTAACAAGAAGTCATATTGTGTCAATATATATATATATATATATATATATATATATATATATATATATATATATATATATATATATATATATATATATATATATATATACATATCTATATGTATATATATATATATATATATATATATATATATATATATATATATATATATATATATATATATAAATTTATTTATTTATTTATCAGGCCCCGCCACGGTGGTCTAGTAGCTAAGGTACTCGGCTGCTGACCCACAGGTCGCGGGTTCGAATCCCGGCTGTGGCGGCTGCATGTCCGATGGAAGCGGAATTGTTGTAGGCCCGAGTACTCAGATTTGGGTGCACGTTAAAGAACCACAGGTGGTCGAAATTTCCGGAGCCCTCCACTATGGCGTCTCTCATAATCATATGGTGGTTTTGGGACGTTGAGTTAAACCCCACATATCAATCATAATTTATTTATCACCTGAAGAACGATAAATAAATGAGAAAAAAAGAAGGCAGGGAGGTTAACCAAAACTTTAAACATGCACACTGCGGTATCTACGGAACTCCTTCAAAGTTGCGCGTCACAAGGTGGCCGAGAGATGAAAGGAGACTAATTTATGGGATAAAACACATGTGAAACGACGCGCAAAAAACCTTCGCATTCCGCATGCATTCTTTTCTTACTACTATTCATGAGCTGCATCTTCCTGCGCAAGTGTTGGGGAGAACTGCTGCAGGCTCCTCACGACACCGCCTTTTACAAAGACGGCACGCTACCCTCAAGAAGCACAGGAAAGGGCTGGATCTAAAAAAAACTAGAGACACTCCGTAACGAACTTAATGCGCAGCCTTTGAAGTATCGTTTCTCTGACTCTTACTTTAGTGTTACCGCTCGTATGTCCTGAAACACGCGGAACACCATATTACGTTGGCTCAAGAACGATTGAGGTGGATGAAGAACATGTACGGAGAACAATGAAGAGATTCAGCGCATGCGCTAATGAGTGACGGTGCTAATTAACACGATAAATGCGCACTCGTTTTTGGGCAAGACTCCAAGTTCCCGAAGAGAATCGGCGTTGCTTAAGTGAAGGCACCAAATGTGCCGCGAGCGAGTTGTACGTTCACGGTCACTTTATATCGTTACCAGACAGATATTCTCAGTTCCTGAGTGGCCGCTCCACACAAGTGAATTTGAGCAGCTTGCGAAAAAACCGTTTTTGGGTAAAACGCCTACCATATTTAGCAAAATGCTCTTTTCGCATTGTAAGTGATTTATGACAGGCCTTTCACGTAAGTGTGATCGATGTGCATGCGTATTCACGCCCACTTGACAAAACTTTTGTCAGCGCGTCTATCCGCGCATATGTGGGCGCTGGACCGCACATAAGCGTCCCTTCACTCGTTCAAGGCAATGCTTCTCCTTCATTCAGTAAATAAAAATAATAAAGACGAAATGACAACTCAAAACCATACCCAATTACGCAACATTCACGCTATACCTCTACCGCTTTGCGACGCTTTTGCGCGAGTTCCCCCCGTGGGAAGATGTGGGCAGCTTGTTTCCTCTCAGTTTCTTTCTGTCTCACCCTTTTTACGAGTTGTACCGCAAGCCGAGCACTTCACTAATATCTCCCTCCTCAGATCTGTCTTTTCCTCGTAGTCCCTTTAGCTGTGCCCGCTTAACGACCGTTTATATTGTACAAATTTAGTTCACCTTCCCAGACACTGAAAGAGCAATCAGTCCTGCAAGGTAGGTCGAGCGTTAATCATGTCACGCACGTATTCTCAGTTCTCCTACATCTTACTTTTCCTTCTGGGCTCCAACCAAGCTGTGATATCGCTGCATTACCTACGGAGTAGAAACGGTCGCTGTAACTCGAGGTAACCCCCCCCCCCCTTATTATTTCCCCCATCTCATGCCCCCGTTCAGCTCGCTAGCCAATCAGCTCAGCCATCGCTGTCACTTTCGACTCAATTTAGTCATTTCGTGACGGTAATCAACTTTCAGTGTCTAGTACGACTTGTCTAGAGACACACGAACGTATACA
The DNA here is from genome assembly GCF_043290135.1 of Rhipicephalus microplus. NCBI lineage: Eukaryota > Metazoa > Arthropoda > Arachnida > Ixodida > Ixodidae > Rhipicephalus > Rhipicephalus microplus. The sequence continues at coordinate 132,033,050 of NC_134704.1, forward strand.
GAATACATTACCAGTTCTCCCAATAAACATCAGCGCTTCTAACATGTAATCCCTAAATTGAATCGCGTTTCGGTTTATGTGCGTTAATTATTGTCTTTAGCATTCTGACCTCAACAGAAGGGCGCAGGAAAGGGTTTGAAAGCGCTCCTGTGGTTTTAAATTACTACAGTCTCCGTTGTAACGCTGTGACCACATTTTATGTTCACTTATTGTTTCTCACATGTCATTTCTTTAAATGTTTTTTTCTTTAGAAAGCGTAACCCAGAAACTAAGCTCAACTGTACGGGAGCTTCGGGCATGCCCAAACATCTTTCATCTTTTAAGCTGTTGCAATCAAATTGAGGCAATCCTCTAAAGTAACAGAAACTCCAAAAGGTCGTTTTAAAAATAATAGAGGCAGCTTTTGCACCTGTTCAAACTAAACTAATCCAGATACATTAAACTTGGCTGCGTTAACAATCGTGAACAAAAGAACCAACATCACCGCACTAAATCTCTTTTTTTGTGTTCTTGTTATGTACCTTGCTTTCTTTCCTTATTAGTTTCTGACTCGCAGGTCGCGGGATTCAATGTCGACCGCGGCGGCCGCATTTTCGAGGAGGCTAAAGTTTTTGTAGCCCCTGTACTAAGATTTAGGTTCCGGTCAAGTAGACCTCAGGTAATCGCCATTCCTGGACCCCTCCATTACCGGTTCTCTCATAATACCGTGGTAACAGTTTTGGGACGTAAATACCCATAAGTTAGTGCTTTCGTCCCACATTTAGTTCTTGATAAGCGAGTTGGTAATTTGTGATGAGCATGTACGTTGCAAGGCAACACTTAGATATAAAGAGTAAGAGGCCGACTTTCCTAATTCTTCCATCCTCTGAGTGCTTTCATTTCTTCTTATTTTTCGCTAAAGTATTACATCATTCGTCTTCAAGACTGTATAACCAAAGATCAATGAAACGAAGACATTGGGCAGCGATCTATTCCTAGAAGGTGAAGTGATTTGAAACTACGAGGCGAATAATGAGCTAAGAAGAAGAAGAGAAGCTTTCTTTGAGGGCCTTTCAACAAGAGACCCCTGCCGATTATACAGAATGGTGTTTATTTTGCATGAAAAGACATCTGGCTCTACAATGCAGGTCACTGCCATTACGCCCATAAGATGAATGACGGCATCGGCGTAAGCACCAGGCTAATGTTAATTTTATCGCAGACTATGAATATATCAGTCTTTTAAGGTGATGCAGAGTTCTTTTTCGAGCTAATGCAAGCAAAAATTAAATGTTCCAAACTTTAATGGCCTTAATTTCTTATTAATCTTCTATGACGACATTAGTGGACTATATAGATTTTAGCCTCAGTATAAATTTGATGTATTTCGGTGACACGAACAAACTCAAGTAACGGGTCGGAGCAGGCGCAGCCATATTGTCCGTAGCAAAAAATAAAAATAAAAGTGGTATTATTACAACAATAAAGGAATAAACTTTTTTTCTAAGTTTCACCTAAAATATCAATATGTGGGGTTTAACGTCCCAAAACCACTTCATGATTATGAAAGACGCGTTTCACCTAAAATAGACTTCGCTCGTTTAGGGAGAAAAAGCAACAACAACAGATGCAAGTGTGTACACACCTGTTTTCCTTCCTACAGTGCCAGATTGCAAACCAGACCATTTTCACCGGTATGAAATTTTGTATCTATATCATTTTCCTGTTTCTCCCTCCTCCCCCTTAAGTGCATCTTTAAATAGCACTTTTTAAAGACGATAGTCTTTCTTGGGGACCTTCGACGCCAAAGTTTTGGTCTGTCTATCTGCTTGTCCGCCGGAACGATATCCCAAACAGCACCAAACAATACCCCAAACATCCAACCGCATCTGCAGCGCCCACAAATAATGCTCAATTTTCAGCGTTCATACTGGTGCTATTGTAAATTAAAAAGCAATTATTGCAGATATTTGAGGCATCATAGCCATAGCAACACGTCAATATTTTTCAATACTTTATATGTGTGAATTTATACTGGAGAAGGCATACATAAGTAATTCTAAGGTCCATAGTCTTTATCACGCTGCGCTGAGAATGCAATGCGATGCTCAAAAAGGCAAGTGTTTCCAACACTTTGCTAAGACGACGCGGTGGTGGGACCTGGCCGACGCTTTGCGTTCTACAATTTATCGCCTCTGAGATAGGCACACATCTTTCTCCGTGGGTGCGCACGCCTTCCTTCATTTTCGGAGATAACTGCTAGATAGCACTCGTGTCTAACGTGCCTCGATGTGCTCGTTCGCCTTCGTGTCACAGATCGAGACTCTCTAACGCAACGCTTCCAGAATACAATTCACCAATTTTCTCGCGCAGAACTTCAAATAAAAGTTTTGTTCAGTCTCTCCACGCAAAAGATCCACGACATTTGCAGTGAAACATGCACATACGCGACCAATTTTGTAATTGAACGTAAGTCAAGGGCACTTATGAAATATATCTGGCAAGGCCATTACAATGCTCTTGAAACGTTCTTCAAGAGCATTCGGCTGAAATTTGTGAACATTGCACAAATGCTCAAACTTTTCTTTAGGACACACTTGCGGTTGGCGTTACGTGTGTTTTGTGTCCATGGACTAAACATACCCTTATGAACATCTGAAGTGAAAGCGTTCTAAGCACGCTTGGTTAGAAAGAGCCATATAAAGCAAATATAATAGCAATATTATTAATAGAACTAATGAATGCACAGACACAGATGTCCTTACTTACAGGCCCAAATCAAAGTGTAGCAATTGGAAGAGAAAGAAAAGTGAAGGTGAAGAGACAGAGCAAGAGAACACAAGATCTCGTCGTGCAGTGTGCCCAAAGTTGTGCGTCGTCGACGGTGAATCCATGTGCACTTTTCCGGCATTCGTGGATGTCTCTAATAGCACTGCTGGGATCCAGTGGCTCACAAAGCTAAGGTGGCGAATGCGACAAGTTTTAGAGGCGGAGCTCCTTACGCCGCGTGTCGTATGTTCCGTGTCGTCGAAGTCATCGTTGCAATGCATGTCAATAAAAACGGTGTCACAGCGTATCCATGGAGTGAATGATGATGAGTGGGGCGAAACGTCCATCACTGCGTGCGTGCGTCCGTCCGTGAGTCCGTTTGTCCGTCTGTCAGCAGTCCATCCATCCATGCGTCCGTCCTTGCGTATATCTGTGCATCTAACGGTGCGTCCATCCCTTCGTCCGTCTGCTTCGCTCCACTTGTAATCATTGAAATCGTGGATATGCTGTTTTTTCTTCTTTTTTGTGGGGCTTTGCTTAGTATGCGAACATTACAAGATGACAGTTGGCCAAGCGAACCCTGGCAAACTACACAAAGACCGCAGTCGAAGCATCACAATTGCGGCGACTGACGCAGTGCTTGCCGAGGAAGCTTGAATGGTCATTGTCGTAAAGCATCATAACCACACGAAATCGCAACGAGCGAGGGAGTAGGTAAGTGAGCGTGTGAGTGAGTGTGTGTGATCGTGAGTGAGTGAGGGAGTGAGTGAGTGAGGGAGTGTAGCTTTAGTATAGTTCATCACAGACGCTAAGGTTGCCCCGCGTCTGCATCTGCATAATCATCAAGCATGCATGCCATTCGTCGCCCTGCAATCTATCATACGTATAGATGGCCAACATTTCATGCAGCGAAGCAAAGTTTTCTGAATTTACATATTTTAGATGTATCACTTCTTATTTATTAGCACGTTTTCCACTGCCAGAAATGTAGTCAGTTTAATTACTCTAAATTTGTGAGATTGCTGCCGTGATTGTGCCATGGTGCAAGTAGGTCATCCCCCAACTGCGAAATCGTGCTCTTTCTTAACGCCTGCGATATGAAATATTCGCAAGCATTTACAGTCAATAACGATTGTACCAGTCAATGCTTTGTATTCCGTATTTGCTTTTATATCAAGTAAGTATATGATAATGGTGATGACTCTGTTTTATTTATATCTACAGCAACTATGAGCCCAATCTTTCACGCTGAACTTCTATTCAATGCTTCGTTCACCCCATTTCACAGGATTAATTATTCTTTATTTTTTTTCCACGGAAATGTATTTATTTTACAGCGCGACGCAATCGGAATGAGCAAGAAGACCCCTAGGCATATAATAAACATCACCGAAGTATACCATGCCGATGTTTAATAGGCAAGGAAAGGACAACACGCAAGGACACGCTGAATTCAGAAGACACTAAAGCGTGCTCGTTTCTCGCGTGATCATCAGTGCAAACGGTAACCCACGTGTGCGCTTGCCCGATCGCCATCTCCGTTGCAACCCTGTGCAGTACTCGAACCCCTGTTGCCCCATTTCGCCGAGTGTCCGGTTCGCCCAAATGCATTATGGAACACCCCACGGGGTTTCCTTAAGCGACAGTCAGATTTCGAAGTTGCTTATTATTCGGCCATTCATCCTGCGTTAAACTTTTTTTTTTCATTTTCCCGTGAAACAGTATAAAATCTCACCAATATAAAGAAGGAGACAGATAGATAAATACACGCCATAGACAAAGAAAAAATTCGGCGATTTTGTATGCTGGCCGGATTTTGTATGCTTACCACGTGGTCACGGCCATAATTCCTTGAAGCAGCAGGATTCCCGACGCCGTCTTACCTGCGTAATAAAAAATAGAGAAGCAAACAACGAAATTAATTTTTGCTGGGCGGAATCAAGCATTGCACTCTTGTTCTTTTTTTATGTTGGGGTGCCCTCAACTTTTCTCACATGATCCATAGAAACCATTTTCAATTGACCTGCCGTCGCTCACGTTCATTTTATTTTTTTGTATGTACTTTCACCCCATTGTTCGTTTTGGTGACGAGAGCACAGCAGCTACTGGCGCATCAACATCGCCATCAAGCTCACTAAAAGCCGTCGCAGTGGGTAAACTCGCAAATTTGAGTCAGCTTGCTATCTGTTTTTATTGCTCAGCTTTAGGGGCGAATCTCTTTATTCCATAGGTCGTGTGTCCGTAATGTATGTAGTAGTAGTAGTAGTAGTAGTAGTAGTAGTAGTAGTAGTAGTAGTAGTAGTAGTAGTAGGTAGCCACCTTTCGTTTAGTCTTTAGAATGTCCTTTGCATGACCATAGTTATATATGATTATTAAAATGATTAAAGATGCGATGTGGTGCTACTTGGAGTGTTCACTAGATGAAGAAACGGACGGACGCATGAAGGGGCGCACAGACGGACAGAAAGATGCACGGACAAACGAACGCATGGATGCTTGGACGGATGGATGGACACACAGACGGACGCACGAATGGACACACGGATGGATGCATGGGCAGATGCATCGAGAGACGCACGGACGTACTGACGGACGCTTCGCCCAGGTCACCATTATTCAGTTCGTGGATATGCTGTGATTTTTTTCTTCTCGGGTGGCCATTTCCTTTTTTTGCTCTTTTTGGGCACCAAAACATAAAAATTCACACCATCTTTCCAAAGGGAACCCTAATTGGGTGCGAGACCGCAGCGTTGTGCATGGGCGGCGTCACACTCGCAACGCCGGTGATGGCCAGGTTAGGCCTAATTGCTTCGATGGACGTTTTGGCGGGCAAAGAAGCAGCGTCTTCCGGTTTCCTCTCCATCACAGATAAACGAGCTGGAAGAGTGTTACCACTCGTTACGCGCGCTAGCTTTAAGAGTGCTGGAGAGGGTAAGCGAGAGAGAGGTGACACGTACAGACACGTTTCAACGCGTACGTTAGGCGCGCGTTACGTTTATTTCACGTGAACCGACGAGTTGGTGCTGTACGAGTGGTGGTAGCAGCAGGTGTTGTGGGTGAATGGACGTGGTGGCAGCTGCGGGTGCTGCAGCGAGCGTGCAGCAGGCGAAGAAGAGAGTGACGTCAGCACGCACGGTGAGGAGAGCGTGCTGTCAGCGCGAAGGTGGGGCGCGACCTACTTAGCACCGCTATAACACCTGTGGTGAGGGGAGGGAGTTGCGACTCGTTCGTACGGATGCACGGAGGGCAGCGTTACACAGGCTAGTCAAAGAGCTGCTTCTAGTGCTATAGAAACGCAGTACCCGAGTAAATATAAGCATCTACCAATTAACAGCAAGCCATCTAGAGCAGAAGCGAACTGTAGCACCCTATTGTGAAGCACTGACGCTCTGTTCAGAGAACACTAAGCGATCCATCGTGAACTTTCTTACAGCGCAACACCAGAAAAAATACAGGACAGGGAAGGAGTAGAACAGAAAGAAAAGACGGCGCTGACTCACAACTGTTGTTTATTGGAAAAAACGGGGTGAAATATATTGGCAATATATATCATCTTCAAACATCCTAACCAGATAACTAGAGAAATCGCTGAGGCATATCATATAAAGATTAGGGGTAGCAAGTGCGTTAGTGAACCATCCGTCACACTGCATGAAAAAGAATTAAGTTATTTAGGCCAAGCTTGTTTATTGCCATGAGTGTGATAACGCTACCACGGTGCACCTCGTATTCTGCGCATGTTGTGGTGTAGGCTGCCGGGACCTATATATATTGCCAATATTTTTCACCCCGTTTTTACCATTAAACAACAGTTGTGAGTCAGCGCCGTCTTTTCTTTCTGTTCTACTCCTTCCCTGTCCTGTATTTTTTCTGGTGTTGCGCTGTAAGAAAGTTCACGATGGATCCTAACCAACTGGCCCGACTTACCGTCTTACAACACTAAGCGATTATCTATATCTCCCGTGTAAGGGCGTATGACACCGTGAAACTGCAGTTTCCTTAACTGTATAAGTTTCCATACTTTTTTCTATTTCGAGAAGCTTCTTCTCTATCCGCTGATGCTAGGTAGTAAACCAAGTCTTCAATTTTGATTAAACCTTCTAATATATTTCTTTATTTTTCGTGATTTTCTTTTTCCCAAGAATAAGTAGACCATAAAATTTGCAGTATGAAAAGCTCGTACAACTGCCTTTAGTGATGGTGTACTGTTTATTCCGTTTTTGTTACAGCAGTCCACGAAACACGCGTCCCAGATTGCAGCTCTCACCAAGCGCTTATGCCGAGAACAAGAACACATTAGCGATATAACTAAGAAGAGGGAAACAAGCACTTTGAAAAGCACCATTGAAGACGGTGAAAAACTGAGACTGGGACGACGAAGAGGGTTCCAACTTTTCGAGCTGTCCACGGCGTAAATTGAAAAGAACGTTTTAAGGAAACCGTCTTCCGTTACCCGATTTGCCTCGGTCAAAGTTGCACTGTTTTTTTTCTTTTATCCTTTTCTCGTTCTCCCTCCTTCGCGTTTTTTTTCTATCTTTTCTATAGTGTATATCGAAGAACATGGGTTTCACGCTTCTTGCGGATACGAAGTTACGAACTTCCACACAAGGCGCGTCAAGAAGTGTTCTTTCAAGCTTGCGCTTGTGCCAGAAAAATTTCGAAGCCCTCTCTGTCGAATTAGAAGCCTTCGTGGGAAAATATGTTTTAATTTTTTTTTCCCTTTAGGACTAAAGTGGTGAGGCCGGAGAAATCCAGGTAAATAGGCCTAGAAGAGAGTATACATTTGTTCATGCCTGCGTGATCACTTCGTTTCTTGCCTTAGCAGCAATACCCAAATAGTCCTTTTCAGCTTCATTTTATTTCCCTTTTAGTGTAATGAAGTGTAGACGGTTCTGCCGAGATTCGAGTTAACTGTATTTGCAGCTGGCAGCTGCGTTAGTGCATTTGCTCTTTGTCGTAGACCACCTGGCTGTAGCAGTAGGAAGACAAAAAATAGAAAGTAGTCCATCTGCCTTCGTCGTTCGCTTTTAAGGCAAAATCTTTAAATGCCTCATCCAAGCATGAATCCTCGGCGGTGGTGGTTTTCAGTCGAAACAATGCAACAATTTTCCCGAGAAGTATTCACGACACCAAAGATAGCGAGAAATGATGACGTCACTGTGACGTCGTTATCAATAACCAAGACTTGACGTCACACGAAGGCACGAATATCTGGTGTTTCACGCCCCAACCCGACATCGCGATATGATTATGAGAGACGTCGAAGTGGAGGGCTCCTGAACGTTTGACCATCTGGTGCTTAACGTGCACTGACATCACAGAGTACAAGGACCTCTATCATTTCGCCTTCATCGAAACGCCACTGCCACGGCCGGGATTGAGTCCGCAGCCTTTGCGTCAGCAGCCGAGCACCGCAGTCACTCTTCCACCGAGGTGAACACCTCATCATTATCATTGCTCTCGCCGTCGAGCCTGTTTGGGTGAATGCGTTATGCAACCGGAGCATTTTCTGAAAAGAGAGCTCTATAGTTAGCGTGACGTAGTAAAAAAGACGCAGCTCTTGGCGTAGCTCTTCAACCCAGACGGCCGGGCGTTATAGCAAAATAGTGTCGAATAACAGGAGAAGAGAGAGTGAGAATTTATTAGAAGGTGGAGATGTCGGGCTGAGCTAGTTCGCTCTAACCTGCTACTCTACACAGGGGATAAAGGAAAGAAGGATGAACTATGATGATGAGGACAAGAAGAGGTGGTGCGTATGTACGGTGGCCCCTTAGAATAGCAACCTGCAGTCTATTATCTAGTCCAGTGCTTTTGATAGTCTAAACTGCCTTTGTAGCTATTTTTGACACTGTTTGGTCTTTCATTGCTTACAATGTGTGGCTTTCACTCAATGGCGTTGGTTTGATGCTTGCCAGCATTGCAGTTAGCATTTTTCTTTGCGCCACGTATAATGTGCAGTCACAAAATATGTGAGGTAAAGTTTCACACACTTGGCAGCGCTCACAGTTTGAGCTGTCCGCATGGCCAATTAGGTGGGTGTAGTGACGAGTGAATGCGACGACCAGGTAAATCTGATGCAGTATATTAGCACATATTCGGCTGATTTTAGCTGAAGGACGAAAAGTCATATAGGGGTCTGTTTCCCACAGACACTTTTTTCGATGATCTGGTAGTGACCAGAAGGCAGCGCATTCGAGCATGAGCGATCTCAACAATGTGCTTGCGTCAGTTCGCGAATACGGTACTTTCACGTACATAAGAGCGTTGTGTACTGCTGCTCTTGCTTCGCTATCGGCTACTTCGTTGCCAACCAGGCCGAAGTGTCCAGGTATTCGTTGAAGTGTAATCAAGTGACCACTCCTATTTGTTGGGTCGAATGCTTGGATGATTTTTAACGCTAACGCGTAAAATTGGCCTCTTCTTGAGCAAAAAATGGATGGCTTGAAGCCCGGACAGGATTGAACATTTACGCGGTGCTTCACCAATCACAAATTTTATGGCTTCCTGTATAGCAATAAGTTCCGCAGCGGTCGAAGATGACCAGTGATCCAATTTGCACTGTCAGGAAATACTGATTTGAGGGCTCACTAACGCTGCAGCTGAGGCGGACGAAGTTGCGGATCCATCAGTGTAGATGTGCACAGAGTCACTGCATTGGTCATCCAAATGTGCCAAGGTGAGTTGCTTGAGGGCAACATTAAGAAATATGCAACTTATGCGAATGTCATACATGTGAAGGCACACCAGCGGTTTAGTCAATGTCCATATAGGCTCTCCGGTGATTACGGCAGGCACAAAGCCTGAAGGGATGATACGCCTATGCATATCAAGCCATCGTGAATAGGTGCAGCCTGGTCGGTCCACTTGTAGCGAAGACAACGGGGGCTGTGCATGTTGGGTTAGCAGACGAAGGTGCACTCGAAGAGGCGCACAGGACGCGTAAACCTGTATAGGGTAGGTGCGGGACTCCTCTATCGTGCCAGAGGTTGACGTACACGTTGGCAGGCCTAGGCATGTTCTCAGTGCTCGCGCCTGAAGGCCTTTCAAAGTACGAAGGCACGTTGCACGCATGCCGGAAAGTACAGGTGAGCTGTACCGTATATAGCCCACAAACAATGCCTCGTACAACTGCAGATAACTTTTTCCCCGAAGGGCCCCATCTCAGTCCTGCGAAGAACATACACAAAACTGATTAGTTTGTTACGCAGCGCCGTCACATGCTTAGACCAGGACAGGTTGCGGTCAATGACGACGCCTAAATAGCGGTATTCCTTGACCACGGGAATCACTGCTCCGTCAGCGAAGGTTGGGTACCATGCCATTGATTTCTTCGTAAACACCAATGCAGCACATTTTGCTGTTGAAAGTTCTATGCCCTGACGACGCAAGTACATAGATGCTACGGATTTGCCTTGTTGTAGACTTGCTCGTAGTTATGATCGCGTTGCTCCAGATGCCCAAATGCATATGTCGTCCACATACGCACTGATTCTGACAACGTCGGAGGGCTTAGCTTCAAGGCCAATGAGTGTTATGTTGAAAAGCATGGGGCTCATGACGGCGTCTTGCGGAATTGAAAGGCTTACAAGGTGCCTGGCTGTGCCACCGTCAGATGTCGACGTAGAAATGATAGGTCCTCTGAGATAGCTCACTATCGATGCTTGGAGTCGACCACAAACACTGATGTCTCCAAATGCATCAAGAATGACCTCTTGATGGGCGCTATAGTACGCACCCTTTATATCTAAGGAAATGGCCCCTACCGATCTCCGACGTTGCCTCTCTTTTTACACAGAAGAAACTAGATTTACAACAACGTCCATAGATGATCAACCCCTGCTCTTGGTAGACCTATTACAATCGGACTTTCATGGTCCCGACTAAGCCTTAAATCATAATTTTTGTGATGTAAGTAGGCATCCGCTATGCCTTTATTTGTCATTCCACGGAGAAGCGTAGTACGTATTGGACACTTGTAGGAGCACTTCGTGCATGCTGTGGCAGACCACAAAGAATTATGCTGAGGCTTTTTAATGCGTTGGAGACTTTGATTGCATTATGTGGAGTCAATTGCATTGTGTGACGCACAGTTGCTTAAATGTTCCTAATGCAACAATACACATGATAACACATTTTTTTACCCGACGTGAAGCTTGTACAAGGTCAGTTTCAAGCAGTGCGGCAGAATAGTGGCCTTGCACGCAGAGGACGCGGGCTCTACTACGAATCTATTATATTTATTTGTTTCTTATTTTGCACAATACTGGTTACAGACACTGGCGGCGCTGTACTACTACGGCACCAAATCAACCCCTGTGGTCTCGACAAAATCCTTCGTTGAGCTCATCAGTTCAATCTGCATTGCAACAGTTAAGAGCACGAATGAACAACGCACAAGATACAATTATTCTTTTCTCTTGCCTGTTGCCAATTGTCACTTAAATCTATTCCTCGCGATTTCACAGCAGCTTTCGCTGTAAAACTTTCATTCAAATGTAAGTAAATAAGATGTATATAAACAGTCCACACAATAGCATTATCCACAAGTGTGCGTGATAACTTACCTCATCTGCACACTTACAATTTCAACTTCCTGCAGAGTTTTTCATTCATAAAGTAGCGATCCATAGCAACTAGGCCTCTCTTACAAGTTTTGGTGTTCGCTACGCGCGTTGATCAATGCATCTCGTTTCTGAAAGGCGCCGGCGTAAGATGTTTACTCAGGTTGGGTAGGAATCTCGGCAGCGAAACAAGTAAACGTACACAAGATAACTCGCTGTCGTAAACACGCCAGTTATCCGAGCAATTTCACCGCGAACTGTCACTCGCCAAAATATGAAACGTCGCGCCTCACTAATAGCCGGAAATTGAGACATCTCCACTGCCACTGAAGTCCGGTGAATTGTCTGACAGCGCCGTCATTGCTACGAGAAAAGAACGGCGCAACTTGACGAACCTATTGTGAATCACGCGGACTGAAATTACCTCACATCAGTCACACACTAAAGCTGAGGTCTGAAACTCAACTCGGCCAGCGGGCCGCATTCACACAATTTAGTCCTGCAAGCGGCAAAAGTGGGGAAGGAGGTGGGGAGAGAAGCTCATGAAATTTCAGCACACGCTGCCTTTTGACAGAAAACCTGTCCCATAAATCACATGCGAGTCATTTCTGAAGGAGATATGGTGCCAGGTAGCCGACAACATGTCGATACCGATTTTCAATATCACTAAAACCTAGAGGCTGATTCCGAAATACAGCGTTGTTCCACGATTATCTATCAACACAAGGTGACCACAACAAGGACTGCCTCATGAAAAGAATGGTTTAGTCCTGTGATGCTCGTGTAGCTCACATACATATTAAACCAATAAAAATATTCAAAGAGCACATGCGCCCCACCAGCCGCGTATTCGAGGCCACTGCATTATAATAATAATGATAATATCATCTTGTGTGTCCGTCCCCAAACCGCGATATGATTAGAATAAACACTGTATATATGTAGTGGAGGTGTCGTGAAGTGTGCAACATATGGTGTTTTTTAACGTGCACTCATATCGCAGTGTACATGGGCCTCCAACATTCTGCATTCATCGAAATGTGACCGCCATGGCTGTGACCAAACGCGCCACCTTTTGAAAAGCAGCCAACCTGTGTTATTCTCATTCAATGCCTAGGTAGACCACACAGAATCGCGCGACGAAGCACTAATGGGCTGGAACTTGAGACAATAATGTAATCATCGCCACTTACGGATGTTTTTTAAATAGCTGCTTTACTGTGAGTGAAGAAGTTTTTCGCTGTGGCGCGTGCGTACGCTCAATCGCTTACCACATTAGGATTTATGAAGGCGAGAAAGCCTTATATACCTCCACAAAGGTGAAAATTGACCGGTGTCTTAAGGCTGGTGCACAATGACGACTAGCAGTGGTCGCGCGACCATTTGCGACTGGTCGCAAACAGTCGCGAAAGGTCGCAAACGGTCGCAAAGCGAAAGCTTTGGCTAGTCGCTTCCTGACCGATTTTTCAGTCGCGCGACCGCAGTCGTAAAGGTGCTGGAACCAATCAGCAATTTTCAATTTTCGTTTTTTTGTTTTTTCTTGTGGCCAGCCTTTCTTGTAAGCCTGCATGATGCAGGGCACGCGTTAGCCATTACTTTCCCACTGTTAAAAAAAGTTGTGGACTTGGAGCATCGTCAATAACGCTTCAATTGACGACATAAAGCGGTAGAGTAGATAATTCCAAAAGACCGCGATAAAGCGAATGCTTCTTTCTCAAAATTATTTCCACAAGTGCAGGCGAGAGACAAACTGAATGTTGCAATCACCAGCCGACATGCCGGTCGGCTGATCGGCATGTCGGCCGATCGGAGAGCAGTGCAAGATCGGAGCAAGATCGGGGAGCAAGATCGGGGAGCAAGATCAGGAGAGCAATGCATTTTACAGCGCGAAAGATTATTTTCACAGAAGCGTGTTCATTTCATTTATGGAACACGTATTAGCCCGGATGATCCAATGGTTTGAAAAGCACAGGGTACTTCCTAAAGACTTTTCAGTAACTGCACTCTCCGCAATAACATCATTGCAAAATAATCGAACAAAGAAGCAGAAAATCTTCAGACCATTTTTGCGCATGACGTCAAAACGAGGCTGCTTTGAGAGAACTGCTACTATGGTGGACAAATTGCCAGAACAAAGCAGCAGACCAGTGTACCAGGACAGGAATCGATGCGCTCTCTCATTGCCACAGCAGGTTCTATCCGAACATCTACATTATGATAACAGGTTCTAGTCATCCTTCCAGTGAGCACTGCCAGCGCAGAGAGAACGTTTTCAAGCATTATGAACTACTTAAGTTCTATGATGCCTGGGGAACGCATGGTTGGCCTGGCACTTCAGTACGCGCACATACATGTCAACATCAGCGCGTCAGAAGTTAGTGACCACCTCGCTAAGCTTCTTTGCCAAGTCAACTTGGTCCCATGATATCAAGCAGGAAAAAAATCACCACAAGAGAAAAATGAAAGAAACTTCCGTTCCAAAGCTTAGGTGAATGAACCCGTACTAATGACGCCACATAATTGTTCACCATCTTTCATAGCTTCGAAGTTCTTGTACCATTTGTCTGCTCATCACATCACCTGATATAAACATAGGAATAGGAGCATCAAGGTGGACCTTAACAGATAATCGACAACTTCACCTTGTTCACTGAGAGGTCGGCATACGAGGCTTTACCCTAAACAAATTTAGCTATGGGCAGCGTCTCTGGCTTTCATCTATCGTCTTCATTCTCCAGTGCGTTTTGAACTATATGCGGCACCCTTTCTTTTATTTTTAAGTGCAGAACAACGATTCGCACTTTCAAACCAATTTCGAAATACTTTCAGTATTTTTATGATAATCTTCCATAGTTAAGTTTACCTGGTGCTTCCGCAAAAGCAGCTTCGCCCAAGGACACCACACTTTCTGCGATTGCACGGATGTTCTTCTGTCCTATTTTGCACACTATGTATAATGTAGTTACCTGCATTGATTTCCATGTTTTGAATGCACGATCGCAATCCTTTGTGTAAACATACTGCGCACTGTGTTTCTGGTGACTTCAGTTTTACCCTATTTGATGCGTACTTTTCCCATTCTTCTTCTCTTCTAGCCGCAGCATTAGTGCAAAAAGATTAACATTTTTGTGTAAAGAACCTGCATTTAAGTAATTGACATCGTCCTGGTTAATTTGTGGGCTTAAATTGTTTCTTATCAGACTCCTCTGGAGTTAAAAACTGATGCAGTTCCCATGTTTATGTGACATTCGAGATATGTTCTGTTCCTTTTAACAAAAAAACACAAAAATCGGGAAACCTTGTTGTCAGTTATTTCTGTAAATACTTTGCGAACATGCTAAATAATTTTTTTGTTGTTGTTGTTGTTGTTTTAACTGTTTTGCTGTGGAGAGGTTGAGGAGCCTATTGCCTCGGCTACTCCATATCACAGAGTTCTGCAGCGAAAAATAAAAAAATAATACAGAACGGTACCCAAAAATTAACAATACGGAAAAGGAAAAAAAACACATAATAGCACACTGAAACCAGTTCAAATAACATGTCAATACACAGTTTTCTTCACGCAGTTCACACAGTCATAAACTACTTTCACGCACACCTTACTACTCTAATGCCAGTATATACATGACCACCCTTTACATAATACTCATTTCTGGCTATCAGTCATAGGCGCTTGTCCAGTCCGGTCTCCACTAAAAAGTCTGTAAGGAAGATTATTGCCTTTTTCTGAAGATGCATCTCAGGCCATGGTTCAAGTAGTTTCTTTATTGTGAGGGGCCGTCTGTCCAAACTTGCTAATTTGTTCCTTAATTTTTCTCTTTCTTTCGCGTATTTAATGCACTCCAAAAGAATATGGCGAACATTTTCTTCTGCATGACCACAATGGCATTCCGGTGAGTTGGATCGTTGTATCTTGTGCAGGAAGCTGTTTGTGTATGCTACTTCCAATCTAAGTCGGTGGATCAATGTCTCTAGGTGTCGTGGAAGGTCTGTCGCTATGGAAAATTTTCTGTGTGGATCAACTTCATAAAGTACCGTTTCCTTTGATTTAGGGCTCTCAAACCACTTCTCCATTGAACAATGGTTAGCTCCTTGCGATATAAAATGTCGAATATCCGTCCCAGATATAGGGATTGTGCAATCCCGTCCTTCCTTCAATGCTTTCTTCGCGAGACTATCGACATCTTCATTTCCCTTTATTCCAATGTGGCTGGGTATCCATAGGAATACGATGTTGTGACCCTGCGATGAGGCATATTCCACAGTTTCTGCGATACATTGTGGTATTTCACCATTTCTGTAAGGTGATCTCATATTTCTGATTAGCTGAAGAGCAGGTTTGCTATCAGTGCATATCACCCATTTTCGTGGATCTGGATTCTCGCAGATAAGCTTAACTGCTTCAAAGATAGCCACCAATTCTGCTGTCGTCGATGAAGATTTGTGCGATAATTTGTACATCTTCTTTTCCTGAATTTCGGGTATAAAGACCGCACAGGCTGACGCTTCTTCTGTGCATGATCCATCTGTATATATCTTCGTTTTTTCATTATGCATTACATGAAGCTGATGAAGTACCAACTGTGCCGCTACTAGAGGTGCCATGGCTGCTTTCTTCTCTATGCCGTCTATTTCACGGATAACGTTGAGAAGTGGCAGCGTCCAAGGTGGTTTTGAAGGTTTCCATTGTTTAAATTCTGGTACTACTGCTTGAAATGATGATATAGTATCCTGTAGTCTCGTTGCCGTTCTTTGTGTTAGTGCACCAGATAAAAAATGACTTTCATGTTGCGTGAAAATTCTAAATAAATTTCGAGATGTTTCTTTAGTTCGCAGTACTGCCAAAGGTGGCTCTCGAGCCTCCGCATACACTAAATCACTGGAAGTTGACCGTGGTAAACCCAGACATACCCTCAAGCTCCTTGCCAATAACAAGTGCAGTCTCCTTTCGGTGGAGGCTGGGAGTCCGTGCAGCAGGGGCAGTGAGTAAGTTACGATGGCGCGTATCCAGGCAACATGTAGGGCTAATAACGACTCTGTAGTACCACCCCATTTGGCCCCGCAGAGATGCCGGAGGATTCGAATGGCCTGATTCACTTTTTGTTCCAGGGACTGGACATGAGGCGACCATGTTAGTCTCCGGTCTAAAATTGCTCCCAAGAATTTATGAGTTTTGACCATTTTATTAGGCTGATTTTGCAGAATAATATGGAAATTTCCAGGTCTCTTTAATGTAAACGGAAGTATGGCTGTTTTGGCCAGACTCAGTGCCATACCTCTTTGTTTTAGAAAATGGTCTACATTATTCAATCCTTCTTGTAGAGTTTGTTGTCTATCCAAAAACGATGGACCAGACGTCCATATACTTATATCATCAGCATATACTGAACATCTGATGTTGGGTGGAAGATTATACGGGAGCTGCGCCATGACTGCATTAAAGAGAGTAGGGCTTAGTACGCTGCCCTGTGGCACTCCTTGGTTGACGACATGTTCTGACGTTGGGCCCTCCTGCGTAACTACAAAAATTTTCCGGTGCTTCAGGAAGTCAGCGATCCAACGCAGTATCTTGCCCTTGAATCCCTGTAACGCCAGGCCTTCCAGAACGTGAACGTGACTCACTGTGTCGTATGCTCGGTGGACATCAAGGAATACAGCGACAGTGATGTTCCCTTGCGTTCGTTGGTTTTCCACATCTGTGACCAAATCCAGAATGCAGTCCATTGTGCATCTACCTCTTCTGAAGCTGGCTATGCTTTCTGGTAGTAGTTTTTTCATGTCTTGCCACCATAAAAATCGTTCATTGATCATTTTTTCGATCACTTTTGAAAAACAACTTGTCAAACTAACCGGCCTAAACGAGTCCAACTGCATAGGGCTCTTCCGTGGCTTTAGCAACGGTACTACTTTTGATATCTTCCAACTTTCCGGATCTTTTTCTTCTTGCCAAATTTTATTATAGATGTCCAACAGGTGTAATTTTCCTTTTTTGCACAAATTAGCAAGAGCAGCGTATGTAACTCCATCTGTTCCTGGTGAACTTGTTCGTTTTACTGAAGACAACACATATTGGAGCTCCTCTGGTGTGAAGCTGTCATCCAGATCTGATGAACTGATCGCAGAGGACTTTGTTACAACTGCCGAAGCTGATTCTGCTGAGGATTTATATTCGCTCGTTTGGGCGGTCTCTCCATTTCTCAGTATAAGATCGCAAAATTCTTCGGCAATCACCCGTTCGCTAACTCCTCGAGACAGCGCTAGAGCCTGTAGTGGTCTCGAGTGGACTACTGGCTGTCGGAGGGCGCGTACCATGTTCCACAGTTGAGTCGCCGAGGTAAATGGGGAAAGTGAGGCACATAAATCTTGCCACCTTTTGGTTGAAAGCTTCTGCAGTTGGTTACGCATTGTAGTGTGTACTTTCTGTGCAACCTTGAAGTCTTCTAAATTACCTGACCTGCGATATCTTCTTTCAGATCGGCGTCGTATTGCCCGAAGCCTCTCATACTCAGCGTCAACACCCGAATACCCATCTGGAATGGGTACTGTACGAGTTGCTTTTGTTAGAAATTTTTTTATCTTAGATGCATACGTTTCTGCGTCAGAACAGGGTTCAAGATTTTGTCTCTGTAGTTCTCGAAAGATTGCCCAGTTTGTGATTCTTGTTGTGCGGTTATTTCTTGTTTTCTTCAACTTTGGGTGATATATGAATACTGGCAAGTGGTCACTTCCTCTTGTGTCAGCGTCTGCAGTCCAGTCTGCTCCAGCCGCTAATTCAGAGGAGCACACAGTAATGTCTAGTACGCTGTAGTAGTTATGCCCCCGTAGAAACGTTGGAGAACCATCATTTAGTATAGTGTAACCATAATCTTCGCATATTTTTACTATAGCAGATCCCCTTACACTACAACGCTCACTACCCCACAATTCATGGTGCGCGTTAAAATCACCACATATAATTATGGGATCATGGTCAGATCTATACACTGCAGCCAACTCTGCGTATGAAACGTTTGCTTGAGGGTGCACGTAAACACTAACTACAGTTACAGTAACGTTACCAAACTTCACTTTGCATCTAACAAATTCCGGCGCATCTGTTTTTGAAGTAGCCACAAGTGTCGACGGAATATCGCGTCTCACACACAACATCACTCTGCTTTTTGCAGCAGGACGGTCTGCTTGGTACACCACATAATTGGACAAGCGAAAGTTAGTGGATACTCTTGTTTCGGAAATACACAAAATCGGAAACCCGTGCTGAGCGACGAATTTCCGAAAATCTCCACTCTTATTCTGCAAACCGTTGCAGTTCCACTGGAATATTGCACTTCTTTTGTACCAGTTAGATAGTCCGGTAGCCATGATTACGACAAGAGAAGATGCTCAACATCTAGCAGCAATTTCACTTCTGGTAAAGAGCCTGCTTGTGGCAGGGATCGTAGAATTGCTTTGAGAGCTGCAAAGATTCTTGGCAAAATGACTTGCTCGCTTCCGGCTGTCTCCGCCGAGATCGCATTTCTCGAAGAAGTTTTACTCAGCAAGCTGCTGTGACCCTTCCCTTTGGTAGTCAGTGGCTCTTTGGCTGTGTCTGGCCTGGTAGAAAGTTCCACTTCAGCATGTTCCTGGGCCCGGACTTCTTTTCCAACGCGATGTTTTGGTGCTGAGCGCTTCAATACTTCCGAGTAAGAGTCGCGGCGCCACTGTTTTGCACTTCTTTGTGCCGCAGGAACATCTTCGACTATATCCGCATTGGGTGCTGGACCTTTTTGTATCTTATGGTACCCTTTTACAATTCTCTCTCTTTGTGCCGCTGATGCCAAACGGTTTTGAGAGCAGCCTGAGAACGACGCCGGATGTGGTCCAGCACAGTTTGCACACTTAGGTTGACGCTTCGAGGTGCATTCTTTGTAATCATGTGCGCCCGCACATACCTTGCATCTCTTGGTTCCCCTGCAAGTCTTAGCCTTATGCCCATATCTCTGGCAGTTGTAACACCTTACCGCCGGCTCAATGTATTCCTCGACAGTGTGAACCGTAAAGCCGAGAGCAACTCTTTTTGGCAATGGCATGTCATGTCTAAACTGGAGTATTACATTTCGTATGGGCTGCATTGTGACACTTCCATCTTCATTTCTAACCCATCTATTTTGTCGTGTGACCGAGATTACTCCAGCATCTTTAAGATAATCCAGTAGGTCATAATCACTGTATTCGAGTGGAACATCTCTTATCTTTGCTAGGGTCTTCATGTAAGACTGAGGTATCATCACTTGTACAGGCAATCCAGCCAGACTCTTGATCAGCAGTAACTTGTTTGCCGAGTACAAAGACCGTACTCCAACACAAAAACTTCCGTCTCTGTTGATTCTTGATGATGTCACTTTCTCATTGATAGCAGAGATTATCTCAGACGCTATGCGATTGGTTTCACCTTCCAGAAGGAGTCCTCGGCAGCGATTGGTCTGAATACCACCGGTATCCCCGTAGCTCTGTTCTTGTGATGGGTGACCACCGTGTAAGCTCCCTCGTCTTCCTTGGGTGCTTCTGTATCCATCTGTGTCATGTCATTAAGGGAGTACGTCGATGTAGCGTCATCGTTGTCAACCTCTTCCTCCTCTGTACGCCTCTTCTTGCACTGCGAGGCCTCGCTGCTCTCTGTAGGGGACGTCGATATTGTTGCTGAGCCTGCAGCAACTTGAAGTCGAGCGGGATGGATAAGTGGTGCTCCTCTTGGCGCTAGCGGCATCTCGTTGTCCCCCATACCCGGGCTTTGCCAGGTATGAGGCACGGGCCCGCTAAGGGGCGATTCTGATCGCGATGCGTAGTGAAACTCCGACTCACCGATGTTTAGCTGCCACTCTGGAGACAGTCCACCCACCGTACACACTGTAAAAAGATCCTGAACTCAATATAATAACTGAATTAAGAAAGCGAAATGAAGCTACGGGCTTCTTCCATTCACTTCTCAATTTTTTTTCGTAAAAACACACTTTTTTGTTGATCATGCCCTGATAATGCATCTGTTATTCATGTACTTAGTCCTTCAAAAAATCTACTGAAGAGGTTGCGCTGCAACATGAGGCCCCTTCCTCCCCTACGTCATACAATTCAGATGCACAAAAGACCTTGTGAGTATTTTTTATGCAGTCATGTTGGGTGAGCGTGCTGCTTTGGTATTTTTAGTTTACTGCTGTGTGTTGTGTCAGGGTTAGAGCTTATTGGACCATACTCTTTACTTGAACTTTTCACAGCGCAGATGTACAAGAAAAAAAATCCGCCCATATTGCAACAGATCACGAATATACCTATTTTTTTTGTTTTGATGTATTCAAGCTTTTGTCGGCGATACACTTACTCAGAGCCTGGCAGTTTATGCACTACTTATATTCTAGTGTTTACGGTACCTTAAGAAACATTGTACGAATCATCCGAGAGAAAAACAAAGGATAAGTAAATTAGAAAATTGTGGTTTCCTACCTTACTATGCTTGTCGGAAAGGGAACAAGGCAAATCACACGAATATAAAAGTGGACGCCAAAAGCTTGCGTGTAAAAAATTTGTGGAACAGGAATTGTTAAGTCTTCAAATTTTGATGAAATATATACGGACTTTCAGAACAACGACAGCTTACGTTAGTAACCACTGTTTCAAATGCTTTACCTGAATTCTGTTGAAGCCAAGTAGAGCTTTATTTCACAATAATTACTTTTCATATATGTCACGGGTACAGCACAACAAACAAAACCTGCATAAAATAACCCCTGTCTCTAATAAATATTATTTTGTTAGGGTTTTTCGCCCCGAAACCACGACCCTATTATGACAGACGTCGTAATGGTGGGCTCTGAAACTTTCGACCAACTGCGGTTCTTAAGGTGCACCTAAATCTTTGCACATGAGCCTGGATCCTTTTCACCTACGTAGAAAACGCGGCTGCCGTGGCCGGAATTCGCTCCCGTGACCTTCGGGTCAACAGTGGAGCACCATAACTACCAGACCACCATGGCGGTTTCACCCTTGTCACACTCGCGTCAAAAGAAGGCCACTTTGAAGGGCTCTCGATGAATAGTCTATTGACTCAATAGTAAAGCACGACCTGTTGCTACACGAGGCGTTTTGAAGGCCACCGACTCATCAGCGAAACGAGTTGATGGAGCACAACACAACTCTATCGGAAACCTCACCGACCTTTGAGCGACGGAAACGGAAGCAGCGCAAACGTGCTCTCTCGTCCACAATGTGCTCGCACTCATAATTAAAAAAAGAGAATCTAACCAGTATGCTTTGCAGTGAGTATATATGAGCGTTCAAATTTCTTTAGTAAATTGCATAAAGGTGTCTTGAGGGGCTATTTTGTTACTTGAGTGTTTTTGATACTTGAAACGTGCGACCTGCATATACACTCGACCACAGCAACGTCCTTGTCTCCTTCGCACCGCCTCGCCACGTCGTACTAGCCACAGTCCGACCACATGGGAACTTAGAAATATTTAATAATATTAGTAGCCACGACTGAACGATTTCATAAAATGTTTAAAAAAAGAACAAAAATATTTGTGATATCAAATCAATTTGTAATATTTACCTACAAGTTAATTGTATCATAACAAAAATAAAGACCGCTAGCGTCACACAATCCTTGCGGGATACGCCTGAACCACTCAACTGGCTATCAAAACTGAGAAATGTCGCATAATCGCGTGAGAGCTCCATCCACTCGACAGCGGTGGGACGTTTCGGTGGCGATCGACAGGATCACCCTTTAAGAGTACACCTGTGTTTAGCTTCATTGCCTGTCAATTTCCCTTGGTTACATGTAATGGAGAAACACAATCTCGATCAAACTCTCCTCTTTCTTTTGCACGTGAGGTCGGCATACAAACACTGTCAACCTTGAACTCTAACTGACGTCAAAGCGGGCCAACGCAGCCAGTATATGTGCTCAAGGGAGGACAAGTTCCACAGTTCACTGGCTGCAGCATCGATTGTGTGCAACACCGACAACCACACTGATTGGTAAGCAGACGAACAATTCTGTTAAGTCAAATGAAACGTCTACTTTTTTTCGAAAAGTCAGAAGAGAGGAGGCTACTGAAGAGAACAAGAAAAGATGTGCCAATGTTTTGTGCTCCCTGCCCTTGCTTTTCTGACAACGGTTTCATCGCCATTTGGGCAGTTGTTTGTAAAGAAAAAGTGTCCGGAATTGTACTAAACACCTCCTATGATCGAGGTTAGTTGAGTGTCGTATATGTAAAATTACCATCAAAAGCCACAACACGCTGTATGAGCGCCTGAACATTCTTTATAGAGATAGATAGTAAGAGTTTCTGGAACGTATGATTTGCCCAATGCGCATGACACATATCGCGGATACAGGATTTTCACAGCCCAGCTGTTAGACTCGAGGTTTTTCGTTTGCTGTCAATAGAAAATTATCGTCTTTTTGAACCGGCGCGAGCACATTCACATTCCCAGCATTCTGTACAGACAGCAATAAAAGCTGCAACGTGACTGTCGTGTTTTTGCTTCTTCTTGATATTTAGAAACAAATACATAGAGACACCGGTTACAAAGTACATAATAACACAGTCCGTGCGTACGAAGGAGGCTTTCAGGGTATGGTAGAAAACACCCAGAGTCCTACTGCGCAGTTTCGAAATCAACGCAAGACGAACATGCGAAGGAGTAAACAACCAGGCCCCGTTCGGCCGTGCTTGGCATTTCACGGACAGTTGACTTGTGATGTTCGAAGAAAAATGTGGTACACCAGGGTATCGCAGCAACGACCACTGCAGCGCGGCGTCTTCATAATGTAAAGTTTTCACGGAGTGACGTGACAGCTAGTCATCTGTACGACATCTCCTTAGTAGCCTTGCTAGGTATCACTGTGCATAGTACGGCACGAGCTCAGTCTGATGAGGTCACCAAGTCCATAACACCGATGTCTAGGAAGCGCGCTGAATGTGATCTGTTGTTACTGTTTTGCTGAGGAAAGGCGGACATTTGTATCCTCTCGGGCACTTTATTTTAAAAATTTTTTCAAATGCAAGAAGAATACAGGTGTATGCGAGAAACGAAAAGCCACAATTAAGAGAATGATATCGTGAGCTCAAAAAATGTAGAAAGTATTATCGCAGTGGTCACATCATTAACTCTGAATAGTAACGGGCTTTAGGATTCCACCCGAGGCACGAATGAAAGAGAAGACGACAAACGCATGAAACGCAATTTTTTACTGAAGTTTCAGCTAGCACAACAAACTACACTACAGGCATTGCGAAAATTGCGAAAATGATCAGGAAGGATGCACATTGCCTAAGTCCAAAATAGAACACAAAAGTTCCGCTTCTCCGTGGTACCAAATTATGAAAAATGTTGTCAAATAATCTCTAATAGTATAACAGTTCAGCGAACGACTCGACAAGAAACTGTTCTCGAATATTCCCACGAATATGTTCGCCTAACTAGGTCCTATTTTTGTACCAATGGACGTACCTTTGACTTGCACATAGTGCACTCCATAGTATTCAATGTTATTGTATTGTACAGTTATATACAACAGTATGGCTAGAGTGAAGTTATGAATGGGCTTATGAAGACTGACGTGATCATAAGCCTCGGCCTAGACGCGTATGCCATGCAGGTGAGGTATGTTTGTTAATAGAGATGGAACATCGAGAGTGACAAGAAGAGAGTTGATAGGTAAAGTAAGGTTGTTTACATCTGTCAGGAAGTGGTTCGTACTATGCAGAATTGATTCTAACGGGGGGAGGGGGGTATCTGGCTGATCAGGCCGTCTATGTAACGCGATAGACTTCCTGTCACGGTGCCTGTGCCGGAAACGATTTGGCGACCAGGGTAATTCTGTTGATAAATCTTTAACAAGTAGAATCTAACTGCGATCGGATTAAGAGGAATCTGACAAGTTGCCTTATCTGTTATATTTTTATCCTTTATTAGTGCTTTTATTGTGCCGCTGAACGTCGCCTTATATTTCTTATACGGATCGGCATCGAGTCGTTTGTAAAATGATGTATTATCTAACTGGCTGTTTGCTTCAGTTATATATTTGAGATGGCTACTACTGATTCCGCAGTGACCCGGCAGGCATGTAAAGACTGTGCCGTTTTCTTGATACGGTACACTCAATAGATCTGAAACACATGCTGTTCGTTCACTGACGAACGGAATAATCAATACTTGAGTAGTTGCAAGCACAAGTTATACGAGTTGCCAAGAATTCATTTATATTCTTTTAGTATAGGTTCTGCTATAGCTGTTTCATCATGCTGGTCACATTTACAGCAGCTCAGAAGCTCAACTTTGTCATGAATAGTGGAGAGCCTTTCCTATAAACTTTTTATTTTATTTCCGTTTACCTTTCTTGTTTTGGCTCTTCAAACAAGTACTTCCTTATGGCTTACGGCTTCACCCTGTACAAATTTGACCCTGTACCTTTTCTGACTTGCTTCTGGTTGAGTTCCATATTTCAAACTGGGGGAACAGTATTATATGAACATTTTCTCAAAAAATCACAGTATAATCATGAAGTTTGGCACGCGTATTCCATATCATAGCGCTATTACACCACACCTATAAAGAACGGGTTTCTGCATTTATCTCACAAGAAAAAATTGTGTCCACATTTGTCACATGCCGCGGCAGACAGTTCACGAATAATGTTTTTTTAACATACATTAAACAGTGTTACAGTTTCAAATTCAGACTATTCGTGAGGAACTTAGTTGCAATCTGAGGAAATATGATTGCCATCGGCCGGATTGTTTTCTAGGAAAGGTACATATCCAGTTCAAAAAGTTTCCAAAAATAAAAAAAAACACTGATCACAAGATGAACACAGTAGTACGTCAAGAAACACGAGCGGAATGCGCTCACAACGCAAAAAATTAATTAGAATAAAGAGTGTCCTGGCGGAAAACTTAGCGATGAAAAAGTACGGAACTTGTACAACGTGATTATGTGCAACCGATCTAGCAACGGTTATTTTAAAAATAGATACATGCAATAACAACGAGGAAAAAGATGCCAAGCATGCTTTAGGAAGCGCGGTCTGAGGACTTTTCTCGAGAGCTTGTAGTACGACTACGCACTCGATAATGCGCTGCTTTGCTCCTTAGAGTGTGTATTATTTTACAGCACTAAAACAAAAAATAGTTTTTTCTCGAGCTACCCTACCGTACCCCGTTAGTATATTTTTTCTCTTTTGAAAGTATTTGAATGTAATAAATATGACAGTCAAATAAGAAGGTGAGTTTAAAAATTTAATCACCTGGATATTTTCTACAGTGAAAGTATTCGCAAATATTAAGGGAAACTTGTCGTCATTTTTTAACTACGCCTCCAGCGTAATCTCTGTTCACTCAAATTCATATTTTTCAGTACATGATTAACATTCCTTGTTGATTCACCCGACGTATATTTGACTTCAACAAACACTTCAGTAGGGAAGGACATGCGCACTATCAGGGAACGTGATGATCCCTAAAATAACTATATTTGCAAGAAAATGCGCATAAGCCATAAAAAACATGACAAGCGACTTTAAAATTTAACAAGCTTCTCAGCGAAGAAAAAAAAATCCCAGCATATTCATGATGTGAATGATGATGAGTGGGTGAAGCTCCGGAGGTACATCACTGAACCGTGAATCTTTCGTAAATCTTGCTCAGTCGATCATCATATAAGATCGGTGAGCATGCGCTGGAGCCGTTTTCTGAGCCTTACGCTCCACCGTTTTGTTTTCGTTGCTCCTACTCTAAGCACACAGACTGCCGGCGAAAGAGGAAGCGCGCCAAGAGCGAACGCATTTTAATGGCAAAGCGAACGCGTATCCTATCACACGAGAGCACGCATTGGAGTGGAGCGAGTGCCACCGCACCATCTAGTCAGCGATTTGAGTACTAGCGGTGCGAGCGCTACTGCGGCATCTAGTAAGCGCTCTGAGAACTAGCGGTGGCTACTACTACACGGGACTTGGCTACGCCTTAAGGAAAGCCGAAATCCCCTTAATTCAGGCGGATCTGGTAGCTCTAGCACTTGTATTCTAGTAACACGCGCTGCGATGCTGTTATTCGAAGTACGCCAAGCCAAAAACATTATTCTTTATTTTTATTGTATACTGTCTTCTTTAGCTCGCTTATAGACAAAGAGCACAAGTTGATTAGGGTGCATGCCATCCACATGCCACCTGCAAAAACATGTGATCGACAAAGGACATTTCAAAGAGGGCTTGCAGTGGGAACAAAAGTGACGTTATAAAATTTTAAGCAGCAACTTTCTTTTTTTTTACTTACCTATGCGAGAACAAACAAGCGTGTCGAAAATATTGCGTGGGCTCAAAATTCTCGGGTGATTGAAGCCTTCTTAAACTTGTAAGAAATGCAAAAAAGGTAGCAGACATACCATTGTCAAGACAAGAAAACGGTAAGGAGGCTGTCACATATACTTTGGTGGAGCTCCTCAGAGTAATTGCAATAAATGCACTTCCTGTGTCTGCTTTGTCCCTTGAATACAGGGAGAGGAAGGTGGCCGATTCTCTGAAAGAGTTTAATAAAAGTTCAAACGAATTCAGGCCGTCGAATCAGTATTAACTTCTGGATTCCCGTTTTTTCAAAATAATTCACCAGTTGATTTGAATCATGTATTTGAATATCTATATCGCTCATTTCTGCTAACATTTTACCAGTATTTATTGGTTTTATTACTTCATTCTTTTTAAAGAAATAATCGAACAAAACTCAGGACTTTATTTTTTTTTTAGTCTGTTCTTGACCAATTGCTCCCAGTGGGCTTGTGTGGCACGGATACAAAGATACTCTAGTTTACTCTATACAGGGAGCTTCACAAGCAACAACACTCGAGACGACTTATTATTTTGGTTACAATGATCTGATGCTTGCGGGTTCGATTGTGTCCGAGGCAGTCACAATACTATAGAGGTAAAACGGGGGGTGGGCAAGGGGTGGGGGTAATGTCAGTGCACGTTAAAGAAGAACAAACTGCTAATATTTCCGGAGTCCTCCACTACGGCATTTATCATAGTGGTATTGTTCCCCTGTTCCATCTCACACTCCGTCAATAATAAACGTGGTACCTGAGGTGACGGCACAAAAAATATTTTTGTTATCTTTTCATTCAACAAAAGTTTGCCTCTGCAGCCAAAAGTCTTTCTGTCAATTTTTTATTCGGGGATATATTCAACAAAATGTTCAAAAACAATAGAGCCATTTCATAAATTCTCACCGGGTGGAACTTTTTTCCACAGGTCACTCGCTTCCAGAGCAGGATAATTTTTTTTCTTTTTTTTCCCATATGAAGTCATGTCTGGCATGCTTGTTTATTCCCTATACGTGTCCGGAATTCTGAAAAGGTCATCTCCCTTCGTCCAAAGAGTCAGGCATTCAGCGAAGCGTGCCCCGAGGAGGCATGAGGTGTACGCTTGTCAAAACTGTGGAGAACCGTGTGCTACTGGTGTCTCGGGAGAAAGAAGCAAGAACACGACAAAAAAATTTGAAAAAAAAAAGACACTGAAAGCGATCTCCTGAGGAATGCGGGGCTCAGAACGACCGCGCACCGGTTGATTTCACGATAGCGTCTGTAGGTTCTACGCAGCAGGAAGTCACACGTGTCATCGAAAGGTGCGCTCAATGTGCGCTTGGGGCCGTCCACGTGTGCCCCGGAACTACGTGGACTGTAGGGGCAAGGGCGTACATCTTGAACATATTCAGAGCGCAAAAACCTCGATGAACGTCAGCCGTCCAAAGACATCGCACATAAGTTACGTTTTTCTTCCGTACGGTTTGTCCACGAAAAAGAACGGTGCACTTTTACTTCTTCGATGGAGAGACATGATGTAAAAAAGGAAGCTACTAAAGATACAGAGACCAGTGAACAGGGTTGCCAGATCCTCAAAGAGAAAAAAAAGAGTCACAAAATAGTCGGAGTAGTGAGAACAGTAGCCAACCGGCAGTCATTATTTTATTTTGTCAGAAGGCCTGTAAGCGATTTTCTGCTCCATAATTGGGCAGCGCGCAACAGTAAACACAGAAGAAAAGAAAACAGGAAAAGCCTCCCAGTTTTAATACAGATTACCTGCTGATTAACGTAAAAAGGGGTTACAACATTGTTACCCACGAAGCCATCCTCAGATCATCAAAAGTATTAGAACTCAGTGGAAATATCTATTTGTGGGTGTAAAGATACTTACAGTATAGTTCATTTCACGTGCAGACAGAAAATGACCTGACACCAAAGTATTACTGTAGCCCAGGAGTCCCACAAGACGGTGTGCTAAGGCCAACGATGTTCAAGCTAACACTCATTGGACTACTTTACAAACGGCTAAGCAGCGTACGGCTTTCTATTTATAGGGATGACATCTCTGTATGGACGTCAGGTGCGACTCGACATCAACTTTTATTTAGGAAGCCAGCACCAGTGATATCGCACTATCTATGTAATCAAGGACTCGAGATCGCAACTGGAAAGTGTGCAGTCATGGCGTTCATCTGAAAGCCAATTTTCACTTACCGCATATCAATTAACGGCCAACTGGAGTCAATAAGCCAGGTCATGGGTTTTCGGGAGTCATATACAATCGGCCGAGATCTGTCTTGGACCCCATACGTAAACTACGTGAAAAGTGGCTGACTGCTACTTGTCAGTTGTTCAGGTTCCTTACCGGAAAAATTCGGAGAGTGTTTGTCGACTCTATGTTACAGCTGTACAAGGTATCATTTATTGGATTCATGCAGTACAGTCTTGCTGTAACATCTGACTGCTGCAAAACTAATATGCTTAATCTCGAAAACATTCAAGCTGAGACTCTTGAGATATGCCTTGGTTTACCCCGCTGTGCATTGCCAGCTGAAACCATTGTTATCGCGCAGGAGTACCTGATCATGGCGCACATTAATATTGAAACGAAAGCATATTACCTCAGATATTTGGCCAGGAACCTTTCTCACCCCTTGGCGAGCCTCGCTACTGACCGGGTATCGCACGACGTTTAGTGCAAATGTCGGTGCTTCTCGTGCATTGTTTGCGTCAGGTTATGCACCTACAGAAAATCCAGTGTATCCTCCGTGGTGCCTGACTCTTCCACGAGTAGGTATTGATTCCAGGATTGTAAAATGAACCAATTATGCCTTCGCGAGAACTAAAGGAATTTAGCCTGTTTCCTTTGCATGCATTTTCAGTAATTACGTGCACATATACACCGATGGTTCTACTACAGCGTCTAGTTTAAGCGGCGTGTTGGTGACACCAGAGCTAGAAATAACCCTGCGGATCAAGCTGTCACATGTCACTACGTCTATGGTGACAGAACTTGCGGGTCAGCGTGCTTCCCTAGTGTACATCGCATCTAGGAGACCTGGCGAATGGGCTGTTTTCCGACTTGAAAGCAGACTTATAGTACACGCAATCAGTTCTTCGAAGAGGTTGCCATGAACAGATAACGTTTGAAATTTCCAAACTACATCACGACGTCAGAGAAACAGGCCATGAGTTAAATTTTCCGTAGATACTTGGTAATTGTGGGATCAATGGAAATGACTCCGCAGACAACGCGGTGCGCACATCTCCTTGAGATGACTCTCAATTACAGACGCTGTAAGACTGCTCCCTCACCTACTACGTAGTCTGTGTCTGCTATGGGGTGGAACACCGAAGCATAAGACGTAAAGACTCCACCAAATGAGCGGAACTTCAACCTCCATCTGGACTGCGCTGACGTGAAACATTGCTTCTATTTTGGCAGTGGTTGGAGGTTTCTTTCACAAAAGTATATTCAACCCTCATAAGAGTGACCGACAGTGCGGAGTGCGGGGTCTGTGGCACCGAAAAAGATATCGGCCGCTTTCTATGCCGTCACCCTCAATTTTCCTCTGAGAGGCAAGAACTTTCTGGTGCGTTGCGACAATGGACAATAGAGCCCTCTCTGTGCAGATGCTGCTCGAACACTGTACTCGTCTTTTCGAGGCTGACAAGGCGGTCAAGGCCCTCTTGTGCTTTCTGAGCACTACGAACGTATGTGAACGCTTTTGACTTTGGCATAGTACCACCGCTGCATATGCGTCAGCCAAGGCACTGAGAATTTTTTCCTCTCTTTCTTTTCTGTTTCCTTTCTCTGTCATCATCATATTCCCCTTTCTCATTCTCGAAGCGTGAAGTAGCAAACCGGGCATGCGCATGGTTCACCTCCCTGCCTTCTCTCTTGTTTTTCCTTCTTTCCTTCCTTCCCCCTCTCTCTTCCCTCCCTTCCTTCCTTCCCTTCCCCCTCCTTCCTTCTCTCCCCCCTTCCTTCCTTTCTTCTTTTCTTCCTTCCTTCCGTTGTGCCTTTACTGTTAGCGTATCATTCTAACAAAGGCAAGCCCGCAAACAAAAAAGATATCCACGTTTCAAATAAAATCACAGCTATATTGTAACACTTTATTGTTTCTTATCTGCCTCCGCATTGTTAACGAAGATCCTGTAGTACGGGAGGCGCCCTTTCCCTGAATCTGGCAGCGGCAGAAACACAACGAGCGACACAGCAGAATCGCTCTTGTAATGTCGTACAGTAGTCGCGTACAGTATTTCTCAACCTGCTAAGAGACTACTATCCGCTCTTGCAATAAAACAACCCTTTCTCAACCAATTTCCACTACACCTCCAACTACAAACAGGTTTTGTCACACATGTAACTACGAATAATCAAAGTGGCTGCATTCCTGCTATTAGTGTAGCAATGTCGAAAGGTGGGAATGTGTTTCGAAAGATCTGTTGGCGCTCGCTTCAAAAGGGCACGCGAGCACGATTGCATTAATCAGTGTCTTTCTGGCATAATAGCGATAGATTGAGTACCATTACCCTGGCAAAGTGAATTGAATCGCGGAGTGGAGCGCGCGCTTTTGGTTTTTATGGTATAATGAACCAAAGGATAGCTGCGCCCCCAATTCGGTCTCGAACTTCGTCGAACAAAAGGCTTAAGGCAAGGGCGGGGGAGGGGGATAGGCTTACACCCTCCGGGCCACTCTGAGCAATCATTTAATTACGTTTTACACTGCCTAAATTCAGTGGTCGGCTAGCCAAAGTAGCCATGTCTGTGCGCCTCTATAGTTCATTACGCAAGCCAGAACGGCAATAAATGAAATTGAAAGCTGGGTATTGACCAAGTTTCAACTTTTTCCCACTGCACCGCTATATTGGAGTTCATTTTTACGCCGAAAACAATATACACGTCAGAAGTTATCGAACAAAGTCAGAGGTTACGATAACCTTATGCGCACCTCGCAGCGGTGCAACCGTATAGCGGCAGTTCAGATAATTGATTGGTGAAATCTTGCCACATCTATTCATCCACATAGATTTCAGTGTGTACCACCCTCATGCATCGGTATTCATTGAATTAATACACGGGAAACCCAGCAAAATGCATAATATTGATTGTTGCAGAACAATGAATAGGCTTAGTAGAGAACACGTGCTTTTTAAAGAGCCGTTGGATAAATCTTACGGCTGCAAAAATAAAGGTCGTGGTGATTTATTGCGGAAAGATCGGCTTGTGCTGGAGCCACTTCAACAATTTTTGTGCGCTGTCGCACAACGTGGGTAGAGGACTTGATTTCAGAATTTCGAAAATATGTCGGAACGTGAAGAAAGTGAGCAAAAAGAGTGGTTCTCTTTTCAGTCGTGAGGCAAACGTATACTGTCGTTTGACGGCAAGTAAATCCCGAAGTCTCAAAATGGTGGCACTTCTACGTCGCTAGCAGGTCACTAAGTTGCTTTGCAAAAGCACCCGGATGACTTTATGATATACTGTAACCTTCTGTTGCAAAGGTAACATTTAAAACGTTCTCCATGTGTGAAAGTAAACAAAAGAATACACTTGTGACGGTATTGATGACACGCTCTTCAATAATAGAAAAGCATCAAAAGATACAGTTGCAAGGCCACAATCCTTTAGCGAGGCTTCGTGTGACCTTCAGTGTGTTTAAAAGTGCAGTGCAAAGAGAGAAAAGGGTTTCGAGATTAATCAATGAAAGCCTTAGTTTACGAAATAAACTATTTACGACAAGATTAACAATGAATCTCATATGACTCCCGCGGATTCACACGGATGTCTCGCGAACTCCATGCAACCAAAAAAGTGGAACAATCCCGGTACAGATATGTTCGGAGGTCAATAATTCCCGCCTATACTTGAGTTTTGTATTTTTTACGAGCATACACAAAGGCACGTACGCGCAGACATATATTTAAGACATTAGTGGATCAATATTTGTTTTTTTTTTGTGCTTCCAGGGAAATCAATGAGGGTCACTATGACAGATTTACGTGTGAAGCGAAGCTACGATTATTGACGAGCACGTGTGAAGTGACCCTCTGAATATAGCGAGCTCTTCATTGTTAGGACTACTTGCTCACGAAAAAAAAAAAGAGCTTCTCTCGTACGTGCACCATCAGTAGTGTAAAGGCAAGCTTCTCTGCAATTATGGGGAAATCATATATATGAGCTTATGGAGGGAACATCATTCGCTAAAGTTCGCTCCTCTATATGTGATGCGCAAAACAGAAAATTCTGTACTAAGCTTACGAAAAAAGGTCCTCTACCCATGCTTGCTAACTCGGTTTCGCCACTGTGCCAGAGATATAAAACAATCCCAAACCCGTTGTGATTTCTTCCTGGCTATTAAATTTGAGTGTATTTACGCTAAGACGTCGCTTCTAGCTGTTGGCTTAGGTGAGTGAGGTTTCATCGACA